>NC_066369.1:28078409-28383181 GCF_013377495.2 Cygnus atratus
TGCCTTCCCCCTCCATCCCCTCACCATAGCTTCCTGCTCCATGGCACGCTGCTCAGCTCAGCAGAGAAAAACCTCTGAGGGATGGTAGCACAAGTGGAAAAACTCCACCTCCCCTCCCCTCTTTTTTCCCCCTATCCAGCTGTCATCAGTATTTTTGGACCCAGCTGCAATTGTCATTTCAGAGCCCAGGAGCCCCAGCTCCTCACTCTGGATGCCATCTAGTGCTCAGAGCTGAGACTGGAGGAGCCCTCGCAGGTGCCAGGAGCTGCTGGGGTCTGCTCTGCTCCTCTTCCAACAGCTGCTGCCACCCTTCCGGCTTTAAGCTGCTTGCTCACACCAGGCTGTTTCCCAAAATCTCAGTGGAAATCATGGAATCATTTAGGTTGGAAAAGGCCTTCAAGATCATCAAGTCCAACAATCAATCTGACCTACTGAGTCCCATCACTAAATAGGAATGGAATCATTTAGGTTGGAAAAGACCTTCATCTGTGATTTTTGATTGACAAAGCTTCTTTGACTTTCTTTTTTTTTTTCTTTTTTCTTTTTTCTTTTTTCTCTAACGTACAATTTCAGGAATAACCAAACATAAGGAGGTGGGGTCCCTTCAGAGAAAAACATCTGTTGGAGCCATCTAAAACCTGTTTCCAACTAGTGCAAAGACTGGCACTTCAGGGAAAGAATTTATCAGATGTATAAGAGAAGGCTGCCCCAGGATGGGAAGTGCCTATTTCTCTTCATTTGACTGTAAAGTGAACCAAAGTGGGATACAGCCACCTCTTCAGTGGGTGGCATGGGTCCTGTGCAGGGCTGTTCTGATTTTGAGGGAAACTTTGGATAGATTTCCACAAGCCAGCGTGGTGAATTCAAACAAAAGAGAATTCTTCATGGATTCGAAGAGGTACCTCTTGCTGCACCCCTCAAAGATGGTTTTGGTCTCCAGGTGAGGAACCATTCAGCCAAAGTGCCAGGGCATGTCCAAGTGTCAGGGTGCAGGGTGACAATGCTGAGTCAGCCCCCAAGATCTGTGCATCCTAAGGAGGACAGGCAGGTATTTTACCCTAACTCCAGCACTGTGCTGCTGGCCGTGACTTTCCTGCATGATCTCCATAGGGTGAGCACAGGATATGCCAGCCCATAAAGCCCTCAGTCCCCCAAAGCATCACAAGACTCTCTGAGGCTGGAATCCTCCTTCTTCCTCCTCTTTACCCCACCCCAGAACTGGATCCCAGTACCACATATTCCAGGTACATCACAACCCCAGTGGCCGAGATCCCAGCCTGTCTCACCTCCACGCCACAAGGCAGACATATCCTCGGGGCACGTCTGCTCACCGGGCTCCGGCTGCTCCACTCCTGCTCAGAGCTGGCAGGGTGCAAGTCAGGTCTGGTCTGGCAGCCGCAGAGCAGCACTACAGTGCAAAGTGAGCCGTCTGCCTGGGCTGCACCCCCTCAGCAGGTAACCCTGCTTTCCCCTGCCTGTCCCCCAAAATGCCACGCACCCACTCTGGTGCAATGAGGCTGGAGGGATGGTCACAGCTCAGTTCCCTCGGGGCAACGCCTGGCTCCCACCGAGCCCTGCTCCCATCTCAGCACCCAGGCTGCTCTGGGAGAAGCTGCAGTGATTCACTCGCAGGCTTGCTGCTGGTTTATTAATTCATTTTTTAATTTTTTTTTTCATCTGCAATTTCAAATGGTGCAATTTAGAGATCAAAGCTCTTTCCCTTGCGCTAATGGCTCTGTGTAAGTCCTGGCCTTCTCGCACACAGCAGCCTCTGCCTGGAGGAGAGAGGTGAGACTTCATCTCAGCCAACACGAAATATTTCACAGAGAAGACAAGCCGGGCTAAATTTTGCTCTCATTCCTACCCATTCAAAGTTAATTGACTTTAATGTGGGTAGAACTGATCTCAGTCAGGCCGGGCCCATCCCTGCTGCGTGTTTAAGACCCACTGGGTGGTGATGCCTGTGAAATTGCTGCACTTACCCCCAGCCTGAGGCTTGAAGGAGGAGCTGGAGAGCACGCTACATGGACAAAGAGCCAGCAGGATGCAAGGCAGGGGGCTACCACACCCTCCCACCTGGAGGACGTACATTTGTGTTGGGCTTCCTGAGCAATATGCAGCTTAAAGTTTCATCAAAGATGTTATTTACACTCTGCTTGGTTTCTTCAGCACAATTCAAGTAGCCCAGTTTACATTCTTTCCTCCCCTGCATCAACACTTGTATTCTGCAGGACAGAGAGAAGTTAAAAGGAGGTCTAAAATGCATAGCTGGACATTGACATTGCCCAACATCACCCAATGCATCAGCAGCAGGGCATCCTGCGCTTGACACAACAGCCAGCGTTTAACAGAAGGTAAACCTGTACAACAAGGTAGTGGGACTTTATTTTGGTTTAGACCTGTGATAGTAAAGCTTGGCTTAAATTGATTATGTGTTGTTTTATGACAAAATTAAATCTCTCAGATAGGATGGAACATCACGGCTCACAATCCTTAGTTTCCCCTGAGAAAAACACTTGGCTGCCGCTGCTATACAGCCATGCAATGGGCTACCCTGCTCCTGGAGCTGCATTCTCACTCTCCCTCCCAGTCCTGTGTGCATGACCCTGCCCGGACGTGCCACAGTTTTTAAAAGGGCTCAGGGCATGGGTTTTGTCAGAGCCAGGCTGGATCGGTCTGTAACACACGACAGTTCATGAATCAGGAGCAAAACAGCTTCCCTTGGATTTGAAATGAGCTCAGTCTTTTTTCTCATAGACCTACTCCATCATTCTCCATTAAAAAAAAAAAAAGAGAACAACACAACAACAAAAAATACTCTTCATTCTCTTATGTCAACCATGAAGCAGAAGCACTTCAGACAACAGGATCTCTTTGCCTATTGGAAACTGTAAGTACATTTCTTGTGCACCGTGCCATTTGATTTATGTGTTGCTGATAAAACACAGGCTCCGGTTTAACAAATCAATACAACAGTCCTGTTCAAAGCCCCTCTGAGCAAAAAGCTTCTTGATGTTGAACGTTTCCTTATCTAATCTTTCATACTTCAGAAGTCCTTCATTTAAAACACTGATAACGCAGAGGGGGATGATCACAAGGAGAGAATAATTAAGGAATATTAACAAAGTATTTGAAATAATAGTAGCATTTCATTAAAGAGAAAAATGTTTGTGCTCTCATTAACCAACCTCTGTGCGTAGGGCTTAGGGATCCCAAGCAATGGCTCTAAACCCCACTGTGCTAAGTGCTGTGCAAAGACAAGCCCTGTTCTAAGAAGCATATACACTCCCTACAGGATAGAAAAGGCAACCTAACAGATGTTTTCATCTCCAATTTCTTTAAGAGAAATTCTTAAGGTTTTGTTAGTTCTTGCTGATCTCCAAACATTGATAAAATGCTGCCTGAACAAAGACTTCAGGAGCTCTATTCTTTGAGCTACTCTGCATTTTATGAAGAGGGATGAGCATCAGATGATACATCAGTTAAAAATAACTGGAAAATATCAAGCAATTATAACTACCTGTCCCACAGGTTTGCATATCTTTAATACCGTAATGCCTTCCTATCATGCATAAGCAATGGGTCTCACTTTTGCCATTAGAAACGGTTTAAGCAATGTGCTCTGTTTTGGTACGGTTTTGTTCTGGAAGGCTGTCCTAAAAGATACTGCTTAGTGCTGAAGTTAAAGAAGGCAGACTAAAGACCTCTGCAGCGCAGCTGGAGTAGAATTGGATTTGAGGTTTTTGCTGGAAATTAGTTCTTGCAGAATTTTTCTCAGCAATCTCGTAACAATCCTGTAGCAAACCTACAATCAACAACTTTATCCTTTGTAAAAACAGGAAAGCTAGCATTGGACTCCAAATGGAGGATAAACAGCAAGGTCTCAGAACTCCTTCCAGCCAAGAGCACCACAAAATAAAACTCTCTCTTCACTAGGGGCCAGCAAGCACCAGGACTGCCTTAAGAGTAAAATTTTCCTGTACTTTACATGGAGATCCAAGAGCATCCTGCATCATGACCCTATGTAAAGTGCTGGTCACTGTGGACCAGAGGTGAAATTTGAAGCCTACCCGGGTACCACAGCTGCTCTGCAAGACAAGAAAAATGTAATACATGTGTAGTATGAAAATCTGGCCATCCAGAGTCATTTCACTGCACAGGTAAGCATGAGATGGATCTGATTTTTATTTCTTTCCTTTAGGCACAGTACAGCAAAACCAGCTCACTTAAGCCACTGGAGAGGAATCATTTTTTACAATAGCTTCGGAATGCCTTAAATGGCTAAAGTAGCCATTAGACAATAATACCCTGATCCTATCTAGTGTTTCTCATCTATACAGCTCAGGTCGCTTTAGAAAGGAGGAAAAGCAGCACCCATCACTTACAGGGAGAACACAATTGAAATGAATACTACTCTTCAATTAATCTAGAAGTCATCATAGATATACAGTGAAATATCCCACAAAGATATCCTAGCTCAGCAAGGAAGCTATCTTCTTCTCATGCCTTTACACACAACAATAAGATGAGGAAAATGCGGTGGCCCAACTACAAGCTTTCTCCAAGTCTTAAATTACTTTCTCCTTGCTCCTTGGGATCAGAGAAGAAGGGAGCCAAGTTATTAAAAAAATAAATAAAAAAAAAATTAAAAATCAACTTAGGCATTCTAGAGAGAAAAAGAATAAGGGCTCACAAAAAGTATGGTCAAATGAAGGAACAGCAAACATGAGCTGGAGGTCAGAGAACCACAATGCAACAGGGAGGAATTCAGCAAATAAAGAGGTCACCAGTATTAGAATGCATGAATTTTATTGAGCTAATCCCTCTAATTTCACTGGCCCTAGCAACAGATTTTTGAGATTTTGGCCCTGAAACAGATTTTGAGATGTGCAGGGTAAGGGAAAGTCACATCAGAAGAGGTGAAAAGAATCAGAAGCAGCATTTTTCCTCTATTACCTCTTATATTTTATTGCCCCACCTCATCAGAATACATGATCATACATGGTATAACCTTCAGGAGGTGAGCTAGTACGTTGTCCTACATGACATGCTGTCAATCACTGTACAAATCACTGCTCTCAATTTTTATCATGCTTGCATTTCGACTGAGACTTTCTCAGCAAAAGCCGCTGTTCAATCTCAAAAAGGTTAAATGGTTTTCCAGCTGATCCTTGGCCACCGTTTCTATCTACTCAGCTCAAAACAAGGGCCAAATCCCAACTTGGCTCCGAGCCGCCTGTTTCAGTATTACTTGATAAGTTCCTTTTGTCTGGAAAAACCTTCAGATTTATCTCCCACTTCTCCCTCATACAGAGATAACAGCCAAATCATAAGCGCCTTCACCGAACATGTGCGACTCAGATGGCCGTGAAACGTAGCGGGACTCCATTTCCACATGCCACATTTACACAACCCAAAATCATCAGCCGTTTCCCACTTGTCAGACACCCCAGCGCAGGCCAGCTATGACAGTCGGGGACTTTTGATACCCCATTTTGTTGCTGCAGCTTTGCCACATCCATCGCCAGGCCGTACAGCGACACGTGGCGGTGTTGGGGCTCTTCGGGGAAGTTCATGAGATTCCACCTCCATCTGCATATCCTAGATTTTTCCTCCCAGCCCAGGAAACTTGGCAAAGACATCCTAATTTCTGCTGAAGCGGGCTGTGAAAGCCTCACGTTCTCATCTCGGAACAGGTCTCTGAAGATTTCTGGGGAGGATGTGAGCACGGCTCCCACGGCCAGCCCATCCCATGGCCTGCAGCTGAGAGGGCACCCTGAAGCTGGAAGTGCTCGCTCCACAGTGCTGGCAGGGCAGAGGGGTCTAAAACAGCATGGCTGATTCTCAGAAACGATAAAAACAGATTAGAAGATCTAATCTCTAGGCAGCAGGGGAAAAACTGATGGGAAGACCAGCTGTGAGAGTCGCTTCCATTTAGACAACACATGGAACAAAAATGCTACCGTAGGATGAAGTTCTCTATCATGTGAATTGGTCAGAAAATGTTTTCAGGATCATTACAATATACTATTTCTCAAATTAATCAGCACATTTCCAATACAACATACACTGAATCACATGGGGAAAAAAGAGTGTTTTCAGTATGCTTTGGAACAAACTGAAAAATCATACTATTGCACAACCTTGCGATAGCATGCTAGTAAAATGATATCCTGGCTTATAAAAGCAGTCATATCAAGCAGAGTGGAAAGTTATATTGATGCACTCGCAGACAATATACCCTAAGCAAAAGATGATATTCCTAGCTATACAGTAATATTGCTGCATATGTCCGGTGGTCATGATTAGTGTGTTATGGGGTTGTTTCTAAGACACACAAAACATAGCTGAAAGATTGTTATTTCTTATGAAAGAGGTTTTGCCTTGTTTGTTTTTAACATGGACAGCCAGATTTAGGTTTATTTTCACAATATGCTGCTGAGTTATTAAAGAAAGTACTGTCTAGAGGTTAACTCAGAAGCCTGGGAATCAGGGAAAACACCCCTTATTAAGTGTCATTTGGTGTTTTATCTTCTGATCAGTAAAATGTGAGTAATGCCCCTTTGGTGAGGCCTTAATTCATTAAGGTTTTTTACATGGTAGTAAGGCACGCAGGTTGAAGAGAAACAAGACGTACGAGTGCTGTAAGTGGGAGAGCTTACATGTCCACAACATGCTTCAAAGGTTGTGACACACAGTCATGTTGTTCTGGTGTAAAATGTTACCCCATTTGGGGTGATCTCTAGTTAGTGCCCACGTAAAATGCCTTATACTTGTATGAAAGCAAGAAAATTCATGGCAGCTTGCTCCACATCTACACCAGGGTAAGCCTGGGCACGCAAAGCTCCCGTGGAGCAGCTGGTGGCTGAGAACTTCTTTGACAATGGCAACTTGTTCATGTACCAAAGCCTTTAGCAATTATTTCCCATCAAACTTTCTACATAATTAAGTCCCTTCTACAAACGAGTGCAGCAGTTCACGCACATTTCCCATTGCTGCCTCGTTAAGCTTGGTGACCTACATGAGCAGTGCTGCTAGAGCCTCAGACAAGTTTCCAACTCACAGACAATAAAAAAGGTGCCAAAGCGTCACGTAATTACCTCTGAGCATCAGTTCTGGGGAAGCCTCAGCACAACCATTGCAGACACTGAACTTTTCATCCCAGAAGATGACCCCGACAGAAAGGGACTGATGCACACAATTGGGATGATGAGGGGAATTCCCACTCTTTCCTACCAGCCAGCAATAATCCAAATTTCTGAGTGTAGACCAAAAGCAAAGGTACAAGGGCCCTTCAGACAGTTTGTGGTCTCCAGAAGGCTCTTTTGTTTATTTCAGATCTGCCTGGGATTCAGACTGATGCAACAGAAGTGAAAAATCCCTACAGCTCGTGCAAATAGATTGAGCCATCACGTTGCCATGTCACACAAATTTATAAGGAAGGATTTGCTCTGTTTCACCTCTCCCTGCCATGCATAGGTCTAGGAATAAATGATTGTTTAATGAATGCCTGTAACTCGCATCCACTCCATCTTAATGACACCACAGCCTATATACAACTAGATCCCCCTCCGGCACATTTTCACGATTCACCTTCAAAATCTTAGCAGGTGAGATTTACATTTGTCCAGATTTTTTCCTCTCACTGCCAGCTGCCTGCATTGCAGGAGTACAGGCACACAGAACAGCTGGGAGGGTCCAGCCACTGAAATAAGACAGTAAGAAAAAAAAAAAAAAAAGCAGCATAATTCAGGCTCTGGCCTGAATATATTATAGCAAGAGGGGCAGCTGGATTGCAGACACTGCAGGGAAGGGATGCCTCAAGCGCCTCTGCAGCCGCTGCCCAGGTGGTACCACCCTCCTGAGGGACTTCAAGCAAGGCAAAAGCCCCACTCAGCAGGGAAGTACCTGCACACAGGTAAGCACAGGGCTGATATTTGCACAAAATCACTGACTGTAAACTGTCCAAATCCTTCCTCCAGAAGACACCGCTTCCTCCCCCGCACGGTGCGTGCGCACCGGAGTGAGCGCCTGTCCCTGTCCCACGCCTGCCTGCGTGACAAGTCACCCAGACGCAGCTCTCCCTGCCACGCAAACTCACAATTCACCCAGCTCACTGCTGTTACCATGGTTTCCCCTTTCTCTTACCAAAGCTCATTCCCATGATGTAACGAAAAATGCTTTCCTAAAACCTCCAGGAGATTCCCATGCATGGATGGCAGTCCTTATCTCGTCTTCTCCTGTGTAGCTGATTTATTAAAAACACCTAACCCAGCATGTACCAATTTCTCAAGAACACACCCCAATGGTTTCCTGAAGGAAGGGTAAGTCTATATAAAGATATCAGGGATGGGATTTCAGCCACAAGAGCTAGGGAAACATCAGATCTGGGGATGCAATCGCATCAAGGTCCTGATGATCCTTGTCGTGTATGAGATTGAAGTCATCCATCTCTCAGGTTTCCTTCTGTTTAATCATATTTGAAAGAAGCCTCTCAAACCGAGATTTCTGATGCAAGGACTCCACACCACAGCCCAAAAATAGCAGAATTATGAGTGCTAAAAGTGTCTAGCATGGCTTTTATTTTAATTCATATTCGAGAAAGGTTTCTAGCAGCTGGAGAAAGTAAGAGCTGTATTCATAAAACCCTTGGCTATTTGCCACACAAATGGTGCTTTTATTGAGCCGGGGGGGTGGGGGTGCAGAATGTGCCTATTCCACACCAGGAATGCATTTCTCCAATTCATAAATCCTCCCCTTCTCCCCCAGCTGACTGAAGGAAACCTTTCTCAGTTTGCCACCGAGGTGAGAGAGGGCGAGAGTGATCCTCCGAGTGTGCCAGCCCCAGAGAGAGGTGTTTCACGTGGAACAACCCGCGCGTTAAACACACACACAAGCAGCACTATGTGCTATGATAGGGCCAGGAGAGCTCAAATCCAACCCAGATAACAGCAGGGACAAACCTCTCGAAAGGACAGCCAACCCTCCACACCAGCATCCTGCCACAATGCATCACATCCTGCAATACTTACATACATTTTCAGAACACGTCGGAGAGTTTCCAGCCTGAAATACCCTCTCAGATGCTGGCTAGGAAAAAGAATAAGTTGTGAGGATAGGGAACAAGCACAAAGACTGCGAGATACAACCAAAAAAAAGGATCTAGATTTATTTTAAAATTGGTGATGGAAGATTATACGTAGCCACAACTGGAAAAGGGAACCAGAACTCTTTTCCCCCAAGCAAAGCTTTCTCCCAAGTCGCAGGTACCACAAGGTGCTAAAGGTGCTCTCTGGGCACCCAGGTACTAGGCACAAGAGAGGGCCCACAGCTTGGGTTATTCTGGGCTAGGTAACTCCACAGTTCAGTGCTGGTAAAAACAGAGCTGTTTGGGTTAAAAAACAGAGGTTTGGCTTTTTTTTTTTTTTTTTGGCAGATTCCCATCTGGGGAGCTTAATAGTAAAAAATAAATTAAAAAATAATAATAATAAAAAAAGCCACCTAAACATCAGGGCTTGGCAGCAGCAGAGTCAGAGGTTCGGATCATGATTTTTCAACTTCAGCTCACCTCTCCCACTTTGGGGACTTCAGCCCTAAATTTCACGTAGCCCTTAACAGCTTGCCCAGCATCCCACAGGGGCTGAACCCAAATCCCAAGGCCCTGGCTGGAACATGAATCAAACACTTGATGTGCGGGAACTGACCTCACAGCATCCCTCTGCCCCAGGCAGGAACATCTGCACTTCACAGTCCCAAACAAATAGGTTCTGATGCTTCAACAAGCCTCATTTTAAGCATTTCTTCATTTCATACCATCTGTCTGTGGTTTAATTTTAGCCCTATTCTTGTCCTGGCCATTGTGGACGTGGAGAACATGTTGTTCCACCCTGTTTGCAGCAATCCTCTGATTCAGAACAAAAATACAGAAGAGGCAAGGAAATAGTGGACTGATTCTGCAAGGCTGTGAATCTTTAAATAGCATTTTATAGCAAGGTCAAAAGAGGCTGGATAGACTTTATAGGCAAAGGACCAAATCCTGAAGTTTTACAGAGTTGGTCGCTGGAGCATAACCTCATTGGTCCAAAGAGAAGGGTGCAAAATAGCAGTGAGGACACACTTCAGACTCCTCACCAACAAGCCCTTTCCCAGATGATTTAATTAGGCAAAGCCAAGAAAAGGTCTGCCAGCTCTCGCAGATTATGCCCTGAAAGAAAACATACTTGGCAAGCCACAGAAAAATGCTATAAGCAGCTCACACGGTCACTGCTTTTCCCTCTGCACTGCTAGAAGTTATCTCCCAGGATTTGGAGCTGGGCTGCCTGTATTTGTAAAGAAAAGGAGGGTGAGGCTGTGCAGAAACAAAATAAAGTCCCCGTAAAGCTCACTGTAAATCCATGTCGTGCTACACATTCGTAGATACAGCCTAAAAGATCAATTCCGTGACTGCAGAAAAAGGAGTAGTGTACACATCTGCCTTACAAATGACCCCAAAGTGCCCCGATAAACCATCGCAGAGCATACAAAAACAACAGTAATTGATTATTATTGACTTCTAGTGAGATGAGGTATCTCATTACATGCACATTTGGCCTCTAAAATCAGATTTTTGGTGGTGCAAGCAGGCTCTTTTCAGCAGTCTCCTAATTAAACAAATGTTTAGCATGTTGCATGCTTGAAGTGTTTTATTTAGGATGTCAGAAATATCACACTCATTGCCTCCCCTGACTCAGGGAGGGTTTTCAGCACACATCCCCAGCAGAGCATCATATGTTGCCACACAGTCCAGATTTTCACTTAATACAGAAAAGAACATAATACACTTTGGACCCATATGCACTACATTTTTGGAATATGCTTACATCACAATGAACTAATCACAAGATTTTTTTCAAATAACTAATCCTCCAAAAAGTTCATTTCCAACACCGTAGCACTGTAGTTCAACATCTGCTCTTGGCCAGCGCGTGGGGTTTGATAAATAACATCAGTTACATAATATAAATGGAAATTGCTTGGTTACAAATCTAGTGTCCATAAGCCTCTGATGCATGTAGTTTCAGAAACATTCAAAATAAATCATTTCACATGCCACAATTTACCCGCTGCTGCATTATCTCATTAACCATCTCCTCCAAACAGCTCGGGAAATCAAATCCTACTGAAAATCCACAGATTTAGGGCACTTACCAGAGTTGGACGGCATGCCCCCGAATCTGAGCTCCCATATAAATAGATGCACAGCATTCCTAGTCTTTTTTTGGTCACATTGAACCAGAAAACACAGCCTGAGCCAGAAAGGGCAGCATCCTAACGCATCCCCAGACAGGCTGAGAGGTTCAGGGTGCCAAGCTGAAATCCCCACAGGGCCAGATGCAGCTGGGGAAGGCATAGGCACAGCCAGATATGAGTTGGGTTGCACTGGGGTGTAACAAGGGGCACGAACAACAGAACATAGAACAAGCCTCAGCAGGATGCATTTAGTAACCCCCAAACAAGAAAAGCCAACTGCTAGCACACGGTGGCTGGAAAAGCATAGGTGAGGAACCCGAGCCATGGTGGTGCCTTCCTGCAGCACACCAAGATCTTTGCAGAACTGCTCCCAGCGATCTTGTGGGGGTGGAAGGTGCCCACCCACCTACAGACACGTCTGCCTCTGAGCAAAGGGCTTTCTGGGTGTCTCCTGGAAGTGTTAAGCCCAGAAAATGTATCTGCAGATTAAAAACTTTATTGGTATTAATTCAATATTATCGTATTAAGTCAATATTTCTATTTACTGGTGTCTGTGTGTAATAATAGGCTACATCAACGTTCATGATGCATCAGTTTGCTCCAAGACTTAGCTACCAACTTTTAGGAAACAAGCAAGGCTAAATAACACACCTACTTACAGCAGCTCCTGTTAAACACATTAATTTAACCATTACAAAAATACCATGCGAGATCTCACCTACTTGTTGTGGTGCCTCATTCAGGCAGGCTCGGGGCTTGCCAAGACTGGAAGCAGAGATCAAACAAACCCCATGCGCTCGTGTGTGCAAGGAGTGAAGCAAGCTGCTGAGACTTTGCAAGGTAAAGACTTGCACGGATGGATGTGTTCGCAGCTGCCTGAAGACCAGTTTTCATAGGCTTTCCAAGACATAGTAAACCTCAGATAAGATAGTAATATTGTTATTTGTAAATACTGCTTCTCTTACAACCTGATGTACAGTTATTGTTCTGATTGAACAGATATGGTTTCATTACACTACATATGGTTTTATACTGCAGCAACCTTCTTGTCTCTACCCTGAGACTGCTATTTTATTTACACGAATGGATTTGTTGAATTAAGTCGTCATTTTATTATTTATGTCAGTACAGCTGTATAGTCTGGTCATTATTTTATCACACATCCTTTGTTTATACACCTTCCCAAATAGCTCTTTATTATTTCAGAACGTGGACTTCATTTGGCTGCCTTCTGCTACCTCTCGCAGCTGAATAACGAAGTTCAGTATTGGAGATGTTAGAATCAAAATGTGGCAGGACCACACTTCAAATACACAAGGTCCATTTATTTCAGTGCTCAGCCATGCTGCTTACTTGGGAAGAGCATGCCTTTTTTTTTTTAATGTGATGTTGGGGTCCCAGGACAACATTCACAGGGGTCCCAGGACCATGCAGCTGAGGCCACGGGGCTGTGAAGGAGGCAGACCATCACTTCTTTATATCAAACAAACCTGTACCAGCTGCTTGCTGAGCTCAGTTTTTGCACAGTGGGGAAAGGGGCTTTCTTTTTGGAGTTGCAGTTTTCCTCTTAATAAGTGAAAGGGGAATCTTAATTACAGAACAGAGCTGGGATTGCTGAATGGGTGTTTCCTTCAGGATAGCTTTTTTTTTCTCCCCTAAAGTACACTTCTAATGAGACAGAAGCTCTAGCAAGAGGAATTAACCCACTTAGAGTGGCTGTGTTGTTATTTAATTTACAACATTACCATAGCAGACCTTAGGCTGTCCCAGGGCTGAAATGCTAAGGAACGGATAACGCTATCATTAGGATGAGCTGTTAGCTCACAAGAAGCAGCTGACAACACTGCCAAGATGTGGAGATGGCTTCGGCTGGCTGCACTGACTGATGTACGGATGCTTCCTTCCCTGTGAATCCGTTTCACTCCGTTGTACTAACACAGCAAGTGACCTGCAGGAAGGCTCCTGTAGCTGCTTTGCCAAGCATGAACCGCTCAGCAGCCCCCACAGCCCAGCCAGCAGCTGCTAGAAGCAGGCAGCACCTCCATCACCCAAAGCCAGACCTTCCCTTCCTTTCCCTTCTGCCCATCCCCACCAGCCCATGTTATTTAATTGCCCATTATTGATTGTTTTCATCGATCCCCTCCACCTGCCCATCTCATCTCCCAACCCAACCTACAGCCGGGCCTCACAGGGCACACGCTGGACCATGCCTCCTGCGGGGATGTGCTCTATGGACCTGCCACCATTCCCCTAGCTGATATCACCTCAAGCAAGGTGTCATGACGAGGAGGGTGTCAGGCTCAAGCAGGTGCACCCCAAGCTGGGTGTCACCCCAAGCCAGGTATGCCACAAGGGGGGATCGACCCAAAGAGGGTGCACCAGAAGGAGGACATACCCTGAGGGCAGATGGGTGCAACCCAAGCAGGTGTGACACCCCCAAACAGGTGCACCCCAAGGACGCTGCCACCCTCAGGTGGGTGTCCCTCAGAGGACAGTGTCACTTTCACACAGGTGCACCCCACAGGGGGTGCACTATAAGGAGGGTTTCACCCTAAGTAGCATCTCACGCAAGCAGGATGCATCCCGAGGCCAGCATCACCCTTAGGTTCCTGCACCCCCAGGAGGCTGCCACCCCCAGGCAGACAAAACCCCCCAGCAAATGCCACCCGAACCAGCAGCCCCCCGAAGAGGGGACACCCCAAGGCGACCCCCCCCCCCCCAGCAGGAAGGGGGCGCATCCCGGGGAGGGCGCACCGGGCGGGCAGCGGCACCTCCGCCGGGCTCCACCCCGAGCACGGGGGGGCACCTGCAGGCAGATGCACCTCGGCGAGGGTATCCCTGAGGCCGACCTCAGTCCCGGGAGGCTGCTCCCCATCCCATCCCATCCCATCCATCAGCACCGGTCGCGCCCATCCCCGCCCCCGCGCACCCAGCCCGGGTCGCCGCCGCCGCTCCCCGCTGCGCACGCCCGTTGCGCTGCGCCGTGCCGAGCCGTGCCGTGCCGTGCCGAGCCGTGCCGGGCCAGCCCTGTGCATTGTGGTCCGCCGGCGGGGGGCGAAGATGGCCGAGAAGCAGAAGCACGACGGGCGGGTGAAGATCGGCCACTACGTGCTGGGCGACACGCTGGGGGTCGGCACCTTCGGCAAAGTCAAGAGCTGAGTACCGAGGGGAGGGGAGGGGGCTTGGCAGGACGGGGGGGGGGGGGGGCTCTCCGTGTCGTCCCGTATCGCCTCCGCCCCCCCACCCCCCCTCCCCGGGCATCGCCCCCTCTCCGCGCTGTATCCCGGGGGCGGGGGGAGGCTGGCGCCGCGCCGGGTGGGCGCAGAGGATGGGGCGGCCCCTGCAAACTGGGGGGGGGGGGCAAGGGGCGAGGGGGCGCCGAGGTGGCCCTTTGGTAGCAGCGGTCGCGGCCGCCCCCCCGTGCCCCCAGCGGCTGCGGTGCCCCCAGCAAAACTTTGAACCGGCAGCGGGAGACCGGGGATGCGGGAGGCTGGGCGGCAGGGCCGGCGTTGCCGAGCCCTGCGTGGAAAACGGGCTGTGGGCTGCTTATCCTGCTCGCTTCGAGCCGGGGGGGGTGCGAGGAAGAGGGAGAGAGAGGGGGTCTTTTTGTCGCCCCCCCGCCTCCCCGTGTGAGCAGCCCCGCGGCCAGGCAGGGCTGGGGCTCAGGAGGGGGTCCCCTGGGATTCACCCCGGAGAGGGCGACTCGAGGGAGGCACCAGCTTTGCTTTACCTGACACCAAGATGTCTCTTTTTTTCCCCTGCCAAATCTGCCATGACACGCACATTTTGTCACTGAGTCATGATATTAAAAAAATAAATTTAAAAAGCTTTATAAAATTTGTTATCTAAGGGAAATGAAGAGCTGTGATTCCAGACTGCTGGTGCGGAGCATCTGCCCTGCTGGGCTGTCCCCTGCCCTGCCATGGGAGGCTGCCGCAGTGCCCAGAGGCTGCTCAGTTCAGAGATGTGCCCGCGCTCGGCGGCCGGAGTATTAAAATAAACCAAAACTGACAGCAGGGGAGAGAAAACACCTCGACCACTGGAGCTAAATCCACCTGTGACCATTAATCAGGCCCCTAAAAATATATTGCTGCGTTTAATCCCAAACCACAAATTTAGCAACTAAAGAATTATCAGAATAAATACTTCCAACAGTAAGGACTGTTTAAATCACTCCTGTATGCCAGCGGACCTCAAAAAGTGCTCCAAAGGCAATTTTTTTTCTTGCGGACCAAATTAAGCCTGCCACAAAGCCTGTTTTCCTTAGCTACCTTTCAGGAGTAGCTAGCACCAGCAGCCCCTGCGCACACATCTCCCCGCTTTGGTTAAGAACAGTTTCAAAGGCACATTTAAAATAACATTAAAGTGATTTCCAAACTCAAAGCCCTGTATGAGTAAGTAGTACCCTCTACACTTGTATATTTTTCCCATAGTATTTTGCCTGTGATGGCAGTTGGTATTTGCCAGGTGAAATTTGGATCTGAGTTTGGAAACCGGGACAAAGAAACTGCATCTCCTGTTTGTGCAGAATTGCAGCATGTTAATCTAATGGGCTTTAGAAAAGACCATATTCACCATGTTTAGCAGAAAACATGGGAGAAGCAAAGAGATTTTTTTCCTGGTTGTTTCAAGCTTTGTGTCTGTTGTGTGTAATAATTACTTCTGCACTCAGCAGGCTGGGGCAATCCATGCCGCGTTTCTTATTGCTGATGTGTTTTCTTCAACCTGCCTTGCACAAGACTTTATGGGAGGCACTTTTTTCCTGCCTTACTCTCCATGGTTAAGAAATCATAAATTGCAATTTCAATCGTTATGGTATTAAGGAAGCAGAAGCTTTGCTGTGGAAGGACAGGGGGAGGATTTAGTGGTGATGGGATGCTAACAGAGCTTGAATTTGTGGCTGGAGCTAAGGAGTCACTTGCAGCCATCAGAAACCAGAGGTATGACAGCAAAAGTCACTGCTGTCCTGTTGGGATGTTTCTTCTGCCTCAATGCTACCTGTGTCATTGGTGAATGATCCTGCCTTGATGAAAGCTAAAATAAATGGTTACTTTCAAGCCCCTTCAGTTCCTTAATCTCCGTTATAGAAAGACCACAGAAGGCACAAGGTGAGGGGAGCAGATAGGTTGACAGATGAGAGCAGGGTTTTGGTGCTAATGCTGAAATCCCAGCTGGAAGTGGTGATGGGAATACAGCAGTTGTTATGGGGAGGAAGGCGGTGGGTGCGAGTGTGGATGGACAGCAGGCCTCGGAGGAAGGCTCGGAGCTGCCACTGGTGCCACAGGGTTTTGCCAAATCCAGGGAGAGCTGGTGATAGTTATTCCCCCTGTCCTCTGGGCCCAAGACGGGATGAATTTGCAGAAAATAGAGCTGAGGTGGCTATATTGCAGATCTGGAGCTTAGGGAAGCAATGCTGGAAAGGGTGGCAGCGGGAAGCAGCAGCAGGAGGAATTGCTGCAGTGTTTCTTCTTGTGGTGTCACGCTCAGCGTCCCGGGTGGCTGCTTGGTGGTTTGTTACCCGCACTTCTTGGCCACCAAAGTGATCAATTCATGGTCCCTCAGGGACTTGCAGATCTTGGGTTATGTTTACATCTGTTCGTAGGGCTCGAGGCAGGGTCAGGTCCCGTTTTCCGTTGCTGATGAAGGACAAACCTTGTGCTGGAGGATGATCAACTAGAAGAGCCTGAACAGATGAAGGAAAGGGAGAGGAAGGGTGACAGAACATATGAGCAAGTGGCACTGGGACAGGAGTAATACATCATGGCTAAATATATGCTTCGGATTGATTTCATTTGTAACTTCAGGCTAAGATAAGGGCCAGCACAGCTAATAGGGAAGGAGTTTTCTCTCCCTTCCCTAAACTTTTACAGTCTTTGTGAAGTGTTTGCAAAAAACATAAGTGCTCGTGCTGTCTGAGCTGCATCAAACACGCACCCAGAGGTGGGCTTCATGGGTACCTGCTGTAAAAAGCCACGCTGTCAAGGGACCTCAGTGATTGTTTATCTTACAGTGAGCTGAGACACTATTCATCCTCATCTTTTTCTCATGTAAAAGTAACAAATTGAAAAGGGTCTTCTGACAGAAACTCATTCTATTATATCTTCTTGTTCTAGTAGCATCTGATACTGAAGTGTTCTTGTCCCCAGGCAGTCCCATGTGCAAGCAGATGCCATAGTGGCTGAGGACACTCGCACCACATCTGGTTTGGTGCCAGTTTTCGGAGTTTAGGGTCTCTGGTCAGTACGCAGTGCTGCTCCTCATCTCAAGGTCAAATCTGTCTCCTCTACCTGCCCTGAAGGAGCCCTGGTCGCTGATTTTAAGCTGCAGGGGAGCTCACCGGAGCACTTGCTGCTAAAAGACGAGATGTGCACCAATCCCTCTCCTAATACTGTTGCTCAGCCCTCCCCCCTCCCTGTGGCCTTTTAATCCGCGGAGCGAGGGAGAAGGAAGGAGAAGGCTCCCTCAGCACCACCATCCCAGGGACCAGGAGAGGACAAACCCATTAGCACAGAGATGGCTTTCAGCCCTGCCAAGCCTGTGGGACCTGCTGGTGTTCCCCGTGCCAGGGCTGCACCCGGTGTGTGCTGGGTTGGAAACTTAGTGAGCAGAGGGGAAAATTGTCCCTAGGGCCACGTGTGGAAATTCCCATGTCCGCAGGCTGCAGCAGGAGAGACCCAAAAGGCTTAAAAGACACCCACCACATAGCAAATTATATTCTCTCTTTGTCTGTCTCAAGACGTTCGAGTAGGCTTAACAAGCCACTGGGGACCGAAACAATAATATCTCTGTATCTAATGCTTACTGTAAGCAAAAGATGGATTACAAAATAGACTGTTTATTTTTATTTATTGATGTCTTTGAACTAGAAAACCTTTGCAGAGTTGCGTGTTGTTTGTCATGGGTGGAAAGAAGATGAACTATTCTGCAGTACTTTAAAAACAATAATTATTCATTCCGGGCATGGCCTTTTTTTTTTTTTTTTTTTTTTTTTTTTTTTTTTTTCTCCAAAGCATATACTGGGGTAAGGCCAGACAGACTTGTCTTGAACAAAGGATGGCAGAGATCTGGGTCTTCTTCCTAGTTCTGCCATAAGCCACTTTGCTTTGCTGTTCCCCGGTTTCCCAAGTACTGTCTTAGTGCACTACAGTTCTTGAATGGGGCCAAATGAAGCAAGGGCAGCTTTCAAAAAAGGTTTATTGAGCTCCCAGCCATGGGGGTAGGGAAGGAGAGTGCAGAGGTATCGCAGCACAAGGGTCAACCAAGTCAAATATCTTGAATACAACTGCTGCAGTTGTTGCTCCCCCTCTGTTCTGCCTTCCCCAGCCTCCTCGGTGCAGCGTGTGCTGTGCATAAGCAATGACAACCTGGGCAAGGAGAGGTCAGTGCCTTTTGCAGGCCTACTGTTGGCCAAAGCACAGCAAGTTGGGGAGGATTTCTTGCAGTGAATGAAGAGGCAGTGCCCAGGCCAGTAAACCTGCAGCAGGCTTTTGCACCCCTTGCACACGGGCTGCTTTGCAGAGTTTTTCTCCAGCAAAGGCTCCCTGCGGCGGGGCAAGTCCAGCACTGCCCTGCTCTCCCATCCCCGAGGATCACCAGGGAAAATGCCTCCTTCGACTATTTTCAGTGCTCTCCTTGTACCACAGGGGAGGAATTACCTCCCTACTTCAGCCCTCAGCTAATCCCTAAATTGCATCCAAACTGCAAAGCTTAGTTTATTTTCATTTCATCAGGTAGTTTAAGTATTACGAGGAGTAAAATGGACATGCAAAGTGGTGCTTTAATTTTCAAGGGCAGTAAAGTGTTTTATTTTTAGGATGCTCTTATTGAGGAAAGAATCTCCAGCAGGTCTTATCTCGTGGCTAATAATAGTGACCTCACGTGCCCCTCGTGACCTCGTGCAGTGCCAGTGTTGCCATCCGGTCCTTCTCAGGCCGCCTGCTTATGCAGTTTGCTTCTGATCAGCTCATTAAAGGCTCCAAAATTACAGACTCTAATAATGTAATACCAGCGTTTGCTCATAATTATTAACTCCTTGTGCTTTATGTTGTTATTGAAGGGGTAGCATTCATTATTAGAGAGACCAGATATGTACCGTAAGCAGGTTTTACCTGCAGTCTTTAGAAAGCCATCTGTACACCACCTCTGAGTATCACACCTTGAGATACTATGAAAGGGGTAGCTTGTGGCCAGAGAACCCTTTTGGATATAAACACCTGCCTGACGGTTTTCAAGCAGTTTCAGTAGTTTGTCCCATTAACTTGACTAAAAATTTTGCTTCCTACAACACAGAGCATTTTTTCTTTTTAAAAATAGTCTATTTGTTGATAGCAAATGGACTAAATTCTGTATTCATTTTACATTACTGATAAATTAGTGCAATTCCACCAGTAACAGTGGTGCTACTCTAGATTATGGTCACTGTTTGTCTTGATGTGTGCAGGAGATAAGCATCAATATACGTGCACCATGCGGATATTATAAAAACACATATTAAAGTTTGTATCTTTTCTACAAGCAGAATTTGCTGGAGCTCTTACTATCCAGCGTGGTGTTCCTGCTGCTTGTCATCAAAACAAGAAGCACACTTAAGGAAGTATAAATAGAAATTCATTTTAGTAATGCAAATCCCACAGTCCTGTTTTGGGCAGGGAGAAATCTCTGTATCTGCTTTCTTAAAGAAGCGTGATGTTCTAGTTTTAAGATTTGGTTTATCAGGGATTTACTCAACCCATATGTGACAGTGGAGATTCTCTGCTGCCATTTAAATATATCTGTTTCTGACCACTGTAACCTTTTCGTGCTATAAATCCTTGCAAATTAGCTTTGGGTATGAACACCTCCAGTAACTCCCTTTGCAGATAAGTCCCCTCTTTTCTTCCTTCACTTCAATGGGAAAATAATAAAGTGAAGAGACACAAACCGACTTTTAAGCACTCAGTTATTCTTTATCCAAATTGTCTTTTTGAATAGGTCTATTGGGATTTGCCTTGTACAAATGTGCCAAATCTAGTTTTAAAGTCATTTATATATTGTGGCACTGATTTCTGACGTCTTAGTTAAGGCATTTTATGAAACATTGCATCATTTTGCTTCCTTTAAACCTGCCACTTTCCTGGGTGTTTGATTCCAACTTTTCTCTCTGAAAGAGGTCTAAGAAACTTAAAGAGCACCTATAGGAAAGATGAGGAAAATAAAGTCCTAATATCCAGACTATATGCAGAACACCCCAAGTTCTGTTGTTTTTTCCCTTCAAGAGTTGCTTTTTGCTTAGAAATTGTCTATCTCAGTAGCTTAAGTTGCTTATGTGAACCTTGCTTCTCTGTTTAGTGACTTTGCAATGCTCTTTTTCTATTTAGTTGGCGAACACCAGCTGACGGGGCACAAAGTGGCAGTAAAAATACTAAACAGACAGAAAATACGCAGCCTGGATGTGGTTGGGAAGATCAAACGAGAAATTCAAAACCTGAAACTCTTCCGGCACCCTCATATTATCAAACTGTAAGTACATTTTCTGCCACATGTTCACCTTACTGCGCCATCTGCAACGTCTTCACGTGGTGACTTGGTTTCAAGAGAAGGCTTATAGCTGTAGAGAATGTTAGGTGCGTGGTCAAGTTTTTGCATTTTAGAGCCAAATGCTCATTTTTGAGAGTCCTCCTGCTAATTTGCCTGGGGACAAAATCAACACATTGAGAAACGATGGAAAATGTGTCTACCATTGGGAGTTTGGGACGTTATACCAGCCATCAGACTTGTCCCTGCACCAATTTTGGCTTAGCTAAAGCTGCACAAAACATCCTCTTTTCCTTGCAGATGTCATTACAAAGCTGCATGGAGAGGATCTGTGCTTTCCTGTGTTGGGATGCTATTAGAAATTTCTGTGATTTCTCCCTTTTTTGGGTTGGTATCTCAGGACTTGAAGCTACTGAGAATCATGCCTGAGGAATTACAGAACAGCCAGGCCCTTAGAGTGAAGCATTGGCCTGAATTCAATAGGATTTATGTTTTAATGGCCTGATTATCCAGAGCTTAAAGGAACACTTTTATTTATTTATTATTTTACATAAGTTTTCAACATTGCCACTCTGATGAACCTGAATTTAAGCTGTAAATCAGCACCTGCACTCCAGCCTCTGGGATTCCTTCTCAATCCCCAGTTTGTGCAGCCAGTCCACATTAATGAGGCACTCGATAATATCTTTGGCATTTCTATAAAAGAAAGCTGTTGAATGGTAACTGCGAGGATAAGTTGACATTTAGGTCAGCCTTAAAACTGGCATGAGATATAGCAAATACCTGGGTCTTAGAGGCAAGGGAAAACAAATTCTCCCTACAGTTAAATAACTAACCATGCAGCAACTGTTGACTTTAGAGTAACTTCACAGTTCCGTGGATTTATTGGAGAACACATTGGTATTATTTTACAAAAAAGCCAGCAAGAGTCCTCAGCTGTGCATGCAGTATCCTGCAAGTCCTGCTCGTACATTTATCAAACAAACTTTTAAAGCCTAGAAATTAAAACCAGTTTAAAAACATTGGTGTCCTACGGTAAATACTGCAATCCTGAAATGCAGTGATAAAGAAAAGAGGTGAGGAGGAGACTACAGTACATAAACCTCCTCTTTCAATCCGTTGTGATGTCCCATCACTTTACATATAAATGGAAGAAATATTAGTGCTACTAATAACTTAGATGTCTGGGTGCAAAGCACTTCAGAAAAATTAAGTTGATCCTATTGATCTTTATGGAACTAACACCTGTTCACTTGCTGATCTCTGAAAATAATTTGAAATCTATTTACCAACTGTAAAAAAAAAAAATAAAAGGGGGGGGGGTGCAAATAATGTGTCTGAAACAGGGCACCTCGGCTGGTGCTGCTATGAAATACTATAGCTGCCTTGACTGTAGCTCATCGCCGTCAGGTTCTGCCAGCTGGGAAACTGAAGTGCATTTGTGGCACTCTGGGATTGTTTAGTGGAGGTGGAGAGTAAATTCCCAAGTCAGTGGGGATACTCTTTCCCCCCACACACCTATCACTAGAATATAAAGGAGTTTAATGTTTGAAAAATAATGTTAATCTGGAGTGCTCATCTTTGTCTCTATACCTTTCCAAGGGCAGCTCCCTCTAGTGTCTAGACTTCCTTTATTTATCTTCACCATGAGGGAAACCAAATATACCCCATTCCCACCCCCATTTTAATAAAGCCTTCGTTTCTGAAGATTTTGTTGCAGATCTTAGCCAAAATGGAAATTTGAAAGTCAGGACAGCCCTAAATGCAACAGGATTCTCTGGCAGAGATTTTAGAGGATTATTGAAAAGCTTGAAGGAAGAAGGTAAATCTGTAAAAGAGATTTTTTTCATAGCCAAGTGAAAGATTATCCTGACTTGCCCCTTGAAATAAGAGATGGCTTTTCAGAAATGGAAAGCAATTATAAATGCAAGATCCAAGCACTGCTTATTTTAAGAGTTGATGTGACATTGATAATCTGTTAAAAGCCTTTCTATTTCTTATTATTGTTTTTTTTCCCTTGTGTTTTTGAAGGTACCAGGTCATCAGCACACCAACAGACTTCTTCATGGTCATGGAATACGTATCTGGCGGAGAATTATTTGATTACATCTGTAAGCATGGACGCGTAAGTGCCAGTACCGTGTCAGGCCAAACACTTGTGTGGGAAGAGGATGATGTTTAGAAGTAAAATGGCTGCTACAGGGAACACGGTTAAGGTTAAGGCCCAAAATAGAAGCTGCTTCACAGCAATCCCATCTGGAGCGTCTCGTACTCGCCTTGCACAAAAGTTGCGTGCCATTTTTTGCAACATTCTGTGATGTATTTTGATACGCAAACCAAAATATCCAAGGTAACGTGTTGCTTAGTGAAAATATTTGGAAAACTACCATATATTTTTTTTAATTTTTAGCTATAGATTGCCTGTCAAACCCCCCTGGTTCAGCAGCAGATTTACGTGTGTGCAGGGCATTGGAGGGGAAGAGCACTCGGTGTGGTCTCCATCCCAGTTATTTTCCTCCTCCAGACTCCCCCTTGGCTCCACGTCAGGCTTTTTGAAGACTTTTTAAGAATGTGGCTTATCTGAACAGCATTTTCAAATGCCAGTATTCCTACTTGGTATAAATCATCTGAGGAGTAGGTTGAGTGCACGAAACGTGATATTATGGTTACAGAGAAAATCACTAGTGGACATCCTCGTAGATAGGGAGCAATCTCAGGACAAAGAGACAAAAATGGACTAAAATGAACATCCAGAATAAGGCTTCAGGTGAAGGATTGGTCCATTATGCATTTCTTCTCTATACTACAATAAGTCAAAAAATTCACAATATTTTTTTTTAGGTTATTGCACTGGTAGGTGGAGCTAACTAATTTACGTTTTTAAGTACAGTTCTGATTTCCAGCATGTTTTGCCCACTTGGGTCTTTTCAATGACCAATTTGGATCCTTTCTGAACTCTCACATTCAGAAACTAAATTTTTCATACAGGGAATATTTAGGAAGTCATCAGCGTAAACAGTCAGTCTCCTGATCATTTTATATGTAGATTTTTTGTCTGTAGCATCACTGCAGTGTTCCACCTTCAGTTTTTTTTTTGTTTTTTTTTTTTTCCCCAAAGCCACCTTCTCCATCTGCCCATGAGGAATTGTTCCCTGTAGCATCCTCTGCAGTGTTTTGATCTCCATATGCTGTACAACAGAGCCTGTCCCCTTGGGAAAGCAGGCCATTGCCTGATAGGTGTCACCAGTAGGTTCTCTGTGACAGGTCAGCCAAATTTAGTTTTCCAATTTCATCTCATTACCCCCGGTTCTGGACTATATCACTTGAAAACACGAGCACATTATTAAATGCCAGTAGGAAATTTGCTTCATTTGCTGCTCCTGGTTCCAGCGTGGTCACAAGCATGTTATAGTTTTGTCTCCACGCTGTGAAACAGTTTTGGCTCCTTGCTAAGGCAAACCTCCCCTCTCCAGCTCTGCAGCCTTCAGGCTGGTTTCCCCTTGCATCTGCAGGTTGAAGAGGCAGAGGCTCGACGCCTTTTCCAGCAGATTCTCTCCGCAGTGGATTACTGTCACCGACACATGGTTGTCCACCGAGACCTGAAACCGGAGAACGTGTTGCTGGACGCGCACATGAATGCAAAGATAGCCGATTTTGGTATGTGACCCCAACAGCATTCCAGAAATGCAGCCAGCTACAAGCCGCTTGCTGGAGCGTGTCTGCGTAGCATGCCTTACAAAACCCAGAGTCTGTTTTCATAACCACTAGCAGTTTCTCTACCTGAAAAGCCCACAGTTATAAACACTGGCCTCTTAGCAAAAGCAGGGATTACTTATTGTAGGCTGTTTCTGTGCTTGCATTAATAATGGAGAAGCAAGGTCATTTGCAAATCTTCACTATGTTTTATTATAATCACCTAATATAAAGATTTAGCTAATTTATGTTTAAGACAGACTCGGCGCAGTTAATTTCAGGGTGAGGTGGCTGCATATGTTTATTTTCATGCGTGTTCTCCTTAGTATAGCCACGTGTTCTTGGCCTCACTTCATTTTCCAAGCGAATGGTTACAGGAGTCTTTAAGTGGCATTACTGTTCGAAATCCAATGTAAAAGCTGGGTTACCAGCTCAGTCCCATTCAGGCCTTTCTAGCAGTGATAAATCCTTTTAAAGATTTACAAATTTCACAACCCCACAGGATTCCCATATAAACAACACATTCTGGAGTGAATTATGTCTCTCTTCCTCTGCTAAAGAAGGCTCTGAGCTTTGCAACTCCGAGAAGCAAAGCTAGCTTGGAGTCAATATTCCTTGTATGGGTGTGAAAAGAAAATATTAAGGGTTATCAAAGCAGCTCAGAGGTTTCTGCCTAAATGATGTCAAATTTTCCCCTCCACTTGCTATATCTCTCCTCGTCTGTTGAGTCCTCTCTATCTGGACTTTCACATCAAATGTCAATATGTAGCGAACATCTTGTTTTTAGGATTGTCCAACATGATGTCAGATGGTGAATTTCTTCGCACTAGCTGTGGTTCCCCAAATTACGCAGCCCCTGAAGTCATCTCTGGAAGGTAGGACATGCCACTTCTAATCAGAACACATGTGAGTACGTGATCTTTAAATTTGCTCTTGGGATTGGAAACAGTTTTGTACATCTAGTAAAAGCAGCCGAGTGGTTCCTGTCCATGTTTTAAGTTTGGGTGAATCTACTGGCAAAATATTAAGGTTTTCTTGGTTAGTACATTTCTCAATGGCTGTAATAGCAAAACATGTTTTGCTAAAGTTGTTTACTCTGGAGGAATTATTAATAGCAGATGTTTACTGTTTATATTGCTAATTAAAGAGGATGAAAATTGCTCTTTGAATGCAAATACTGAGGTTTCAGTTGGAAAGGCTCTTTCAGGCCACCCCCTTCTCTCCTGCCCACCTATAATATAAAACACAACATTAATGAGGAAAATCATTCACTAAGAGAGCAATCAGTATGCTCTTCAGTTACTTCCCTACACTGCGAAGCTCTTGTATTGAAAATCCTTGGCTTCTGGTTCCTTAAGCTAGGCTTTTTTTTTCAGTAGGTTCAGCCATCGTAGCTTTGTTTTGAATTGATGAATTGAACTGACAAAACTCCAGTGCAGTGGCATATCTAAGCTGCATCCTGCCAGTGTGCAGCAGCTGCATGCACACGGCATTTAAACTCATGCTGCAAGGCTGAGTTCAGTCTTGCCACATTGATACAGATGTGTTAACTCCTGTGTTTTTCAGTCAAGAATCTAAGCTACATAGATTTCCCTTACTCTTTCTGTAACAGCATAGTACAAATTATAAACACAGATTTTCAAATTTACAGCCCTCTGCGTGGTCTTTCAGGCTGCCTATCTCCTTTGTATCTGCCCTATACGTTTTAATCATCCTTTGCATGAGCATTAGTTTTCATAATCCAGTATATTTATACCTATAACTTTTAAATCTAGCATTTTGTTTAAAGTTGTGATTATGACTATTTTATGCGTGTTTACACAGGCACATGTGTTGGCAGAGTATCCTAGGAACTAGACTGGTATCCAAAAAGCCTGTTGTGACTATAGCTATATATATGAAAACAAGTAAATCCTCATTGTCAAGAGGGGCACAATGCCAGAAACTCTGCTGTGATTCCGAAAAATATTAACATTATCTCTTTGTCCTTTTCAATAAAGGCCAGAAACACATTTCTTTTCAGCTCATGTAAGAGAGAAGGCACCTGGCAGATTAACAAAAAGTATTTAGTTCCTACAGGTCCTGGTATGCAGAGTGTAATCATTCCAAGGATAGAGGCAATACTGCTTATTAACAAGCAAATTAAGGAAAAAAAGCAAAATCAAAACCTGCCTGTGGCACTTTTTCACTGACCACAGTGTTTCCTGCAGCCGTCCTGCATCAGGACCGCTTGGAGCATCAGTGTGGGTGACTCCTGTGACTTATACCCTTGATTTATGTGCTAAGCTGCCCTTTTCTCAAAGCTGTAACAGCATACGAGAGCTGTGTTTGTGGGGGAGAGGAATGATCTGCTGTTTCTGCCAAGGGGTAAACATGCTGCTGGGGGTGGGTATGGCAGGCAGGAGGAGGTGAGCTGCTTCCAGGACTCTGCTGCCTTGGCAGGTCCAGACCTTGGATTTCAGCGTAACTGAAGGATGCTTCATTTGGGCTTAAAAATCCAACCACTGTTCAAACAATGCGGCTACCAGCCAAGCAATCCAGCCTCCTATCTACTGAAAGCTGGCACGCAGTGGCAGGACCGGGGGGTGGCTAACTGACAGGGCATTTTGAAAATGCAGACTTAACTTTGCTGCTGGTCTCAGTGGGGAAAGTCTCACACTTGAAAGCAAAGATGATAATTTGGTGCTCTGGTAGCATTCAGAGAATGACAGTGTGCACAACTGGTGCTTTTTGTATACCAGGTGTGTCTGCAGCAGAGCTTTTCAAGAGCGGCAAGTGCAGGATGATTAGGTTTCATGAACAGACCTCTGTCTTTCCATTTCCACCTCTGCATTTTGATTTTTCAGCCCCAGGGTAGCACTGCCTTCCAAAGTCTCTAAGAAAGCATCAGTTGTAGCAAAAAGCAACAAACAAATCGACCAGGAGAGCAGGAGCAAAACCCATATATTTGGGATGTCATGACGTGGTGATGCCAGGGAGCACATTAGCAGCTTGTCGGAAGCAGGAACTCTTGCATGCCAGCACACAAACTTCAACTGAAAATAAACACTCAAGAGATACAGTATCTGCTGCCACTTAATCTGCCTCGCTGAATGAATAGAAATTGCTGGCTGAGTTGCCTGGCCCTGGGGGCAAAGGAACAAGCAGCCTGGCAGAGCTCCTGGAAATAGGGGTTTTGGCTTTTCCATAGGTCTGGTGGAGACACTCACATACCTGTTCCTTACGCCATGGAGGAGCGTGGTCAGCCAGCACCAGCTCTGCAGGTCATTTCCTATCACCCTTGTGTGGTTTTGGGCTTATGCAAGTTTTTAAGGCAGCTGGGCCCAGGGAAGGAGAGCGGAGTGGGAGGTGGGCAGAGGGGTGACCCCTTTCTCCTGCCCTTGTCTTCATGCAGGCTGTACGCCGGTCCAGAGGTGGACATCTGGAGCTGTGGCGTTATCCTCTACGCCCTTCTCTGTGGCACGCTGCCCTTCGACGACGAGCATGTCCCCACGCTCTTCAAGAAGATCCGGGGAGGTGTGTTTTACATCCCCGAGTACCTCAACCGCTCTGTTGCCACGCTGCTCATGCACATGCTGCAGGTTGACCCCCTCAAGCGAGCAACCATCAAGGACATCAGGTCAGCCCAGAGCGTGCTTTACAGGAGTAGTCAGCTAATCCAGCTGGGTTTTGTCCTGAGGGATTTAATTTAGGAACCCTCCTACAATGTTCTCTGCTGAAGGAGAGGTGGGTGATGATGAACCTGGGGTGGTGACTTCATTTCTCAGTGGCTTCACCAATGCATGTGAAAAAAGGGCAATAGGTAACTTCCTGCAATTTTATTTTAAAATATATATATATAAATAAAATTTATGTGTGTGTATACATTTCCATATATATATAATGCCGTATTATTGCATTATAAAAATAGCCTCAAAAATTTCTTAAAAGTCCTTTGGAAAATGAGCTCTATCACACAATAATCGTAAGAACTTAATATTCACCAACCATTTTTCAGTATTTAAGAACACATCCCTCCGAATACCAGTTCAGAATAAAAGGGTAGTCAATGTATTTAGTGTCCATTCAGTAAAAAATGAAGAGGAACGCAAGAATTACTAAATTAATCTTAAAATATCTGATATAGCTTAAAATGTGAGCAAGTGGTTTATCTTTAAATGCAACATCCTTTTCTTGTGTAGTCAATGAGTGCACTGCTCATGAGCCTTTGCCAGCGTGCATCACTGTGGGTATTCAAAGTAAAGGGAACAACTGTGCTATTAGGCAGATATTTGAGCCTTCAGATATCATTAAAAGTTCATGACTGCAAATAGGACTTTGAGTAATTTTAAAAAGTTTTGTCAAACTGGAGCCCAATATGTACATTTTATGAAGTTTATGGTAGCCGTTACATGTAGCTGGTGTGATAAGCATATACATAAATGTTACAGACACTTTCAGGACTTCCAATTTTTTTTTTAATATTTTTGCAATTGATGGCCTTAATTTAACCATTCAAGTAAAATCTAGATTATAAATGCCTTTTTTATCTCTTGTGTCCTTAAGACTGGAAGATTTAATTATATGATAGAGCTGCAGCGCACATGGTACGATTACAGTTGGTACGTGGCACCAAAGCTCTCTGTGGCTTTTACCCACTTAATTATCATTGACTTCACTGTAAATCCATGGGAATTGGGGGCCTGGGTGACTTTGAGGCTCAGCATCTCTGTCAGACCCATGGGGATGAAAAAGCATGAGCATCTTGTAAGTGCTGAGGTCTTGCTGCAGAGACAGGTGAGCAAGCAGCTGTGCGTCCACAGTGTTGCAGTGCTGGGGGAACCACGCAGGACCAGGTCCAGCTCCCCTTTCTGTGTCTGAAGATTAGTCCTAGCTTGACCAAGCAATCTTTGTGGGGTACATGCAGCCGCCCAATTTCTCATCCCACCCCCATGCCAGAGAGCTCATTTTCTCCATCTCCTCTCCAGTGCAAAAAATCGCCAGTTCCTCACCAAAGTGGCATCAGTGGTTACCCAGAGCTGACAGTGGCACCTCTCTGCCTTTCCCCAGGGAACACGAATGGTTTAAGGAAGAACTGCCCAGTTACCTCTTCCCAGAGGACCCTTCCTACGACGCCACCGTCATCGACGATGACGCGGTTCGGGAGGTCTGCGAGAAGTTCGAATGCACCGAGTCAGAGGTGATGAACAGCCTGTACAGCGGCGACCCGCAGGACCAGCTGGCAGTTGCCTACCACCTCGTCATCGACAACCGGAGGATCATGAACCAGGCCAGCGAGTTCTACCTTGCCTCCAGTCCCCCCACCGGCTCCTTCATGGACGACAGCACTATGCACATCCCTCCTGGCGTGAAGCCGCACCCCGAGCGGATGCCGCCTTTGGTAGCGGACAGCCCCAAGGCACGGTGCCCTTTGGATGCACTCAACACCACAAAGCCCAAACCCCTGACTGTCAAAAAAGCCAAGTGGCATCTGGGGATCCGCAGCCAGAGCAAGCCCTACGACATTATGGCCGAGGTGTACCGTGCTATGAAACAGCTGGATTTTGAGTGGAAGGTACGAAATATGCTGTAGGGAAGTTTTCAAGGGTTATTTTCATACGATCTGAGTTGATCAGTGATGTTAGTTAAAATGATGGTCACAGCCTCACCTGTTTCCAAACAAATACCCACACCTTGTGATCATCCCTGCTAGTGCTTATTTATACCAACACACTGTGTGAAGATGCTGGCTGTGGCTCAGTATCCATGCCATTTATTTATGGCGTGAAATAAGCGTTTTCTCCCTGAATGCCCTAAGCCTCTGGCTGGAAAGATAATTCTGCCTTGTTTAGCTGTGGGGGTAAGAGGAGCTGGTTACATTTCTAATTTTAGTGGCTAATTCCTTGCGAGGTCATCTCGAGTGCTCCCAAGAAAAGCAACTCCCATTATTTCTGCTTGGGTCATTGCAGCCACATGTCCTGAAATAGCACGATACGTGTTCTCTTATTCCTTCTTACATGGTGATTTCGCAGTGATGGGCAGCTAAGCTCCACCACACTCCTCTCTCACTCCCCTCTCTTCAAAAGAACAGGGGGAGAAAATATGATGAAAAAAGCTCATGGGTAGAAGTAAGGACGAGGAGAGCACTCACCAATTACTGTCACAAGCAAAAGAGACTCAGTGTACAGAGATTAATGTAATTTATTGCGTTTTACTAACAGACTAGAGCTGTTGGAACTAAAAATGAACTAAAACCACCTTCTCCCCATCCACCCTCTTCTATCTTCTCCCCCTGAGCGGCGTAGGCGTATGGGGAATGATGGGGGCTGCGGTCAGTCCCTGACGCTTTGTCTCCAGTGTTCCTTCATGGTCACTCTCTGCCCCTGCTCCATGTGGGGTCCCTCCCACGGGATGCCGTCCTTCCCGAACTGATCCTACAGGGGCTGCCCACAGGCAGCAGCTCTTCAAGAACTGAACCAACATGGCTCCGTACCACAGGGTCCATCCGTCAGGAGCAAACTGCTCCAGCACAGGTCCCCCATGGGCAGCAGCTCCCCCCAGCCCCCCTGCTCCTGCGTGGGCTCCTCTCCACGGGCTGCAGCTCCGGCCCGGGGCCTGCTCCTGCGGAGGCTCTCCATGGGCCACAGCCTCCTCCAGGCCACATCCACCTGCTCCACCAGGGGCTCCTCCACGGGCTGCAGCATGGAGATCTGCTCCATGTGGGACCATGCAGCCCCCGCCCCGCTACCAAAACCTTGCCATGTAAACCTACTGCATCATAAAAGAGGCCCAGAAGAGAGGCTGGGGTGTTTTGGGGGCAGAAGCCATGCTGAAGCTGTTTGTATCATTGATGTGGTGGCATTTTCCTTGACAGAGCTGAAACGGTGACCAGATGTATTTCTAGACAGCTTCCATGGTTTAGGGCTGAGCTTCTTGAAGCCTGATTTAAACCCAGATGACATTTTAATTGATAATATTTGCTTCAGATATTTCTGCAGAGGTACGCAGCATTTGATCACAATCTTTTTCACATTCAGATGAGTAAACCCATGAGTGAGTCCTCACTGTTACTACTGGGCCCAACTTCCTAAAACTCGTTGCAGTCATGGGTGTGAGCTCTTCTGGCCTTTTGCTGCAGCCTTCTGCAAGCATCAGGACCAAGACAGGAGAATTTCTGACTAGGTCTTCATCACCAGAGTCAATACTCTTCTCATTCCAGGTCCAGAGGGTTTTGCAGGTTGAATGTCACACTTCAGCACTTGGAAAATGCCCAGCTTCTGTGCCCATACAGCTTTGTTCCTTCAAGCATGCTGGCACACCTTCCTTCTTCTTGCTCAGTAGCGAGCATCTGCCTGCAGGAAATGCTGTTTGCGTTTGGTAGCTGCATCCCAGCTGGGTCCCAGGCTTTCATCAAAGCCTCGTATCTCCTCCTTATTTTGATAATATTGTTATGTATTTGAAGATACGTAGCGCCCAGAAGCCTGATTTCATGGCACCAGTGAGGAGATGGACTGTCTCCAGATGCACATGCCTACAAGAGCCAGACATTTGTTAGCTGCATGGTTTTGCGGACAGCTAACAAACCTAACGTATTTCTGGTGTAGCTTTGTGAAGCGACTCAGCCAAACGCCTTTATGGAGGCAGTGGAGCTTTTTTCGTACAAGGAGGTTTCACAATAGTCCTTTCCACCCTAAGAATAACTTCGTCTGTGGCTCTTAGTCAAAATAGCTCTCCCATCCATCCAATCGCTTCATAAATATAGCACAGAGAAAAGATCTCATTGCAAATGAGATGCAGCAGATTGTAGGGTGGGAAGTGTCAAGAGAAAATGCGTAGCACAGCTCAAGACTGATTCACGAACACTGAGTTTAGCCGTCCTGATGGGAGAGGTTTCTGTTCCCCACCATCCAGCCTCCCCAGCTTTCCCAGGCACAGTCCTCATATGCGAGTGTGCGAGTGGCCTTGTGGCTCATTTGGCCATTGCAGCTGTTGAGGGAGCAACAATGTCAGCTTGGTGCCTGGCAGACAGGCTGCAAAGGCTTCGTCTGTCAGCAGGGCTGGTGAATCAGAGCCCCAAGAAGCATTTTTAAAAACAACTTCTAAGAGGAAATGATATGAAGCCATTTGCTTAATGTTTTTTAAAAATAATCTTTTCAGAAGCTGTTGTGTTGGTTTCATTTCCCTCAAAAGGTGTCTTGCTAGTGTTTAGGAAAAAAATAAGGATTCTTCTTTCTCCCTTGAATGGTATTCCTTAAAGCCAGTTGCCCGTTGCAGGTGGTGAACTCCTACCATCTCAGAGTGCGCAGAAAGAACCCAGTGACGGGCAACTACGTGAAAATGAGTCTGCAGCTGTACCAGGTGGACAACCGCAGCTATCTCCTGGACTTCAAAAGCATTGATGGTAAGTGGGAAATGGTGCAATGTGAGATGTAAAACATACAAAATGGCAAGTTTGGTGGTTTGGAAGAAAAATAATCATTCTTTCCATTCCCGAATGCTTTTGTAGCACACAGTGCTGTTTCTAAGTCAGTTAGAATTGTAATCATAAAATATCTAAAGTTGGAAGGGACCCACAAGGATTATTGAGTCCAACTCCTAAAGCCCTTCAAATCCATTTATCTCCACTACTATTACTAGTTCCTTAGCAAACATGTTAGGGGTGCCAAACTAATGCTGTGTTTTATTTTTTCTTGCCTTTTTTTTTTTTTTTTTTTGCCTTCAAGACGAGGTGATGGAGCAGAGGTCCGGCTCATCCACTCCACAGCGCTCATGCTCTGCTGCAGGGTTGCACTGGCCGAGACTGAGCATTGATGCCGCAGCAGCCACCGAGTGCCAGTCGCTGATGGGGTCCCTGAGCGGCTCCTTCGTGGGCAGCATCCCCTCGGTGCCCCCGCGCCTGGGCAGCCACACCATGGACTTCTTTGAGATGTGCGCCAGCCTGATCATGGCCCTGGCTCGCTGAGCCAGGCACCAGTCCCCCAGCACATGGTATCGCACTGTGAGAATCGGGTCCGACGTGGCCGTTCCTTCTTTCTTCTTCTTCCTTTGTCCTCCTCACCGCTCCATAGCCTGTGATACAGAACCAATTCCTTTTTTAAAAGATCCAAAATGTACTCCTTTGTACTCTCAAAGGATCCAGTCCCCTCTAACAAGGCACTGAGGAAATCAGGAATAACTTAATTTCACTAGTTAGACCAGGGTGAAGTGTATACAACGAGCTGCTTTTTCCTAGTGAACCAAATGGGAAACGTGGGCATGGATTTGAAGTAGCAAACCTATCACTGACTTTTTGGTAGACACCTCCCTCCTGGTTGATCCTGAATTCACAGAGCTGTGGCCAAGCATCTCTTTCTACAACATACACAGCGTGCAGCGAGGTTCATGTTGTACCCCCTGTGCTGCCCAGAGCAGGGGGAGGATGGGGCTGAGCCTCTGGCAATGCTTTCCTCCTACAACCAGCAGCTGCTGAAGTGCTGCTGCACTGTTGTGGTGTGCCATCCCACCCTCTGTTCTTTTTCCCCTACTAAAGAAGGGTGAGGGGTAGGATGTGCAAAACTCCCATTGCAGATGTGGGGCAGGATGCTGCCGAGCCCCCCCCAAATCCAGTGCTCTGCCCACAATGTTCTCATGGAGGGGGAGCTTCCCTGCACACTTGAGAGCCAGCAGCGTGGCCCTGGCACATTTACCTTTCACCTTTCCTGTAGGAAGCTTTTGGCCATCGTCACCGCCCCAAAACCTCTGCCAAAGCCGCCTGCCTTCGCCCGTCGGAGGATCTGAGAACAAAGAGCTCTGCTGTCCTGATGCTGAAGGGGCTGGGACCTCGCCGCTCCATGGAGAAGGCAGGGATATCTTGAACGTTTCACTGTTCCTTTACTATCTGAAGGATAGGATTTTATACTTTAAGACAAACTGTGGGGATTTTTAAGGTTAAAATTCTTGTTATTTGAGGGTAAACTCTAGTGCATGTGTGACGACTTCTTTGTTTAAAAGAGTTACTACTTCTCATCGCGTAGGCTTAATCTCATGGACAGCGTTGGCATCTGCTTGGCTTTGCTATGGTATTTAATTCCATTTACTTGATTGCGAAGGAACATAATAGGCTAATCAGTCAAGGAACAAATGCTTTATGAAAACTTTGCCAAAAAATCCTGGGTGGTTTTTTTCATACTTTTTTGGTTTTGTTTTAAGAAACAAAACAAAGGAGAACCAATGTTACTGGTCCCAGGAATGTGGTCATTTGATGTTTAAAAAAAAAAATCCATTTTTTTTGATAGCCTCTTATGACCCTAGATGGTTTTTGCTAGGAATTGTTTCTTTTGTACAGTTGCACTTTAATTTATACTTTCTGAAAGTTTCTATGAGAAGCAAGAAAGAGAAAGACACGTTAAGCCTTTTGTACTAATCATTTTAGGTAATGAAGACAAATATGGGATATTTTTGCCATCTACTGGCAGTTAAGTGGACGTTTTCAACTTGAAGTCCCTTTTTTTAACAAACACAAAATTGCCTTACTTTTGTTACAGATTACACTTTGATTCTCACTAGTGTGAATTTCCAGCTCCGTTTTTTCCAGAAGCCGCACAAAGTAGAAAGCTGCCAAAAACCCATCCATTTTGCTGTTAAGTTCTCATATGCAGAATCCAACACAGCAGTGTTTGGATTACAAACCTGACAGCAGAACAATTTTGTTTTTAAAAGAAACACTGGAAATATTTGTAGTACTCCTAGGTTTTGTAATAAGCTTTTATTATATTATCCTTATGAAATAAATACTCTGGGGTGAGGGATGGCTTTGACAGTCTGCCTGGTGGCTGTCAGGTGACGCACGTCTCCTGTGCTCTGGTATAAGAAAGAACAGAGAATCCAGAATCCTGCATACAAAAAAAAAAAGCCCTAGAGCCAAATCTGGCCAGCATCTTGCTCCTTAGGAGCTTTTGGATCAGTGCTGAGATGCCAGCAAAGGTTGGGCAAACAGATCTGGATGTTTTAGGTGCTGGAGATAAGCTCCTCGGAAAGGAGCAGGAGAGGGTGGCCGAGTGGCTGCAGGTACAGACAGGAATTCCCATCGAGGAAACAATTAGGAATGTCCGTGTCCTGCTCCCTGCTGTGAAGTATATTTGTAATGTAAAAGGCTGTTTAAGTCATCACTCACAATTTAGCATCTTGCCAAGGCACTTGTCCTGGAAACAACTGTGGCCCAGCTGATAATGGGCTCGTGCATTAGATGTAATCTGTATTTCAGAAGTGTGTAGATGTACTGATGTCTTGCCTTAAAATTACACTTGTCCTCTGGGATTTCCTACCCTGCAGGACTAGTAGTGTTAAGCAGCAGCACGTTCCCTAAGGAAGAAATAAGTGCTTCCTGGAGGCACGTGGGATTTTTAGGTGGTAGGATAAGACCTTGTGGCACTTTGCATCTTCTCAGACCCATGCAAACATTAACTAAACGTATGGATCTGCAAAACCAGTCCTGCCAAAAAGGCAACAAGAGTGTCTCAGGTTTCCATATGGAGAAAAGCAAAGAGACGAAGCTACTCTCAGCAGAGGCATTGCAGCAAGTAGGTCGGGTGGTAAGCATGTAGAGCTCCAGCCCAGAGCTGGTGGAAGGACCTCAGCGAACAGATCGGATTAAACTCTCCATTAAACAGCCTTACCTAAATCCATGCTGCATTTGGAGATGTTCTGAGACATTTCATCATTTTTATTATTTTTTTTAACTTTCAAATAGGCTGTTTTCTGGTTCCCAGAAGCAAAGAAACTACTGACCTCCAGGTATGCTTTCTGGAGGAAAAGTTTGTTTTACACTGTTACACTGTGGTCCAGTGTTTGAGTTATACTGGTACGTGCACGACCATTAGGAAAAGCAGGGTAGATGTATTTGAAGTAAACAAACTTGAATTCCTCCAAGTGCAATTCTTCATAAGCCACTGGACAGCTGTGCTTTGCAAGCCACAGATTCACCTGAATATTGCTTCAGCCCAACCGGGAGAGAGACACCATGCAGAGGTCAGTTAGGCTCCAGCATTAACCTCCAGCTCCTGGATGAGTTAATTCAGAAATAGCTTGTAATGTACTAGTTGGCAAATATATATATGTGTATATTATATACGCAGGGGCAGTTTGGGTCTCAGGAGTTGGAGCTAAGCAGGCAAAGGCAGCGGGAGGTTTTTGTTTAATAGGCTAGAAGTGCACATGCAGCGTGTGTCCAGTTTAGCTTTCCAGAAGGTGTGTACAAGCACAGGGATGTGGGCAGTGTTGTAAAAAGTGAAGCAACTGGTTCGTATCTGTTGTATATACATTATTTTTTGTGATTATAATGCCAAATCATATCAGAATAGATGAAGTCTGAACAAAGTAACCGTTCTGTCTACTCCGTTTTGTTTTACTGCTCTTTACCATCAGTCTTTTGTGCACCCATGTAGAAGGAAGAGAGACCCTAGCACAGGACATGAAATCGTGCCTTCAACACACATTAGGACTGCTGGAAACTGCAGCTTTATTTCCCGAGGTGCACAAATCCCACAGCTCACGCAGAATCATACCGGTGAGACATGCAGGCCATGTTCCTGAATACTTGAAGTACCATTTGTTGTGCAGTTGGTTTTCTTTTTTTTTTTCTATTGGTTCAGAGAGGGATGGGGGGAAGAATCTCACATCCGTCCCTTCAGGTGAGCCAAACAAATTCCTGCTCCAGCTTCTGTAGTGTTTTGTTTTAAAGTTTTAGGATTCATTTTTGTGTAACTATTTACAGCCACCTTTCTAAAGGTCTTACTTTGATATGGACTCTCCACTTAGTGCTTTCCTTTGGCTTCCTGAGTCCTTCCCTCATCGATTTCTCTTCATCATTTACTTACAAAAAGGCAACAGCTTCCTATAATTCTGAATTTCCAGTCTGCCTCTTGGGACATGGATTTAAGGTTCATTCGGAGGTTTCTCTCTCCATGCCTGAAAGATGAACTGATTTTCAGAATTCCCACATTATTCCTGTTGACCAAACACTGACTTTTGCAGCAGAACTGATGCTGCGCATACGTAATGCACTTATCTTTGCTAGTTTTAAGCATCAAAATTAGACAGTCAGAACTCTGGATACAAAGCTTGTTGTTTAGTGTTACAAAAACAGTCTGTTTCCGACAAAAAGCCTTGAAATTCTTGCTGAAGCTGCCTTAATTTAAAAAAAAAATTATTTGTAAGACTCATCTCTAAGTTTTTTTTTCAAGTTTTGTAATAGTTTATTTATCCTCATCTCACAAAGCTGTGAAGTAGATACTGTAGACATGGTAACATTTATTCTTGTTGCTGAAAGCATGTTCATATGTTCTGTATCATGTTATATTCATGTGTTTTGTACCTCAATGCATTTGTTTTTTTTCTTTTAGAGTGCAAAGCAAAACTGAATCCCAGGACGACTGTAGTACCCATGGCCCAGCATCTCTGGGCAGACAATCCTCACCTCTGAGATAGGAACCAGACTAGCCCATTGCAAGGTTTTGTTTGGATTATAAAGAATATTTATGATTTTTCTTCTGCTAAGATGCTGAACTTTAAAAAGCTCTGAGTATAAGCATCTCTTCAAACATATCATTAACATGAAGCTCAGAAGAGAATACTAAGTTCTATGACTACTCCATCCTTCTTGACATTTTGTACTTTGTCAACTAATCGGGAAGGTTGTGTTGACTGGTTCACTGAAATTGAGGTTTATTTCTGGGTATAGCCTTTGTGGAAGGGCACAGAGCTTGGGTTCAGTTTTGGCCTTTGTACAAGTAACTGTGCATTAGATAATCACAAAGAAGCCTTTTACCTTCTGTTGGTGGTGTGGGAAGTGGTTCTCAGTGTACTGCACTGCATGTGATAGCTGTTTCCATGGTTGACATTTGCACTTTAATAAACTCAGAGACAAAAAGAGACAGTAGCAACAACTCCTTGAAACTTACTGGCTGGGTGAAGGGGCCGAGAAGAGTGTTAAAATACCTGAGTGCGTAACAAAAACAGCTTTTTCTCCCATTTTAACATGCATCTAGTGGAGCTGATGGACCTGTCCTGAATCAGATCTTGACTTCTTACGTAAAAGCACAGAAACAAATATTTTAAAGGTATTTTGCAAAAATAAGAAGAGCTTGGAGGAAAAACTGGGGGCTAGTTCACGTATGCCTGTGATACAGAGGGATGTAAAGTCAATTAAAGTACAAAGCTGCAGTGGCTGCTCCATCTTCATCCCTATCTGCAGTCTCCTTTAGTCACAATTTCTGTGATAGAACGGGCTTTAAGACATGCCAGGTCTCCCTCATATTCAGCAGATCAGAAATGTTAGCACAATGATTTCCATATTGAAAAGAAATGTGGGGTTGAAATTCTGAATTTTGCTGGATATACCAGCAAGGCTATTAAAAAAAAAAAAGGAAAACTTTATTTTCCTAAACAGTATCTTGACCTAAGTATAGCCAATGTGTGGTTTAATTGAGGAAATCTAATTTAAGTTGCTATATGTAAAGCATTTGGTATTGTCTTAAGTCAACCCCTATCAGGTACTTTCCCTCTGTACATGTGTTGGAACCTAGCCATGAAGAAAAATAGTTTTAAGTGCATTGCAAGGCTTCCATGCGTTATCCAAGCTGCTTGCTGCAGCCAGCATCAGCACAAGCCTTTGTGTTTCACCTCAAGGGAAGAGAATTGGCACATGCAGCTAATGCAAGACTCGCCTATTGCATCCACTGGGTGCATTGTTAACACGTGAGGACTTGGTGAGGACATCCCAGGTGAGCTAGCCTGGGATGGGGAGAAAGCAGGCAGGAGGAGGGTGTTTTCCCTAAATATCCTAAATATTGCCATGCAAGAGAGCCCAAAAGTAAGCTTGCATCTCCACAGCCTCCATCGGGACTGTTCCCCAGGAAGGCCGGGGGTGAAGGACACACGCCCCCAGCTGCTCTGCAGCCAAGGACGCACTCCGGCTCCCTGGCTGTCCATCTCCGCTAGAGAAGTCTAAATATTTGGGCTGGCAGGCCTGCAGAGCTGCGCATGCTTGAAGGGGGGTGGGGTTTTATTTTGTTGGTCTTTTTTTTTTCCAGGGTGGATGCAGGCCAACACACTTAATAGTAACCACATGGTAAAATAAATAAGAATGCCTGTATAGACTTTAAAGTAAATGTTAAGTATTTGCTCTGTTTTTCTGATCTCTTCGATGCCAGATTTCAAATGGCCCTGTGGCAAATAGCAATTTTATTTTGCTGTTTTCTTAAGCCTGGAACATTTAATAATTTCTAATTAAGCCATCTACATTTTTAGGATTATTTATGAGCACACTGATACAGTGCTGGGAATGGGTGGGGGGCTACACAGCAATAGTCAAGTTTGTTTCTGCCAAACCCTAGAACGCAAAATCAGAGTCCACATTTTTTTTGTGTGTTGAAAGGGTATCCAGCCACTGGATACGCTAAGGAGAAGCCCATGGCAATTTATATTTCTCCTCCTACTTTTAGGAGCATTTTTCTTAAAATAAGCACTCAGCTTCCAGCCCCACAGCCCGAACACAGGGACAACTGTTGGGTAAGTACCTGCTGCTAAGCAGTGGGGGAAGCCAAAAGGCAGCCTTTACATATCTTGGATGCCTAAGTTAGCTTGCAAAAATAAAGTAAATTTTTACTGAAAGCTTTCTTTACTTTTAAAAATGTATTTATTTTTTATTATTTGAAAGGAATGAGTCAACTTTTCCACTATTTTATATACTGAACCTAGCAAGAATGTAGTAAATACTTGTTGTCCCAATACTTCTATCAAGACCAAAAATTTATATGATTTGCTTTTTAGAGGAACAAATCTTTATGGAAACCTCACAATTCCAGCACCTAAGATGGACAGTAATGAATGGATGTGGAGTAATTAAATTTCAGTTTTCCGCATAAGATTTTTTCATCAATGCAGAAATGTAAGCCACTTCAGAGCTGAACAAGGAGGTACTCCAGAAAGTGAGAAACCCTGAAAATACCTAAAGTTGAGAAAATCAGTGAAGTCACTCAAAATAGACAAAAAATGAAAATGTGTCTTGCATGTTTACCAGTATAAGTGTAAAAAATAAAACTTTATTTACATGGGCATCAGGTCTGCACTGTTGACAAATGTGGGTTCTCACGGGCACGTGAAGCTCAGAAGGGCGCTGCGGGATGCTCCAGGGAGGTCAGTACTGCCTGTAAAAGAAGAGAATTTCACAGCAGCAGATACATTGGCAATAGGAGGTTCGCTTGTAGCAATTACAATTGGGCATGCAAAGAAATGCTGTTGCAGCAGGGGGTTTAAGGATGTGTTTTGGAAGGGCAATGCACACAGAGTGGGCCTAGTTTGAAGCAGATATGAATTAATATGGCATAGCTGAAGGTAGTCAAGAATCTCCAGTTTATACAGGTCAGGATTGGACAAGGATTTTTTTTTTTTTAAGCTGCATTTGGACTGGGAACCTGGGTAACTAATGGCAGACTCAAACAAGAAATATTTAATAGTGTCTGTCTACATTAGTCATCCCTTGGCTTCGGAAGTTTAAAGCACATTTCTCTAGATCTCAAATATCCACATAAAGGGAGAAGAAAACATGCATCACAATAAATAAAACCCAAATTTACCTGAAGTTTAAATGCTCCACTAGAACATACCCATCTGAGAAAAGGGAAAAAAAGAAGCAAGTCAGTAAACTCCTGAGCAAATACTGTGGCAATGGCTATGCACAAAGCACATAATATTTGATAAGCCAATTTGCTCCTTAAAACTAGATTGAAAGATGACTACTCATACCAGAGAGTTTTTGCAAACTTACATCTGCCCTCCGAATTGCGACATATCACTGCATTGCCCTCCGTGACATCGATCACATCCAGCTGCTCGCCAGCTGTGAGCGGGAGATCAGCTCTCCTCTTACTGGGGACAGAGCACTCAGCAGTCGCGGTGTTGATGACACTGATCTCCTTATCGTACTGCAGGAAGGCAAAGAAAGCACACATCATCCTACAGGCATGTGATGTCTTCAAGGACAGCAGGGAGGGATGGAGGGAACAGATTGTGAGGCTTTGGGGCTGGAGAGGGGGGAAAAGCCCGACAACATCCCTGGTGGAGATGCTGGATGAGGGGAGAACACAGCAGGCCAGGTGGATTTCTCTCCCAGCATGGCTAAGGACCAACAACTTTTCACTGTGCAACTCTTAAGCATGACACACATCTGCTTTCCTCCTATGGCACAGATAAGGCTCGAAAAAGGCTCACATACCAGAAACATTTCTCTAAAAATCTTCTCTTCTTTTTCCATCTTCTTGCTTTTTTCTGCATCGTTCTTGATTTTGAGGATACTTCTGCACCAAGAGAAACATGCGCTCAACATCGTTTCAATATCCTCTGGCACTGGGAGACAGCAGGAAATGCAACCCAGAGCCTTGCTCCAGGTTTGTCTGCAATGAACGCTTGCAAGACCAAAGCACACCATTCATACTGCTATTTTTCATAAACAGATGAATATGCAACTCGTATTTATTGGTGAGCATAACTTGAGCCATTTGGTATCTCCATTTGGAACAAGTGTTCTCACTGTAAACGGCAGGAGAACAAATAAACACTTTATCAAGGGTTTCAAATCATTTGTGGCTTTGTAGAAGACAATTGACTTTTCCCCCAGCAATTTGTCTCCTGTTTTTATTTATCTTCAAACACAAAGGGTCCCAGGTAACTTTTATCATGATCCGTTAATGAAAGCAGGGCTCAACACAGCCCTGCACGTTTGTGTTGCTTTTTTAGCACATAGAGGAGAATGTCACCAAAGCAGAAGTTTATAAGGCACTATAAAATGAAAAACAAGCTCTTACAACCAACTTAAGGGGAGCAAAGGCCATGGATATGGAGATGCCACTCTTTCTGGTTTATACTTGGGGTTACAGCTGTGACATTCATTTTAAAACTAAGATGGTGGGGAAAAAAACACTTGCAATAAGTTATTCACACTTGGCTAACTTTCATGATTTTAATTTTAAGAGGAAGTGGAAACAAGAGCTGAAATTAGGAACTTCTAAACGGTTAAGAAATTTGCCATTGGCAGCCTCAGCTCGCAGGACCTGCGCTCTCTAAGGAACAGATGAAATCTCATCGGCTTCCTGATATTCCCTACAATTATACACATGACTTTGCACAACACAACAAGCAGTGTTTTAGCAACCCCATGCAGGAACTCTGTGGTAAGAACCCAGAAAGTATATCACTGATTTCCATTTGTTTGAAGTCGCAGGGGCTGGGCCATGAAAAGCTCATTGCCGTGCACATTTTTCTGATCTAAAAGGGAAATGAAATTGCCTGCTTCCATGTGAGGTTTTGCAGCACCAGTAACAAAGTTTTATCTTCAATTTTATGTGCACAAATGGTACAGCAAGAGGCAATGTGATAAACATTGCTGGGGGAAAAAAAAAAAAGACCCAAGAAATCAATAATTTAAATAAGGGCAAGGGGGACGTGGGTGATTACTATGCTGTGTATGGGTCTTCAAATACAATGGTCTTGCCAAAACAGCAATGGCTGATCTATGGAGATGAAATATTTAATCAAGGCACGGTGAGGGAAGGAATGGGGCTGAGCACAGCAGAAAAGCAGCTCAATACATAGCAAGGAACACCTTTTTGTCTCAGCTAAGCAGGAAGACCACGTACAACTTCAGAATGAGACCGTCAAAGTATCCCCCACTTGCACACAACTCAGATCCAAGAATTTGTTTTGCCTTCAAAGTACTTTCCATGAAGTTTCCAAAACCTGGGTTCAAAGGAAAAGGACCCTGGAGCAGCAGCCAAACACCAATGTTTGCTTAAGCAAGGGCATCCTGCTTCTGCAAGTGACTTAAGAGAACCGCATCACGACACACCCCATACAAAGTCAGACAACAAGGGAAAAACACTTAATGCAAGTAAAGACCTGTCCACATCGTCGCTGCTTTTCCTTCGGTCCTTCTCGTCTCTTGACATCAGGAATTTTGGCATCCAGGTTTTGTACTTGTCATCCTTCTCCCTGAGAGGAGGGAGGGGAAAGAGCCACACAAATTGAGGTTTTGCAGCAGGACACGTCCCCTCCCCAAACCCACATTGGTACAAAGCCGTGATTTTTCCCTCTGCCTCCCCCCATAACTCCCACCCAGATGCAAGCATGTGGTGCACTTTGTACCAGCACACGCTGCCGCTGTGATCATCTGGCAGCCAGGCACCGAGACAGGCTGTTCCTATTAAAAGTAATTTTTCTGACAAGGAGCTTGCCAGGACCGCGCTGATTATCGGCTCTGAGAGCTGGGCTTTTCCTTCCTTAGGAAAACTATCTGAGTTTTGCTGCACGGCAGCGAGCAGCTCTCCCCCTTTCACATCTCTGGCACTAACTACGTCACGTCAAAGAAACATTTTTGGGGGATGTTTCTTGCCAAATTAAACACACAAGCAGAGTACATCTGGACTGTCTCCAGAGGAGCGGGTCCTGCCCAGCTCATGACCCTCAGTGCCTCACAGTCCAGCAGGGTTCCCAGGCTCACACCAAGGGCCCCATCTCCTTGGCCACCCCCTAGAGAGGGCCCGCTCCTCACCTTGGCTCTCTCTGCCCCGCCTCGACGTCATCGTACACCGTATCCTCCTGGGAGACATTCGCTGGCACCCAAACACAGCAGAGACAATTGGGAAATGTCATTCCGAGTCTAGCACTCAACGAAATTTATTGCAGAGAGGAACTGGGGATGCTGTAAGCCACACAACCCAAAGGGGCAAAGCCAAGGTGAAAGGAAGAGCCTCACGGCTCCAAAAACCGGCCAAAACTCCAGCACAAGGCAAGATGCTGGGGTTTGCCAGATGTGTTTGTGGGCAGTTTTCTACCCCAAGGACACGGGGTGTTCGCTCCAGCACCCTCCCATGGTGGGGAGAGTTGGTATGCCCATCCCACTTACAGAGGGCACAACCCTGTCCCTCCAGCAGGCAGTTAATGCCTGATCAGCAGTGAAACTTTGCAGAGAGCTGCTGGAAAGCAATGGCCATGGTTCAACATGGACTGCTTCCCACATTGCCAAGATATATCCAAATATGCAGGATCTTAAAACTACCAAAACTGCAAAACTACCAAAAAACAAAACCCCAACCCTCAAGTGCAGCACAAGCCTATATTAAGCCTTCAAATTAACACTGCCACATTACATGATTTTCAGATGGGCACAATGTGTAAAGTTGATTCCCCATTGTGCAATACATTTCCCTCTTCATATGCACACACATTCCCAAGAGCCAGATACATGCAAGTTGCTTACCTACATTTGGTACCGAAATGGAAAACAATCTGTGGAGAGAAAGAGGCTTTTAGAAACAGGCTTTCACATCATCATCACCAAAAAACCCATGAGCACCGACAAGCCAGTGGCATGCCATGCTCGCTGTTGAGGCAATGCAGGGCAGTTCTGGGTGCACGGCATCCCTGACACCAACAGCTTTTGCCAAAATGCCATCCCTTGCTAATTAATCATCTCCATCCTCTGGCAGCAACAAGAGCCACGTGTTCAAAAAACGGGTTGTGAAAGGTCTACAGTGCATCCAGAGAGCAGCCTTCCTCAGACAAAAGAGGAAAGGAAGAAAAAATAACCTGGAATTTCCAAAGTAATAAGGAAAAGTAGCGTTTTTCAGTCTTTGCCCTACATCTTGCACACGGTGAGGTGCACGCTGGCAGAGGTGGAGGACAGGCTCTACAGGCATCTATTGCACACTTGGGGAAAAGCTGAAGGAGTTTTTCCATGGATACTTAACCAGGGTTTTAAATACTCAGATAAGAATACCTGAAAATGTATTATAGGAAGTTATACAATATTCTCTCTCATTTTGCTGCTCCCTTGTTAGACTACAGACTCAACTGTAAACCTAAACAGCAGATGCTGTTGCCAGCTTGACTACAAATGGTATTTTGGAAGAAAACACTCAGCCCTGAAGGGCCACATCAGCAAGCCTTTGGCTAACAGGTCCAGGCAGCAGGTATCGTGTTTCTGTGTTCCCTTGAGCAGCTGCAACATGCTGAGGTATCGGAAAGGTAAAAAGGGCAGCAGAAAGCCTGAGAAAATTTGGATGCTGCTCTAGGACCAGCTCCTGCAGATCTCTGATGCCAGAGAAGCTGCACAGATGGGCCACTGTCCACATCTGCCATAACAGCTCCTAATGAGTTGGTAGAAGCACTTTGGGTGTTGTTTTTCAGGTAAAGATGTACACACTCCTTACTTCTAGTCCTCCTGATCTCAAACTGTTGCAGATACAGCTGCTCAGGTTTGGAGGGGGAAAGGGCTGGACAACCAATATTCCCTTACCTTAAGTTTTCCTTAAACCTGGTATTCAGTTTCAATTTCTCTATCTTAAAGAGATTTCCAAATCTCTTTTGTCTTTCCAATCTGTCCAAAACAGAAAAGATTGTAAATTAGAGAGGCACTAGGCACTGAAGTATACGAGGTGCAATATTCACAGCCCCCGAGATCCCAAAGCAGGTAGAGGAGAGTCAACGGACCTTAGGCCTCACTTCAGCAATATCATTTAAGCTTGTCGTTATCCTTAATAGCATCATGTGGATGAACGATGGTTTCAATGAGATAGTCAAAGATGCAGCAAAAGGTGACTAATTACAAAGTCCAAGCTCAAATCTTTTGCCTAGCTTTGAACTTTTCTGTGTTGACTGTAGTTAAAATAAAAAAGAGGAGAAGTCCCTCCCTGTCCTTCCCTGACCCAGCAGCTGCAGACTGGTCCGGATGCATTTAGAGTAACAACTCCTGATGAAAGGGACAACAATTCCCCAGCGGCACACAACGCACATTAAAGGAGGACATCCAGAAGACTTGTCTGTGCCACCCCTCACCACACATTTCTGTCATGTACGCCGTTCAGAAAGACGTTCCACTGCACACACACCTCTCTGGAGTTTACAAGAGGCTGCAAAGCTACAGTGATTTTCTATTACTCTATGTGCAAAGAGCCAAGATCCTCACATGGGGGACGTTACCCATGCGCAAGTGCTATTAAAAATACTTTACGTATGTGTTAGCACAGCTAACCCTGCATGAGGGAATCAATAGAAAGGTTTTTTAGAGTGGTTTGGGGGTTAAAATACTGAGCTCTGAACCCTGTGAATTTGGTCACAGCCCCAGCTCTGTTGAATAATTCCTTTGCAACAATTCTTTGCATAATTCCAGTAAGCTGCTCTGCTCCTTCGTTTTCCCATGAATTAGAAGAGTTTAATTTCTCCTACTGTCACACACCCATGTACACAGAGGTGCAGGACAGGCATGGGGAAGGAGCAAAGCTGGAGTTGGAGCTCCCTGCAGGCAGTCCAGGGATGGGATGCAGACACCAGCACATCTGGCTGGAGACACTTGTGCACCTCCACCACACAACTCACGCGGACAATCAGCAGAGAAGTGATGCTGTCACCTCTAAATAACTGCCCAGTCACTTCCAGGGTTTCAAGTTTCCTATACTTTTTCCCCCTCTCTGACAGGGGCAGGCTTTACATGCATGCCTAAGCTAGACTTGAATCCAGATGCACGCCAGTATGAGTCCCACATCCATAAGGGAAAAGCAGATGTACAGAAACACCTTATTATTCCTCCCACACTGCTCCTTAGAAGAGAGCCACCAGATGCACTCGAAGTAATTGTGTGCAGCATCCGCAGCCCATATGCCATTCCCAAAGGCTGTCTCTATTTCTTAGAAAAGGACGCAGGAAATCTGCAAGGGCAGGGAACCATACAAAGCTAATAAGTAAAAACACAACTAACTTCAAGTTTCAACATTTGGGAAGCTCAGGCAGTGTGTAAACCTGAGGCTGCAAAACTCATTGCTTTTATAACACACCCTCTGGAAGCAAACATCATGAGAAGCCCTATAAAAAAAAAGAGGAGGTTGCAAGTAACTTAGAGCATATCAGCTGCAGGCATTAGCTCACAGCCTGCACTCCTTTCAGCTTTCCATCCTTCTGTGATCTGAAATGTCAGCATTTTGTTCCTTTTTATGGGAACAATGTCCCCGTTTGCCCCTTGAGCATTACCTCGTTGGACACATGAAGAGGTGCCATTTCTCAGCTACAGCTGAACAATGCTTTTGCCCAAGAGGGGAGCAAGACTTTGTGCTAGCAGGGGTCTGTAAGGGGAGCACTTCCAGTGGATGGAGAATGCTACGAGCTCTCATGGGAAGGCCTTGCTGCTAAGGGAGTTAATTTTGTTAACTGGTTTTTGTTCCCTAAGCGTCAGCCAAAGGGGAAAGACAGAGGAAGGGGGGGCAGAAACCCACACATACAACAATTTTCCTGGAGTTGCATTAGGAAAACAAGGCTTCCAGCCAGTACCTGGCATGTGAGATCAAGTTTGAAATACAGGCTAATAAATTGCAACTTACTCCTCTTTTGCTGGATTATCACCCCCGATCTCAACATCTTCATATGTTTCTTTGCAGTTGCTTCCTGAAACTTAAAACCAAGGCATGCCATTATCACAAACCACGTTCAGTAGCGGTGAGGTGAGTTTTGCTGGACAAATTGCATCCAGGCCGTTACATGTTACCCTAACAGAGGCTTCAAAGTTGCTCAAATGAATTCCATGCTAGACACGTGTATTGCTCCCCACTGGTTTTAATGGGAATTGAGAGCAACCGGGCCCAAGGAGACACTATAGATGTTGAAAGTTAAATGAAGGTATTCACGTCATCTACCAGGCACCAGCCCAAATTAAAAGCAGCCCTGTTTGAACTACCCCATGTGCTGCACTTACTGCTGCCTGAAGCAGATGGACTCGAGACATCTGATGCATGGCTGCTAGAAGACAAGACAGAAGTATTACTTGGGGTTTTACTGCAGCCTAGTTTATAAAAGACATTTCATTTCAGCCATTGCAATGAGCCCCTGTCCATACTCACAGTCTATCCTGCAGTCCTTCAACATCATCGTACACATCCTCTGGTGTCGGCAGAGTGTTTTGGCTCAAGGCTGTTTCTTCTTCACCCGGTTTTGGAGCACCAACATACACGTAGTGTGCTGGAAACAAGAAGGGATTTTCTGTTTGGGAGCTTTTCCGAGCAACTTCTCTCAAGGCAAGGACAGCTGTTGAAGATGGCAGTTGGAGTCCAGAAAAGTCTCTGCTCTGAGCTACTTTCAGAAGAACTTTAAAATATCGTAAGTTTTAAGACTTTAGAAAAAAACATTAAGCTACAAGTTTTGAAATATTTTAGGTTTAAAAAAAAATAAAATATCCATCAGTATTCTCAGTTGTAGCAGCTTTGAGCCAATTCCTCCTTGACTGAAAACATCCCAATGGACTATTCACAGATGTTTGCAGGTGTGGTTAAAAGGAAGGCTTAGCATGGCTGCTAGAGCTGCTGAGACCCAAACAACGGGCCAGTCCTTCGGGAATCCACCTGTAAATCAACAAGTTGGAAAGGAGACGAGGAGGGAGAGCCTCCCAGAAAAGTTTTCCACCAGGGGATGGAAACAAAACATGAGAGCTGCACCTCACGAGGTTAGAAGAAGATTATTACTGGAGGACTCTGTTCCGTGGCAATATTAAATCCTTAACGAAGTTAAAAGAAGAATTGGAATAATATAGAAATATAGCCACAAAAATAACAGCAGATACTGTTCCTAAATGAACATAGGTCCATGCAATAGGTCTCACCAGAAGCATGTAGCACCACAGTATGCCCTAGTTAATGACATAAATTCCTGCAAAACATTCAGGGCCCAGAGAGCAACTCTCCTTGAAGAGGAGAGGGATGGGAGTTGAGGGAACACCTGTTCTCAGAGTCAGCCCCTCTGGTGGAGCAATAGCAGGAAGCCCACCATGAGTACTTCTAAAAAAAAAAAAAAAATCCCACCAGAATTTGCCTCCAGACATCCAAAGGTCAAGCAAACCAGAAACACCGCTTACAAAAACAGACACCAACCAAACCAGAAAATGTCTATGAGGTAGTTCAAAATTAAAAAGAAACAAATCCCCAGAACCACACCAATAACGACCACAGCCACAGCCGATTTGCACTTTCTCTGTCACACCCCTGTTCTGTCCACATTACCCAGCAGAGTTGCTTTTCTCTCCTGCAGCTCTGAAAACCTGCCATAGCACACTAATGGTTTGCAGAGGCAGGGTCGAGCCTTAGCAGAACGCAGGTCACGCACACTTACACCTGAAGCTGCGAAGCAGCATTTACAGAGGAGACGTGGCTGGGTATAACTGCAGCTCAGGTGCGTGTCACCAGCTGTGGATGCTATCTCAGAGCACCTTGAGAGGAGGAGCCCAAGGTCAGATGCCGTAACCGTACAAGAAGGCTCGCTGGAGCCACTGAGAGGCTAGAGCAAGGAATCATCATTCATCTTAATAAGAGACAGGGGGAGACGCCAGGCTCTCATCCTGCTCACGTGTGTTTCTACCACAAGCCCCGGCCAAACCCTCTTCTGAGACTCAATAAATTATGAGAAGCAGAGGAGATGGATTTCAGCTCTCTCGGATAAGGGCAATCTGCTAGAAAAACAAACACCTCGGTTTGAGTTATGCAGATGGTTAACCAACTTAGGAAGCTATTTGCAAAGCCAAAATAAATGATTCAGACCAGAGTATAAATGTGCATGCAACCTTTTGCCCTGGTTTAACTAAATTGGTTCAAGAGTTTCATCCAAATTTAACATCTTTTCCCATATGGAAGAGACATTTGGGCAACAGATGGGACCGAGGATTGAGGAAACACTCAACAGCCAATTGAGATACTCACAGGGCTCTGCTCTGTCTTTTGCCAGCCCCTGTGGGGTAGGATGCTTTACAGGCTGGGTACTGGTCACATCTTGCTTCATATGCAGCGCCTTCATCCCACCTCTACCATCTTCCCTGGTTTGGCTGCTGAGAGATACGTATTCGTTTCCACCTGCCTGAGGTCAGACATCTGGTTCAGTGGATACAACATTCAGAAACAGCTTACTGATATCAGTTAATATAATATAACTATGAATATAAGTTATCCTTCCGTGGACTTAGAAGGGTTTCACACCCTTTTTCCATCAGGGATTTCTGGTAGATGTACGTGTTGCTTGGCAGCATTACAGGCCTTTTAGGCAGTGCCAGTTGGGCAATGGGCAAGCAAAGGAGAATAGAGAAAAAAACAGGTGATCAAAGAATCAAATATTTCAAGTGTTTCATGAACAAAAGGAGGGTAGAAGGAGAAGAAATAACCTCCAGTAATTATTAAAATCAGTCTTAAGTATATGATACCTTGAATACTTTCTTTACTTCCTGCTTCACTCTTTCAAGACTTGGTTTTTCCTCTTTTTCATCCTCTATTGTATCTCTCCCAGGACTGAAAATTTCAGAAATGAGAGAGATCTCAGAAAAGAGACACTTTACTAAAGTCACCAAACATGTTGCTTTATGACTGTGCCACAATAAGCAGCTCATTTTCCCTTTGAATGGGGTAGGTGGCATAAACACCACTGGTACTGTCAGGGCAAATCCAAATCTAAAGGCCACTGGTTACTTGGAAAACAAAAACAAGCTAAGATGACTGTTTCCTAGTAACATCAATGGAGCAGCTAGATCCACTTGCCAGAGGTGGTACTTGGCTCACGAGACTTGCCCCTTGCTATATTATATTGCAATTTAGGGAAAGAGATACAGCAGCAGAGGCAGCACATGATACTTTTTTCTACAGCGTCATATTTCCCAAAGAAGTGATACCATTTTATCATGTGTTTCTTCAACTCCCACCAAAAAAAACAAAACAAAACAAAAACAAAAACACACACACTTCAGCTAATGACAGTAATTAAACACTTCCAGGAGTTTGAAATGTGCCATTTACAGGGTGAAATTTGGTGTGGACCTTGCCTTACCACACAGCTTTGGAGCTGGAACTGGGCCTCCCAGTCTGAGAACTCAATGCCTCTCCCTTCTTACACTGAAAGAGTTCAGGTTTCAATACGAAAAGACAATTTTGATTTATTTTTTTGTGCCAGAAGAAAGAGACAACTGCCTCAACCAACTCTTTATAATGAAAAAAACTGAGAAACCTTGAGTGCTGATGCAGAAGGGCTTGATCATCTACATTGTTCTGGTCATGAAATTTATGAAATTTCATTCTATTTCCTGAGTGTTACAATATCGTAACCCTAACCTGGGTTAGTTGTGGGGTTAGAAGAAGCCTGGGAGAATGGAAAGGAAATTACCTGGATTTGCCAAAGAGAAAATTCTTCTGTTTCTAGAATAAAGAAGAGGAAAGCTTTCAGGCACTCTGCTTTTTGCAGCAGTCAAACTTTTATGCAAGACCTCAACTGTCAGCTAGTATTTAAAGCAATATTTCTTTAGAGAACCCAGAAGCATTTTATGTTTGGAATAGTCATCATACAAGGATGTTTTCTCTACTTGCAGGACAGGGGATACACATACTGACAAACTATATAGAAATAACGTAACAGTGCAAGGGATCAGGCCAATGAAGCTACTGGTCAGAAATACAGCAATTACAGGCTGGAGAGCTTACAGCAGAGGAGGAATGTTTTTTTATTACTTAAAGATTTCCAACCTTCCATAAAATAAGACTACAGATGAGCCAGAGAACTTTTCTGCAAATCATGCACAGATAAGTGCATTTGGAAGCCTACGCTGTTTCCTGGACAATTTGATTGCTTTGCAAGTCAGTATTTGAAAGTGGAGTTTGACCTTTTCCAAAAAGCAGTTTCCCCTCTTTTAACCGAGGCAGAACTGACACCCAATTGTCCCCTGCCACGAGAGGACTTGCTCTCTCAGCCCAGTTACCCACCACGAGCTACAGGTTCTGCTGTGCAGCCACGCTGGGCTTCCCTGGGGACACCTGCAGCAATCCCTTCCCTGCACCACCCTGCAGGATGCCTCCCCTGCCAAGGTGAGCTGCCACCAGTTTTGTAGCCAGGGTAAAATGAGAAGTGTTGGGTCATAGCAGCAGAGATCCCTGCAGCAGAGTACGAGAACCCATGTGGTCATCCCCACAAACATTGCCCTCACATATGAGCCAAAGCTCAAAGAACACTGCTGTGACAAAGAAGCTAGCTCACTTTTGCTTTTATGCCTTCACAGAGGGATTACCTGCACCAGCTTGCCTTTGGCAGGAGTTTCCAGAGCAATTCAGTGGATTTTGCCTTCAAGAATTTATGATCTTGATACTGGTGCTTGACATTTACTTGGTCTCCTACCAACGTCCAGATGGTGTTACCACTTCCTTAAGTGTTTGCAGAGGAAGTCAAGGGAACTGATTCTCACCTTGACTGTATTTGGAAACCTCATTAATCTTCATGTCCCCTCTGCATTTTCTTATTTATTCTCTGAGAGTCTTCACAGACATTACACATACAGAAATACCCAGCATATAAGAAATATGAATATCAAAAGCTTCTAAGGTAGGAAAACACAGGATGCATGGTTCAGCCGAAACTGAAAGGTCAAAACAGGCTGTGAAGAGACTTACCTTCTGATCTTGAGGCTCTACCTTCAGTACTAGAAAAGATATTTGTGAACAGGTATTAGTTGTTAATAAACATTAAATCACTGTACTCTAAGTTGCAATCCCCAAATTTAGCCCATATGCTCAACATCCAGGCAGACATTCACCACGTTATACTGCCCAGGGTCCCTGAATTTGTTGTTTAGTGATGGCTAATGTTACGGGCACTGCAGCATCAAGTTGGACTGGCCACAATTTTCACAGCCCTCGGGGCAAAACCAAGAGCGTCATGGTGGGTCTCCCCAAGGAGGGTGCTTTGCTCCCATTCCAATGGGAGGTTAAAAACAAAACAAAACAAAAAATCAAGGCAGAAACTAACTTCCCCTCAAAGTGGCAAATATTAAAAAAAGCAAAAGCAGAGCACTGACAACTCTGATAGAGAAAATTATACTGGGAGGAAGTAGTGATGGAAGAGAACCTTGTACTGAAAGCCCCCATTGCCAAGAAGACACTTAGACCTACTTCACTATCTTCTTCCCTTTCCCTTCCACATGAACAATGTCTTATTAATTCTCCCCACTGCAGTTTTACTGTAAGCAGCATTTCACCACCAAAATGATAACTTATTTTCTGGTCAGTGCCCCAGAGTCCTCATACCCTGCCAGCATACAGAGGGACAATGCAGGCAGTCATCTTTGTTCAGCCCAACCAACATGCAACTGCTTTTTTTTTTTTTTGGTCAGCTGAAGAAGAGATAATATTGCCTTTTTTAAAGGCTCTGTCCCAGACAGCATGTGATTCCTTTAACAGACTAGTCTTGCAAAGTACCTTCAATGACACACAAGGTTGTGGTGTCCCCAGACTGATTCGGGTACGTCAGGGTTTCTTCGCAATTATGCTGCTCTTCAAGTTGAGCACTGAGAGGATGAGAGAAAAGAGAAGAATTTTTTTCTGGCCTTTTTAAAAGTCTGAAAAAAAAAAAAATGTATTCATCTTAAGGACAAGAACTTCAAGTGCTTTGATACCAAGCCTACAAGAAAGCAAAGTGAAATCAAGAATTCCTCAGAGGGAGAGGAGACCTGTGCACAACGTGGGACTCAGCTGAGCCTCCCCGCGACCCCACACTGCCACAGCTTTTCCTTTAGGAGGTCATGCTGTAGGTACAGAGCTTGAAGCACATCAGGGGACTTCGCACTGAGATTATGGTCCTCTGCCTACAGTGATCCCTCAAGGAGAAACGGAACAAAAAGCCTATGGAAATCTGAGTGTAACAATTTTCAAGCTTACTGCAACTACTTTAATAATAATAACAATCCCATTGCATTGTTCAGCAGGCTGATTCTCACTTGGAGAAACAGGCAGGAAAAACAACAGTTATCAGTGGGTACATACAAAGGTCCTGCTCCTGAGCTGAAGTGACGGGCTCCACGCTGGCACAGTGCCCAGTCCCACACCACACAGCCTCAATATTAGGATTCCCAGTGCCCAGCCCCACACCACACAGCCTCAATATTAGGATTCCCAGTGCCCAGACCCTCTCTCCTCAACCTCTTTTTTCCCTTTCCTCCTGCAGAAATTCAAATTAGCACCATTTGGAAATGAGTGCAGAGAGAAACACAAGTCCTCTCAGGGCACCCAGGCAAAGCCAGGTTGTTTCATACAAATGACTTAAAAAAAAAATAACACACAGAGTGGGGGAAAGAGCCTCTTCCAACCCCATCCACCTGGGAAACAGTAGGAGAAGGGAAGCTCAGCTCATTTGTTTGGGTGGCCATGGAGGCAATCCCCTGGGTGGGCAGGGTGGCAAGAGAGCAGCAGGAAGAGCTGCAGCAAGAACTGCATGGGATATCTGTTAACACCAAGTTAACATAAAGCTCAGGGAAGGATTGACTTCCCTTGAATCACCCTGCTGCCACAACTGAGCTCCAACAGAGAAAGAACCTGGTAGTCACAGAAAACTGCAGCAAGAGGAACAAAGAGCTCAAGGTGCATTTTGACAATCATGAAGTCAGAGTGAGAAACGACAGATAAAGTTGGGCAGAAACTTGTGCTGACAACAAAGGATTCCCTGGTCAGGAAGAACCCTGGCCCTTCACCTCCCCAACCCAGCCCTGGGGTAAAATAGCATCCTGGGAGCTTGGCTGGGCACCAGACCATGGTCGGTAAGCACCATAGTGCTCCACGAGACCTGAAACACAGCTGGGCAGGTGGATCCCTGCCTGTTTATCCCCAAACAAGGAGCTGGAGCCCAGGATTAGGTGCCCCAAGCAACAACACCAGGGGCTTTGAGGGACTGGTTTTTATTACAGGTGAGGCTCCCAGCTCTGGGATTCAGGGAGGAAAATTTCTCCCATTATTTGCTGTTATGTAATTAATTCATTTCCCCATTTACTACATGGTTAATATTTAACAAGTGACCTATTGTAAAGGCCATATCACAAGTATGAGAGAAAGATCGCTAATCTTGATGTAATGAACTACTGGGACAGCTTCCTTGTGGTGCATGACAGTTATTGGGCTGGTTATTTTTTGACCAGTTCTCTTTTGACAAGTAAAGGCTGAAAGTTAATCAAAACACAGGCCTGTCCTGGCAGGAACACCTCACGATGTGAAAAGCACAACTGTCTGCATTGTTTGCTGCCAGAGCTCATTGTTTGGGTGCTGAAGGTATGTTAAGAATTTCTCTCTTTTTCCTCTAGTTCAGCCATTCTGTTTCCCATTTTCACAGTATGTTCATGCATCCAACACATACAGGTCCATATGTCTGTCCAAAACAGGTATATGAACACTTCCCTACAAACCAACATCTCTTTGTTACAGAACCGGGACCACCCTACAACCCCTCACGACAAGTCAGAGGCATACCAGAAGAAGCCAGGATCCCCTAGCACACCAAAACAATCATGTCTGAGATTTTTGAGCTGTTTCATACATGGCCACACCAGAAGCTGAACTGACCAGCTCACATCACCCAGTGAACGGTTTCGGATGGCCGCTCAATAAAAGTCTCACCTGGGCATCTGGAGGAGGCTGGAGCTGGAGGGCCGGGGCAGGGGCAGGCCTTGCTGCACAAACACACAGCAGGGCTGCTGCCAAAACCCCAACACCTGCCAGCTACGCTGGGGTTTTGTTTCTGCAACAGCTCTCAAAATCATCACCTCACCGAAAACCTCAGCGGGTGAGAGGGAGCAAGGTGTCCCCACCACGTGCTCACCTTTCGGGGATCAGGTAATCCTCGTCTTCAGCAGCTGCACACAAACACACAGAAGATTAGCCTTTGGAGGCAACAGCATCCTGCAGAAAAGCAGCTGCAGGGACGGAGAGGTGCGATGGGGAGGCCTTTCCTCCAGGCAGCACACAGAGACGGGCATGAAATAGGATTGCCAGCAGATGTGGCTATGTTAATGTCATTATTTTGTGTTTCCAGGCAACAGTCTCAGGCCTTCTAGAGATCAATAGTTGAGCAATATTGATAGGGCACGCAGATGATGACATATAAATAACTAGTTTCCTCTGTGCCGTTTACATGTTTAGAAAAGGCAAGAACATTAGAGAAGAGTTTCAGTGAAAATCTCTCTGCCTGTGACTCTTACTAAGCCCAGAGCAGAGCAACAAGCACAGGCTCAGTAAGCCAACAAGACTTTAGCTGAGCCCTTCTTAGAAATGCAGCTCCCTTTGAATTCAGCAAAGGTTGTGCCTACAGATCTGGCTGTAATTAAGCCTATATCTATAAAGAAACAGCATTTAGCAGTTTAATAAGCAGGCCAAAATATTCTATTATGCAACATCAATAGGGTTTTATTATGGGAAACTGAACTCTTGCATTTCTTGATGTTGGAGCATTTAACGACATTGCCCTCTGTTGTATTTAAAACATAAGGGGGGGATTAGCAGACTGGTTTCTACCGATTTTATTGTGCCTTCCCACAGCCGTGTGCTCCAGAGCGAAGGCATTTCGCGTTGAAGCGAGGTGATAAAGATCAGCTCGCAGCGCCGACAGCTGCTGTGGTTTTACGGCCAGCTGCAAAGCACTCGCAATGGATCTGCAGCTGGAAGGGAAGCAGGTTTCTGCACAGGGGATGGCGCCCAACGTGGAACACTAGATCTCTTCCCCAGATTAAGGGTAAAAAGTGGTTGTGTTGCCAATGATGGGCTCTTTCTAATATTTGAGGAGGATGCGAGAAATGAGCAACGACCCCTCATTCCCACATGCCTTACAGATGCCAATAAACTGTACATTTTTATTCATTTTCTGCAGGGCTGGTTTGGGGAGAAAGACTAGAAATCTCTTACTTGTTTCATTTCCTCTGTGGACTGAAGGCACCATGCTTCGGAAAGAGCTGAGATCAACGCTCGGGGGTCTCGGGGGCTTCTTGGGGGCAGGACCCAGGGATGCAGCTGAAGGAAGGGGTTTCACCTTTGGCGGCTTGCTGCCCAACCTCATTCCCACTCCCAGCTGGCACAGGGGAGGCTCTGGCTCTGCTCCGGGGAACCACAAGCACAGGCACAGTTACCCCCTCTTGCAGCACAAATCCACCCAGCATCATTAGTTGCTGCACTGACATTTCTCACCACCACTGCTTCCTCCCAAGGTCAGCATCCCCGTAACACAAGGGGCTCTTACCATGCTACCAGAATAGAAAAGTGAAGAGAAATGACCACTTTCAGAGATTTTTACAACATTAGCTATGTCGGGGCCTCAACTCTCAACAGCTCCCTTCCTCTTGAATATAAAATACTAGCCTAATTTTCTGTACTGATAACACTTTAATCTGCCAGGATTTAGGGCTGTGGCTGTTTTCAATACCCAGCCCAAGCAGGGTGGCTTGCCAGAATAAATAAAGACTCAATCTTGCAATGCCCTGCTGCTCAGCAAGATGTTGGCCAGGGGAACCTCGCAGCATTTACCTCCCCTTTCTACAAGAAATACTGCAGGGAGAGCATGCTCTCCTTGCTCACATGGGACCTTTTTTTATAAAGCTGGGAGAGTACAGAGACTTCAGGCTTAAGCCACTTTAATTTGAACTAGACTATCTTTGCAGGAAAGAAAAGCCTTTGTACATCTGTGTGAAAACCAAACAACAGGCTGTAGTCATGTTTACCTTGCAGTAGACCAGACGCAATAAGATGCTCCCCCTTTTTCACACTTTATTCTACTCTCAAAAATGTGTCAATTTCTTAGAGCGGGGTTTTGAAAAGTGCAGTGGAGACGGGGAACCCTCCTTTATCTCCAGGACCTCCAAGGAGGAATGGAAGCACGCCAACAAGCCAGCTAACACCACACTTTGAGTGGCCCAACTTGTTCTTGCCTTCCTCTCTAACCTGTTGTGCTGTACCCTGCAGATTCAAAACACCTATACACTCTCACATAAATATATATATGTATACATATGTATATAGTAAGATTATAGCTTACTATACCTTTATGGCGTTCAGGTTGCACTGCAATTGCTGCAGTGCTCTCAGTAGCTCTCCCATCTCCCCTGGCAGCCTGGGGAGAAGTCAGCCCAAGGCCACGCAGAGCATCCTTCCTCTGGGATGAAGCAGGCTGGCTTCCAGCTGGTCGCATCCTGCTGCTGTCCAGCACAGTGGGAGCATGCATCACCCTCTGCTCCGGGTGAGGGTTCACGTACAAGTTTATCGCCCGCTGGGCTGGGCGCACTGTGCTTGCTTTCTCCCCACAGGATAAAGTGTTTTCCCACATCTGTAGGGCATAGTGGAAAGATTTGGAGAGCGGAGCATCCTCAGGGGCTGGTCCTTGCTGGTCAGTGTAACAGGGTGGTGGAGGCTTCTGAGAGCCAATCTTGGGGGAGCTCAGCCCTTTTTCCAAGACATTTCCTTTGCGCTCTTTGTTCCTCCCCATCGGCTCCGTGTGATCCAGCTTGGCCCACCAGGCGAGAGCAGAGGGCTGGGAGGCAGGACAGAGAGGTTCATCCTTGGGTTTGGGTACGAGCACTTCTCTCTTACTCACAGCCACGGGGCTGGACACGCCGCTGCCTCCAGAGCCTGGTTTGGGTGCGATTTTGGGGGGAGGCTTCTGGCATGACTGCACCAGCTTGTTGGCAAGGTTGGAGTCGTTCTGAAATTTTGCTCGGAGGGCTTTGAAATCAGTCACACCTTCCTGGGTGGGGGAAGAAACGAGAGCACAAAACATCTGCTTTTAGAGGCAATTTATGTGATTGTTTCAGAGAAAGAGAGGCTTCAGACTCCGAAAGGCTGGTGAAAATTTTAAAACAGGAGAGCAGAATTAGGTCATTGGAGTGATCCTCAGGGTCACAAATCATTGCTGAGAAAGCTGAAAGAGCAGAGACAGGGCTAAAGCTCTGGAGCTGAGCATGAAAATGCAACAAGCAGAGCCAGGGGGACCAGCAGAGGTGGCTCCTGCATCCCAATGTGGCCCAGTGCTGGAGCATCGCCCTTGGGAGGGTTTGGCAAATGCCAAAATGAATGTCAGAGCTTCCCGATGGAGTTGCTGCAATACTGCCTGTGCAGCAGGGCAGGAAGGCTGAGCCTTGTCTTCTGTGCCCAAGCATCAGCTGCAAGAGAGGCCATCCCCTGCCTCCTCCAGAAAACTCCACCACCAGGAGAGAAGCATCCTGGGTCCGGATAACCCCTAGGACAAAGCCTCCTTCCTCCACCATGCTGATTCAGCTCAGCATCCCCCATCACTCTCCGGACCCTGCTCCCCTTGCTGTTGTTCCTACCCCATGATGCAGACGACATACAAACTACCCATGTGGCACACAAGGACAGCAAGAGCATCTCCTGGTCTGGGTGATGAACTCTGGCTAAGACACTCGATTCCTCTCCCATACAGCCACCAGTTCTGAGGTTATATGTGATTTTCAATAAATAAATAAAAATCAGTGATACCACACTTTGAAAGGGTTCTTAAAGAACATTTTGTTCACCCCTTTCTCCCCAGACATGTCTCTGTCCCGCTACAGAAAGGAGACCCCAGTTTTTGGCTGCAATGCTGGAACTTAAACTCAGCCCCAAAATGAACTAAAGAGAAAATATGAAGAAAAATTTATGAGCTACTTAAGTCCTTGAACTGCTCTATAACTTTTTATATGCCATGATTACATTAGGTGTACTACTCTGGCAGCTTAGTTCAGTGCTGAGAACTGTAAGGCTTCACGAGAACCTGTCTAATGAGGAAATTGGAAAAAATTATCTGGGACAGAACTTCGTTATTCTGAAAAAAGCCCAGCCTTAAGTGTTAAGGCAGAACAGATGAATAGCATACTGAGGTTTTATTGCATTTAATTGCACGATTTATTAAACACTGACAATTTCTCTTGAATAACCCCTTTCACTAACTTTATTACTTTCACAGGGTAGTGCATGATGTAAAGAGCCAGCCCTTGGGGGAGAGGTTTGAATTGCTCCAATTATATTTCATATTAGTGGTCAGCAGTGTGATGCCGTGTAAGCTGCCCAGACAGCCTAATCTAGCAGAGAGCCTACAGGGAATGGGAATTTTCAGAAGCATACGGAGGATGAATCAGGTTTAAAACAAATCCCACGTGTCTCAGATCCCTCCAGTGATGCCAGACAGGAAATAAAGCAGCGCAGTGCCCTAATGCGATTGCACCAAGCTTTTGCACGTGCTGCAGCAACAGTTGAAGAGTTCAGCACTGTTTACCTCTCCTTACTGATTTCCTTTTGTTTCTGTAACACGTAGTTCCCCGTCAGTGCCCTTGGAGATAAAGAAAGCAAAAGAAGAAATACCTGCGTGTCTCAGCGTGCCCAGTACCACAAACAAGGTGAAACAGGATTTTTGGCTGGGTACTTGCTGCGGCAGACAGGGCTGCTGAGAGCCCCCGGCTGGCACCTTGGATTGCTCAGAGGTGGATTCAAGGCTCCCTTTTTCCCCTTCAACGTATTATTGTTCTCGCCTTGAAATGGCAGCTTCAAACCACTCATGTAATTAACAGGAAGACAATCTGCGCTTAACACGCTCATGACACACTTCAGTGCAAGAGCTCTCCCCATTTTACAGCCACCTGGGATATTCATGCCAGTGCCACGAGCAGAGCCAGGAGGGACACAGACAGCCAGGTGCCCCAAACCTCCTGGTAGCAGCAGGGGCTGCAGGGATGCTCGACATAAATTGCACCCCAACCCTGACACCACCTCCGTCCCCACAAAGCTCATGCAGCCCCCAGCTGAGTTTAGCACAGTCCTCTGATGTGCATCGAGTTCTCCAGGTCTCGGCGGGGTGTTTTTCCCCACTCTGCCTGGAGCCAGCTCAGGGAGATGAGCCCTGGAAGCCCCTCGCCCAGCTCAGGGCACTTGTCACGTCCCGGACCCCAGCCCAGGGAGGCGTTGCACAGCAGGGCCAGGCACCCAGCTGTAAATTAGAGCAGTCAGCAAAGTAGGGAGAAACCACCCATAAATTTAAAGGACTGGAAAAAGCTCACAGCATGCATTACAGCTACATCTGGCCAAATAATTCACCAGGAATAATAATGCACTTGGCAAAAGAGCATGCAAGATGAGAGAGAGAATCAAAAGGAGACAAACTTTTCCTGGCCAGAAAGCTACAAGCATTATGGAGTCAGGGGACAGCTAAACTTTCCATATTTTCTCCCTATAAATAGAGCACTCTTCTAACATTAATATCATGCTAGGAAGCAGAATAAAGCTCAGCCTAGGGCTTCAGTATGGACACCTTTCTGAGAGAGCAGCAACTGGAGGTCTGTGCTGTTATAAGGGCTGTCCAAAAGGAGCCTGAGCTCTCAGTACCTTTCTGCTTTTCTAGAAATAATCGACAGAGGGAGAGAAACCATACTGAAGACAGGGACAGGAAGGACTGCTCGCTCCCTCCTGACGTGCCTCTGTTTTCCTCCCCTCTCCTGATCACCAAGGGCGTTCCCGCAGGTGAATGTGTAACCGGCACTGCCCTCTGCCCACACACATCTGCCGGCTACTCATTAACTCACCAGCTTCTACTAAAAAAAAATTTAGGAAAATTAAAAATCCACCTCTATTTTTCAGTAAATTAAGAGGCAGCCACTGCCGCTCATCTCAGAGTGGTGGGAAAGAAGCCCAGCACCAGCAGCCCCTCAGTGCCCGCTTTGGGGCAGGAAAACATCCCCGAGTGGTCCCACGGAGAGCAGAACAGCTCTGGGAGCATTCATCTCACCAGGAGGATGAGCTTCTACCTGCAGCCCTGAGCCTATAAACGTGTGGAGGGGAGCCAAGCAGCAAGCATTTCATGCAGTTCAGCCCCTGCTGTGGCAGAAGGGAGCAGCCCACGGGAGTTACCATGTCCATGGCTTCGCTCTTCAGTGCCAGCGTCACCCATCCAGCCTTGCAGTGCCCTCCTGCTCCGTCACCCTTCCTGCTGCCTGGCGAGGCGGAGCAAGCCCAAAACACACCTGGGCCACGGCTCTGCCCCCGGGGTGGGGAGAGCCTCACCTGGGCTCAGCCCTTCCCTCCTGCTTATCTTATCAACCCTCCAGCTGGAGGGAGGTTTTGCCTTTTTTGCAAGCCGGGGATTGAACTGTCACAAGTCCTCTGCCCAGGTTTTGGTTTCAGCTTCATTCCCACCGCTGGTGGAAGAGGCTCCCAGCCTGGCTGGAGGTGGGGAGGGGGTGGCCAGCAGCATCGCACGCAGCCCCTAACCTATAAAATACAAGAGCTCTGATCCGACCCTTGCTCCCCATGCTCATTGTGAACTCCCCCCAGGTGATGCCCATCCCACTGCATCCTCCCAGCCCGAGCTGGGGAGCTTGCAGGGACTAAAGCAGGCATTTCCCCAGAGGAGCCACGTGTTTGCTTCATCCCTAGATAGCAAAGCCCAGCAAAAACTGTTGTCCTTGCTGAATTCTGCACTTGTTCCCTGGTGAAGCTCTTCCTTGATGTCCGAAGGGCATGCCAGCTAAATCTGAGCAAACAAGGATTTTCCCATCACTGGATATTTCAGCCCTGGAGAAGAGCCTGAAAGGATCTGTCCAAACATTGATCCCATGCTTCTGCAGAGCACATCTCCCAGGAAATCAAGGCTACTGAGCTTCTCAGGAAGAGAACCGCAGGAATTTCTCTTTCCCTTATAACTGATCAGATTTATTTAGTTTTTCTTCTATAGAGCAGAGAGACAGCAGCAGCATAAAGCTCTACCTGGGCAGTACTCGGAGGTGGGTGCCAATAGGGTTCGCACTGGCAGGGATCCATCGGCATCCTGAGCAATGATTGCCTCTGTCAGGCTGGCCCTGCTCCCACCTACAGGGATAAGGCACCACTTACATTGACCATCCACAAGGATCTGCCTAGAAAAGAAGCCCTGCAGCACCCGGAGGCCTTGTGGTTGCAGGAAAACATGTCTGTGATGTGTGGGACCTGCTGGCAGAGCGTGTGTGTCTGGTGTCTCAGGCATCTGAAATTTCTTTTCAATGATTTGAGGGTAATGGGGGTGATACATGGCTTGTGGGTGGGCATTGCCTCTCTGTACATGGGCATCAGGCCTTGCCCAAGCACCCATACCACCCCTGGGAGCAGGACTGATGCTCTCCCAGCCTTGCCTGACCCTGCCTTTCAGAGCCAAGCTTGCTGAGAGCTGGAAAAAATAATAAAAAATATAAATTAAAAAAGGGGGAAAAATGAAAAAAAAAGAAGGAAAATAAAAGACTTGGTCATTGGAGACATGACTCAAAGCATGAGTCTCGCTTCTGGCCACATGAAAAGCCCTGCTGCTGCGTGGTGGTCTTGGAGAAGAAAGAGGGGGTCCCGCCGAGCCGCACGCCGGCAGGGAAGTCCCCCAGGCCCAGCCTGGATTCGTGGCATGACCAGAATGAATGGTGGCTTTGTGCACAGGGGCTGGGGAGGATTTACGAGCCGCCCAGTGCTATGAACACGGACCCTGAATTAAAGCAGTGTTGGAGAACAGGGAGGTTGTGACTTCGGAGCTGGGGTCCTACAGAAAGGGACAGGGCAGTATCCTCCTCGCGGCCTCTAAAAGAAATAAAGACAAACCAAAAGTGTCTCTAAAACAAGTGTTTGGTGAGTGCTAGCCCTGGTGGGACCCCTGCTTGCCTCACCTCATTCAAAAGCAGCCCTGGGGCTGCCATAAATCGCTCTGGGTCATAATAACTGCAGCGGACCTTGGGGCGGCCGCGGTGCTGCGCACATCAAGCAGCACCCAGGGGGAGCCAGCTCTGCTCATCTCCTCCAGGCTCAGTCACCTAATGGGCCACGAGGCACCACGAGCTTCCTTGGAGAACCTGGGCAGGAAATCAGGACTTAAACCTATTAAATATATAAATATATTTGTATATTTATTCTTATTATTTTTTGCAGTGATTCAATAGCATCTTATATACACACCTCAGTCCAAGGGCTGCAAGCATGGCGTTCATCAGACTTATTTTCCCTTCTTTATTCTTTTCAGCTACTTTGTGATCAATAAAATTTATTGTATGTTACAGGTATATTATACAGGTCCAGGGCAGTCCTTTTTCTGGATTTCCCAAGTCTTACCGTAGACTATCCGCAACAGAAAACCTTGGGAGTATCGCTTACCCCAATCTTTCATGCTTTCAGAAAGGGGATTGGTGTGCCTGGTGAAGCCTAGGGAAATTTTAGGACAAGCCAGCCTTCTTTTGAAGACACCTAGATTGCAGCATTAGCTGTGACGTACCACTGGAAACAGAGCAGGGGCAAAATGTTATTGGCAGGGGAGAGCCTGATGAGATTTTTTTCCCATGTCACAGCTGGCAGGGGTGGGCAGGAGATGGAAACGGCTGGCCTGGGGTGGAAATGCTCTGGGGCAGAAGGAACCCACTGGTCGGGGGCAGAAGGGACCCTGCAGCGCACCGAGCTGCAAGCCCCCCCGTGTGCAGGGATGCCGCCCCCGGACCAGGATGCCCATCTCCAAACGCAGAGAAATGGGCAAAAGCAGCTATCAGGGCACAGTCCCGTTCGGGGGTGTGCTTGTATCTGTGTGGGGGGGTTGCAGCCCAGCTTTTGCCTAATTCTGCCGGGCCCCTGAGCCCCATTCTGCACTCCCCAGCTTTTTCTGCCCGCAGCGGTACCGCAGGGCTCCAGCAGAGGGGGAGCGAGCACCGCCTGTGCCCTGCCTGCTGCTCCCTAGGAGCGGAGCTGGTGGATGAAGCCTTCTTCCAAATCCCAGAGCAGTGCTGATGTCTCCGGTTTTGCTGCAGAATATAAAGCCCTCTTCTTAATCCAAGCCTTTCTCTCGAAGGTATCTGCTCCGGGACTTTGATTTTGAAGCTCGGAGATGAAGACCCGGAGAACCAGCCTTGCTGCCATGGCAAAACAAGTTATTTTACCCAGCTCCTGTGCAGGGAAAACTCGCTGGCACTTGTGGAGGGGATGAACTGAGGAAGCCCATGCGTGCTGTGAAAGCAGGTGTGAAATGGCAGGATTTCCAAGGGCAGAGCTCCAATCACTGGGCACAATTCCTTGATCTTGCCTTACCAAACATTTCTGTAACCTCTGTACTTTGCAACCATCCCTATATTAAAGAAAAAAAGGTGCTACCCCGAAAGAAAGGCTGTCTACCCGGAGAGCAAACAGCACGTGTCAGGTGGCAGCCACATCACCTAGTGCATGACAGCAGGGACCTGGGGTACAGCACTGCTGGTACAGTGCACAGGATGGAGTAAAATAGAGCAGAACTCCGTAGTTAGATGGGGTTAGAAGGGTTTTTGGTGAGGAGCTGCATGTCTTCTAATTAAATATTAGCTGTGGACAGTTCTTTGGTGGCAAGACAAAGAGCTTTGCAATGGTCACAAAGTGCCTGATGCAAATTCCCACCCAGATTTGCCACTGACTCCTCTCACACCTGCTCCCAGCCCCAATTTCCCCGCTACCGACTGGCCCCCAGTTTCCATCCCACTGCCCATCCTCCTGAAGGTGACTGCGCAGCTATCGGCAGCATCACCAGCATTTCAAGCCAGAGGTTCAGAGTTAATTCAGGTTTAGAGGCAAGGATCCAACACACATTTTAGACAAGTTCAATTCATAATGTTATAAATGGAACCATAACTTTTATATATATCGCTTTTGGAACATAACACCTTTCAGAAAGGTTCTTTAATTTCACCTCTAATGTGGTGTGCATCGCTTGCAGCTTAAATCTCACACATGCCTCCCCCCTGAACGACTTCACCTATCAGTGCGAAATTGTTGATGTGCCTGATTGCACAAACCGGCCCAGCCTTTTATCTGGGAGACAGTCCACAAATATCTTTCATTATATATATATGGTGTGTTTCTGATGCTGCTATCAGAAAAGATATAATGCTTCTCCAGTCCTGCTGGATGCTGAGGAGGCATTTGACTGCAATGCAGCCATTTATATCAAAGGACGGCAGAAGTTTGGACTGAAGACAGATCAGACAGACAGCAGGGGAGGCTCCCTCCTTGGGGACGGTGGAATTGTCCCCACCAGATCTCTGTAAGCATCGCTAAGACCCTTCTTTATTGTTCTTAGTGACATGCAGGGGGGGTACAACGTGTAGCAGGAGGTAATGGTGGGTACCACCTTAGGCCAGTTTCAATCCCCTGCTTTTCTCCCAGGTAAAAGCAATTTAGGCCTAATATTAAAAAAAAATAATAATAAATTAAAACCTTAGTTGAGTTCTTCTTGCGTAGGTGAAGAAAGGAGGACTTTCTGAACCCATCTGAAGTACATTAGTAGGTAAGGGACTGCATTAACATACTCTTGAAGGTCACAAAAAGGCAGTTTTCATTTCATCTCACTATAGAGTTTACCCATGTGATACATTTCTTCCTGTTTAGTGCAGACAAGCTCCAGGGTCATTCTAAACTTTAATCACATTAAAATAACACGGTAAGAGGTCCTTTTATTTTGATAATTTACAATACCGGCTATTGAAACGAGCTTCACATTAATTTGGGAAATACACAAAATGACACTTCTATCCCAGTCTTTTGTGGGCACAGAACAATTCACTGTCCACTTAATAGCTGTAATAGCCCAAGACCAGATTTTCCTACAATAATTACACTGTCTCTCAAATTTATTGAGGTTCAAGTTTCCAGTTGTCTGCTGGGAATGCTTCATTTATGCATGAAGTATCTCAGCCCTCTTAGGCAGAAGAAAAGCAGGGAGACATGGAGGCTTGTTCAAATACAAAAGTCTCCATAGATATCATTTTTTTTTCTATTTTAACTAACTAATAATAATGTTACAGAGTCCTTGTGCACTTTTGTTCCTGCCCAGAAGCCCTCAGGGGGGATTTTGAAGGCTATGTGCAACTCTATGTGCAAGTGGTTTTCCAATGGCTGTTTTTTCCCTTTTTTTTCAACACATGAAAACTAAATATCCTTATCTTGTGGCTATTCTCTTAATAATAAACAACCCATGGTGTTTTGCTTTGTATGGTGTTATTTTCTCATACATGTGCACTTGCACATCCACTACTTCTGCACTGAGATCCCAGCCTGCTAAAAGCATTAAAGCCACCACCCATGGACAGGTTCACACAGCAGCTGGGATAGGACAAAATTTCAGAGTGAGGGGGCATCTTCCTCATCCCAAACTAGTTTTAAAAATGAGGGTTTAGATCTCCATGTTGCAGTGACTGCGTAGGACCACCCCAAAGCCCTTCTGAGCCAGGTGATAATTCCCGGCGGCTTTGGACATGGGACACTACCTTATGGGAATGGCAAAGGGAAAAAGCTGAACTGACATCTCCATGATGTATCTGGGTGGTGCGTGTCCCTCATAACAGAATTTTGTAAGAATCTTCAGTTTGCTGTGCTGGAAAGTGACCACGTGCACCAAAATTACAGGTGTGATGGGAAATAAAATGATTTTCCTCCTTCAAACGAACTGGAGGGTACAGGGTGGGCAAGAAACACAACCGCCTCAATAGGGCCTGACTGACTTCCATGTGGAAACAGTCTAATATATTCCCTTGCCAGAAAATTGAGAGTTTGTTTCCAAAAGGGCAAAGGCCTCCAGGACGTGTCCTGATTATTTGTGATCTGATGGGTGCCGTCGTCAATGATTTACCGCAGCATGCTGGGCCGGGGGGCTCCGCGCTTCTCCCAGCAACACTGGCCCCACGGCCTGCCGAAGCCTCAAGCTTTTGCTTGTAGCTAAATAATAGCAAACGTTTACATATGGAAAAACAATGTGGTGGAGCCTGCGTCAGGTTTCTCCTTTGATTCTCGCTGTATGCTCGTTGTCTCTAACAGCACATCAGGGCACGGCTGTGGCACACGGGGAGCCGGCGGCGGCGCCTTCCCAGAGGTAAGTCTGCTTCCACCCATCTCTACGTACAGAAACTGCGGGCCAGTCAGTCAGCCCATCAATTTCGTCTTGACTTGAGGCATGTGCACACTGTGCTCTCTGTAAACAGCTTCCAGAAAAAAAAAAATGTTGGCCGTTATCCAAGTCCAAGCGAGGAATCATAATTCCTTCTTATATGAACGGTTTGCACAATGGGTTTTCTTTCACAGATGACTATTAAGCCTGCTTAAATGTCTTTACCAAAATCACCATATTATTTTGGGGCATTTGGAGTGAATTCCTTATACAGGAAGACTTACAAAGAAATATTTTTCATATTCATTCTCATAATAATTATTTTGCATTTGACAATTAACAAGTGCATGTACACAACCCAATTTTCAATCCAAGCCAGAAGCATGTACCTCTATTTTTTTTCTCTAAACAATATTATTAACCTATACAAGCGTCATTTGAGCTTTAAAGGAAGGGGATATACAAGTTATTTTTTTCTAAAGCTACAGTGTCATGATAGAAGAGTTGTTTTTTTGTTTGTTTGTTTCTTTTTCCTACAGTTATTAATTTCAGGCTTGTTGTAAAAGCAAATGTGATTTAGAAGGATCAAGAAAAGGTATCACTGATAATTGGAACGTGAAGACAAGGAGAAGGCAGAAGGGAAAAAAAATCATGGTAGTGATACACTTAATTATGAAGGCTTACTCTGATAATCTCTTTTGAAAATGAACAAAGACGAGATTTTTGATGTTTGATGAACTTATCAAACAAGGCAGAATAATGAAGAGGTAAACATGAAATCCAGTCGAAGGTGAGCCAATTAAGTGCTTGGTGAAGTGCTGAAGGACACGGCCCACAAAACCTCCTGTCAGAGCCAGGAGGGATCGGTACAGGTGCCTCCTCCAGTGCCGTGTGTGTCTGCAGGATCCCGCTGTTCTCCTGGCAGGTGATGAGTGCCCACGGGCTCCCTGCCCGAGCCGCTGTGCCTCTCGTCTGGTGGCCTTGCTGATGAATGCCCAGTGTGCTCCCTACCTCCGCTAATTATCGGGATTTTTCTTTGGGCTGCAGTCTTGTAAGTAAAACAGACTGCTCATTAGTTAATTGCCAAAATAATGATGATAATGTTTTGGCTTGGAATAACCCCTTAAAATGCTTTGAAGGCTGTGGCAACTGGAGAGTCATTTCTTTATGCCAGAGACTGCTCCTCAAGACAAAGAAATGTGTAAAAATGAAGGTTGTAGGAGTGGGGACAGAAACACAGGTATCATAATGGCAGGGCTGGGTGGCAAGACAAGTATTTGCTTGCTATTGTACAGTGATATTCAATGTATGTGCAGAAACCACTGTGATACACAGCTCTTGCCATTTTCTGTTTTTTGTACTTTTTTTTAAACATTTCCCCCTTCACAGAATCTAGGTATTTCCTTTTAGAAATAGTCAGCCAATGAATCCTCGTGGTCAGCACAGCCTTGTGGCTTGCCGCTCAGCACCATTGGTGCATCCATTCCCACTACCATGTGCATGGGCATCAAACCCTGCCTGAAAAAATACTGATAAGTTCAGAATGGTGTAAAAAAAGTGAAATTGATTGATTTCAAACCAGGTGACAAACATCACTAACCCTGGAGTTTGTGGCGTGCTCCTGACAAGAAAGCCCCAAAGAAGCTTTTCTTTAAAATGTGAATTTTCTGGACATTCCTTCTGTCTCTCAGTGTGTTTGGCCTCTCATGTATGATGTACACAATTTTATTGCAATCTGCCTGATGGAAAGGGCTAGGATCTCCCAGGAGAGCAGGAAACCAGAGGCAAAATGCTCAGGTCCTACACCTGCTGCCCCAGACCACATTTTGAGGGTGGACTTCTTGGACAGGGCGGCTGGGGTAAGACGGCCACCCCTGCTAAGGGTCTGCCCTGGCTTCCGTTTCCTACAAAACAGATTCCTAATAGAAGAAAACACAGAGATCATTTTCTCCCTGCTGGCCTCCAACCCTTCTTAAAGCACAGCTTCAAAGCCCTTAGACCACTCTCTTCTTCTCCTCAGAAGAAGCAGCAGAGATGTTAATTCCCCAGCTCCTGTCAACTGTCAGCTGAGCCAGTGGTCAGCGTGGACTGATTGCTTTCCTTGCCAAGGGAAAAAAGTAAGGCTCCACCGTTATGTATTCATTTATCTTCAGATGTGTCTGCAACGAGGATGTACACACATTAATTATATATATTATACATATTCATCATTCTGAAGCACCCCGTAAACTCATCCAAATATGATGGAGGTGCTCCTCTCGTAGAGAGGCTCTTACTTTCCCTGGTGTAAACGGAATAAATTTGTTTAAGGCAGCAGAGCTGCAAAACACAAAATCAAGGCAAAAGGTGGAAGAATCAGGCCAGAATACTTGGCCAAGACTTCCCTTTTCAAATTCAGATTTAATTAAGTATCCCCTGATTCTTAATTTAAATATTCTAATGAAAAGAAATTAAAAGCAACCTTCATTCATCAGCTCCTGTTCTCAATTTTCGATATAATTTCAGGTCTTCATAATTCAAGAATTTATTTTCAAATACCTGACATAATTTTGCTTTCTACTTAGTTTATATCCCTGTATTTTTGTTCCTGTGCTTATAATCAGTAAACGATTTGGCTGTTCTCTTTTTTTTTTTTTTTTTTTTCCTGGTTTAAAGAGCAGCAATCCTCATTAATAATCCATCAGAAATGTTTCAGGATCAGTGTTGCAATTAGTGTCTATGTCCATCTGAACCCATTACATCCCAGTACAAAATGTGCGATCAGAAAAATTCTTTATTGCTTCCGAGGTATAAAATAAGGAAGAGATTTTAAAACAGTCATTTCAGTCCCCCCCAAAATTCGTTTGTTTGAACTTCGGGCAGTTCTCCTGAGCTCCCACCTCTCTGCTGATTCTCCTCCACTTATGCACAAGGCTATGTGTATGAGGACTGCACAGATAAATAACATTTCGGGTAAAAGCTATAGATATAATTGCGTTACGGCCCATGGAGGTAATGCTGACGGGGACACGAATTAGGTGTTTCTCTCTTGTATGACCCAGCACCGGTACCGGACGCTGGTGCAGCCCGCGGGGTTTGCAGGGCAGCGCTGCGTGGGGGACCTCTGGGATGAGCAAGCTTGCCATGCTGGGGAGACCTGCACCGGGGCCCCCAGCTGCGGGAAGGACTTTCGGTGCGAGGAGACTGGTGAGTGAATGGGGCTCAAACTCCCAGTTCGGGTGGGTAGACCGAGGGGAAATGGGTCAGACATTGGGGGGACAGAATGACATTTGCCGTAGGTAGATCTTTGCCAAAATGCATTCAGGCTGGCCAGCAGGATGGTGAAACAGTGCAAGGAAAAATATGAGATTTCCCCATCTTTGGGGGTTTTCCACTTTTACGGAAGTCCTTCCATGTTACACTTCGATTTGGAGAGAAAAGAAGGCATGCGTGACATGGAAAAGGTTAATTTTTCAGTGGAATAAAGATTCTAGAAATATTCTGCTCCAACAGCCGTGCTGTGTGCTCACATCCCCCTCCATGGGCACCAGCGCTCCCCCAACACACACTTCCTCTCCCTGAGAAAAACACAGCTCAGTCCTGAACCCAACCAGCAATCTGTTGGGGTGAATTACTTATTTTTAGCCATTCCCAGCTCTGAGGACTGGGATATGATACGGCTGTTCTCGGGACGTTTGACTCACCTTGGCAGATCTTTGCTTTTGCATGAGTGGCTTGAGTTCCCACCTTGAGCATGTAATGAAAATCCTAATGAAATTTGGCAATGCACAGCAGCTCTGGGGGCAGCTCCTCAGCTGGAGCATTTCATCGCTGCTCCACCACTTCCCTCCATGACTGCCATGTCAGGGCTTTCTCCTCACCCCCAGAAATTAAAAAAAAATAAAAAATAAATAAAGTCCTTTCAGGTTGTGATTCCTGCAAACATCTGTCCTTGCGCTACGATTATTGCAATAAGCTCCTGATGGAGCAGTGCAGCGTCCAACACACAGCATGGCTTCCTGTGGCACTGGAATACGTGTGCAGAGCAGCAAAATCAGGCTGCCAAAAAATTTTCCTGAAGGTGGCCAAGGGATCTCCTGTCCCTGTGCATTCTAGGTCGCTGTATTAAACGACATCTCGTGTGCAACGGCGAGACAGACTGCAGAGATGGGTCTGATGAGAATAACTGTGAGGATGAAGATATTGAAAGCCCCTGTGAAGACCTGTACCCAATCCCAGGGTCTGAAAAAGCAGCACAGGGGTGAGTAATTAATCAATAGCTGCTACTCTAGCAATCAAAGCAGGAGTAAGGTTTTCATATTTCTCCTCCTTAGTAAGAACAGTGCTCCATGAACTGATACCATGCTGTGCAAAACCCAAAGGAGAGTGACTGTCCCACACAGCCATGGGTAGCTATGACAGAGGCTGGAGGTCTTGGCCCAGCTTTTATTTCAAATTCTTCTCAGATTTACTGCCTGACCTTGACCTCTCTCAGCCACTCGGTACTTGTGAGTGTACTCTTTGTGCTCATGTAACAATATATCTCAGTTCTCTGTGTACTTTCCATAGCTGATGGAAGCAAATATTAAAGGAAATAGTAGGTCTTGGAGGTGCAGCATTCTGGTGGCTTCCATTTTTATTGAGAATATTTGACTCCAGGATTTAGGAATTTGGAGCATAGATTGAGGGCAGAGAGCCTGAGCACCAAATGGAAATAAGCTGAAGTATTTCTATGCATGAAAAGGTTTTAGGCCATTCAGCTTCCAATTTTGATTATGCAATATAGAAAAGAAGTCTCTGGAATGAATTTAAAGGCAAATTTCCTATTGTGAAATTTTTGTTTTAAATCCTGTGTCTTAACACAACTGCTTAGTTTCATTCGGAGAGCATGAGCTACAGTATGACAATGTAACCAGTCATCGGATAATTCTCCCATCCAACACTCTCCTGAGTCAATGAGATAAATGCATCTCTGGCCCAGGAAAAGTCCATCAAAAGTTTTTCAAGGCATCTATTAATTTGCAGTCAGCACCGCATTTAATACTGCTCTCTGATTTGTTTTCTCCACAGAACACACAAAAGCAGTAGCATTTACTATCCTGGTCTTAAAGATGATTCCCTGTTGTGAGGAGCAATGCTGCTGTCTAGTTTGAATAATGTTTTCATTTTGAGTCATCAAATTACAGGGAATATTAAGTAACAGGCGGGATTTGGGAGGGCAGCAGCTGTGATGGCTGGAAAGCAGGAGGAAAAAGGCGTAAGGAAATAATAAGCGTGACTTGGCAAAACAGGAGGCTTCAAGTCTAGGGAGGGTGCTAACTCCACTGAGAAATGAGACCGCTATCAAAAGGAAGGAGATGAAATTAAGATAGGAAACAATTACAGAGACTGCCAGGAAACCTTTTGTGGCAGGGAGATGCATCAGGCTGCAAAAGCTTAGGCTGGGACTGGAGAAATCCCAGTGCTGTCGGACTTTCACAACTGGGCTCATGGGGATGGACTGGACAATTTAACCGACTTCTTCTTTTTCTAGGATCTGAGTCTGAACTAATGCCTTCTGTTAGCTTTGGGAAGGAGACAGCAAAGAGAGAGCAGACCCAAACCTCAGGTTACAGTTGCTATCCCAGTTCCAAGCCAGAGACCTGAGTATAGATTACGTGCAGTGCTGTAGTGTCAGGAGAACAAAAATGGGGACAGTGTCTGTTGGGGAAAAAAAAACACAGGATAACTTTCCGAGTGTTATTTCTTTCAAAGATACAACATCCTAACACAGGAGGAGAAGCAGTATGTGTATGATCCTAATTTTTGGGGGGGGCATTGCGAGTCCGTCTACAATGGGGAGTGGCGGGAGCTGAAGTACGACGTTGCCTGCGAACGCCTCTACTACAGGGATGACGAGAAGTATTTCCGCAAGCCTTACAACTTCCACGTGTACCAGTTCCTAGTGAGTACCTTGGGTGGTCAAATTCGGCAATGTTTTCCCAGCTAAGGGCCCGACTTGTTATAAAGGTATTGTGCACATTTTATCGGGGGAGAATTCACTACGTGTTGTCTTTCAAGGCACCTTCCTCCGGCTGTCCCCAAGACAACAGGCAATCGGTGATATAAATGCAGTTTTATGGCACATCAAGGCACTAACGTGCTTTATCACCCAGGCATCCCCACTGCTTATTCTGGCCTAGTCAGAGCGAAGATAAATGTTTTTTTACTAAATTCTGCTATTAATGAGCTGTAGAGCTTGCGCGAGCCACTTGCCTCTCCAGGGATGAAATTGGCCATGTGTAAAATAGGAACAATGCTACCAGTTCAATCTTTGGAAGCATTTAAGTCTACGGCATGGCTACAAGGGACATAAATCTGAATTCTGAGTGAGACAAAGATTCCGAAAGCCATCACAACATGTATCACAATGCCTGTGTGCTTTGGGGTGACATCTGACTTTGGATGTTGGAAACTGAACCTATTAGAGGGGGGACTTAAGCTGGGTGTCCCGTGTCGTAAATAGGTGCTGTTAAGCATCTGTCATGCTTTTTGCAATGGATGAATGAAATAAATATTATTCCAAGGCAATATTACAGCCAAAAGCCCAATGCAATAGACTCTCCCCACAGGCAGAATCCCCTTAAGTTCTCAGTTGAACCCAGACAGACCCACCACACCAACAATGTTTTCTTCCCGCTTTTACCTGTGACTGCTAGTGGAAGCACACCTGCACCACGGACACATGGGGAGGGATGTTCAAGAATGTCTCACATCTAGGCTGATTTTGGAGTTTGTACCTGCCTGGGTCTAGGAAGACACTCATGACCACGTGAGATGCCATTTTTCAGTGTTGGAAATTTATCTGGCTTTTTATAGAGATGGCAAATGGCACAGCCCAGCCTCGGCAAGGCTGCTAAATTCCACGTGCTGGCAAAGCAGAGCTGTCAAAGGAAAGGTCACTTCTCTAAAACAGGCAGAACAATGTTTATTTTCTGATGTTGCCCTCGTAAGTGGCTGGATCACTGCTGCTGACTTTTTTTCCTAATAAATTCATCCAGAAGCAGGCAGGAGTGGAAAAAAAAACACTCGAAATAGTCAGGATTTGGCAGAGTTGCAGGGAACTGGAAGGAAGGCTTTATAATGGGAAGTGTCAAGGTAGCTTACTAGACACTGTTACCAGACCTGCCCGTAATGGCATTGCTTTCTGGGGCTAAACACAAACCTTTCCCCTGTCTGGAGACAGATGACATAAAATGCATGGCTTTATCTGCATCTCTCACATATTTCCAAATTAAATGGCTCATGACTGAATTCTTTATTCTGTGTTCATTGAAGTCAGTGTTGGCGCCATCAGGAGCATCACTGGCTTCAATGGAGGTATGATCTGCTCCTTAAAGAAATATTGATTAAAAAGGAAGGAAAATGCCTGAAAAATTAATGTGTGCTCCTTTCACTTTAGGCTCATGCTGATTCTGGATTCTCTTTTGAGTTTTATGAAGATTCAAAAGATCTGCTTAATGCCCTTGGAAGTAGTAAAAGCAGAGGAGGCGGTTTTACCTTTGGGATTGGACCTAAATCGGTACCTGTAATGCTAAACCTTGGCTTTTCTTTATCACGTGGCAAAGGATCCCTGAAGAATTTCACAGAATACAATGCAAAGGTAAAAAAAAAAAAATCAGCGACGCGTATACTCCAATCATGTCATCTGTGCATTGCATGGTCTGGCTGTAACTTACGTCTGTTTATTCTCTTAATTGCATTTTTTAACACATAGCAATTGTACCTTAATTTGTTCGTGTAATTGCAAATGTATGATCGTTAGTAATCCTGTTTGTTGTTCTTATTACATTTTAGCAAACAGGGAGTGGGAATAAAATTGAATTACGAAGTACCACAACACATGTCATCTCACCCCATCCTGTTTCATGGCTACGTTAAGCACATAAATAAAAAATGCTTAAAGTGACGATGAGGGAGGAGGAAATATCAAGATGTTGATCAAAACAGTTGTCCTCGGGGAATGATTTCCAGTAGCAAATATATCTTGTTCCAATTAATACAAGCTGCCTTATGATAGGGAAATATGTTACTTTTGAAGAAAGGTTAAAAAACCATGATATATATATTTAAAAAAAAAGAGCTTCCATTAAAAAGGTTTATTTCTCGTGAGTTTACATCATGGAGTAGCTGTGGTGCTTTTTCCCATCTAATAACATGAACACTGGTATTTCCCACATATACCATTCCTTGTCTTCTCTTCTCTCTTGGCTGCTGACAGCAAACAATACAGAATAATTACTTTGATGGTGTTCCGAGTTGAAATGCCCTTAAAAGCTGTTTGAAATTGGCACCATTAGAGTATTTACTGTGCACTTGTCTAGACTCACACGACATTTGCAGCTGAACAATGGTCAATTATTGGAGGAATCATTTAAGGGGCTGGTCCTGTTGCCCTGGCACCTTGCCTGGGGCAATGGCCAGTCTAGAGGAGAAGCCACTGAGCTGGTGGTAGAACAAGGAAATCCTCCTGGGTCAGCACCTTCCCAGCCAGGGAATCCCCCCGCTGCTTTGTCCCACATCACTGGTCAAGGCTGTCAAAATCGATAATAAATAAATAAATAAATAAATAAAAGGCATAAGAAGCATGGAAACAAAAACCAGAAATAGCAGAAATTTGCACACCAATAAAAAAACCCAAAGCACCCACACCATGACTCTGCCCTCCACCTCACACATTAGAAAGAGACATTGAAAAAAAATTGCCACTGATTTCTTTTAAAGTTGGCCTGCTTTTCAAGCCCTTAACCTACAGTGACTGTTACAGATTCAGGCTTTCCTCTGCAAACCAGACTAGAAATTACTTTTTTTTTTCTTCAGTGAATATTGATTGGCAGTCTTTGCCCACAGGAGGTTGGATTCATTAGAGCTGTGACCAAGGTGCAGACAGCCCGTTTCAAGATGAGAAGGAACAACATCATTTTGGATGAAGACATGCTCCTCTCCCTGCAAGAGCTTCCAGATGCATACAACTATGGCATGTATGCCAAATTCATTGATGACTACGGTACCCATTTCATGACATCCGGCACTATGGGAGGTGTCTTTGAGTACATCCTTGTTGTTAACAAAGAGGAAATGAGACGAAAAGGTTAGAATAATGCACAAAATTCTCTGCTCACAACTTTCTGCTCTAAACCAGGCATTTCCCACCTGGAGACCATGGAGTGGGTCCAGCCCACCTGAATAATTCATCTGGTTGCTCCCCATACCCATCATTTCCCTGGGCCCTGGGAGGGTGGATACTCATCAGCCCCTCCTTGCCAAGCTAGCTGGTATGTCCTATTACATGATAGGCACCAAAAATGCACAGTTGGCATGGGGTACAGGTATCCATGTGCTCTTTATGAGATGAACACAACTCACTGCATAGCAAGGGAGAAGCTCAAGTGTCACAAACTACTTCCTGAGCTAATTTCAGAAGAATCTGGGTAATGTTTTTGTAGTTTAGGAAGGAATCTGAATAACTTTTTCTCCCTTTCTTTCAGTGCTGTTTACTAGACTTCTCTAAACTTCTCTTATTGCTTATAATCTTTGTTCTGCCCAGCCTTATGAATGCTCAAAGATTGCAAACTCAGCCAGAGTAAAGAATAATAGCCCACTGATGTTTTAGCATCCTGGTAGTGAGAGTTTCAATTTTCTGTAAATGGAAATAACGCTTTGCACTTGGCAATACCACTGCCACTTTACTCTGGTTAGTGTCATATCTGAAGACTAACAGAGCTCTGTTAGCTCCAGTTCTCAACAAATTAGAGTGTATGAGACTGGAAAGCCATACCTCTAAATCTCAGTTATATGAAATATCCGCTCCAGATATCTGGACTACAAGAATAGCCATTACTGGAGAGCTAAAGCATAGCATTTTTCCTAATCAAAAACATAAGACGCAGAACAACAATAATACGGTACTTCAGTACACTAACCAGATTGCCAACTTTTGCAAAGATGTTGACAGTGCAATAGATCCCACGTTGCCTAAACATCATCATCCTGATCTTCTTAGGGTAACTCCACCTCGGTAACTTCAGGCTGAATGTTTATGCAAAAGATAATTGTGACCTTAGACAGCAGGTGCAAATTGCCACAGTTGATGCAAATTGCTATAATTCCATTGATTTCCATGAGTCTGCCCCAAATTCTGCCATGGACCTGCCAGTCTGAAATGGTTGGGTACCATCAGTACTAGTATAACTATACACTCCATAGTGAGTGTTAACCATGCCAGTTTTTCCTGTGAGGACCTACCAATTGAGAGAATTTTCATTAAGTCCCTGAACTACTAATGTTTGGAAACATGATGCCTCTTCAAATCATTTATTCACTTTGAAGAGTGAGTGATATAGAACAAGAATAACATCTTGGCAAGCAAGTCTTCAGGAAGCAGACTGCCAATTTCAGAGGAAGAATGCATCACGAGCATGTGGAGGGAAGCTATTTTTTTACTTTATCTTGTGCTTGTTGTGTATCTGAGGAGATTTACTGCTACAACATGCCCTCTTTTAGGAAAGAAGGATGCTGAAATTCAGCAAAAGACAAAAACGTGCCCCAGTAGAGATGTAATTTTCCTTCTAATGTAGCACATTTGTGTAATTTTCATCTAACTCAGACTCTGCTAGAAAGTCCACATTTGTCAAGTCAAAAAAAAAAATGTCTTTCCATTGGTGATCACCACCATGCTTGAAGGCTGTATTTGCAAGAGGATTAGCCACGTCCCCTGAGGGATGGTCAGGATCAGGGTGTACGTGCTCAAGTCTTGCAAACAAGAGCTTCAGAAAATGAGCTGGAAGCTCTGCAGATGCCTGGAGACTTTCTGCTGAGCCCCTGGAGGGCTGAGCACCACAGCACCAGCTTCAGATCCACCCATGCATCCTGAGAGCCCACCTAGCCCAGGAGGCTACGTGTTAAATGCTTCGGAAGAGAAAATGCTCCTTCATTTATTTTTATTTTTATTTTTATTTTTTATTTTATTTATTTATTATTATTATTTATATTTTTTATTTTTCCCTAGACTGATGACTAAGCCAGTAGTGTTCAGGAAATAAAGTCCCCAGGATGAGTCCTCTCTAAGTGAAAGATACCTGGGGGGCCACTGAGCATCCAGCTAGGCACAGGCATGAGCTGGACTTTAAGCACATAAAAAACCCTTGATTTTGAAAATGAAGTCACCTTCTGGGTTTAGACACCCAGGAAGAGACCACAACCCACTTGTGCAGAGTTTAGGATGGCAGTTCTGCAGCCAGACCTGTTTCTAGCTTTCAGGCTGCAAGGGCTTCTATGGATGTGGTCATGAGTGAAATAAATACATATGTCAGAACGAGGTCCCTTGTTGCTCTGCCATCAATATTTTTCATTACTTGTTTTTAAAATAGATTGTTATGGTTCTATTATTTAGCAGAAAACAGTATAATGTGTTCACACATTACAAGAACATTTATGGGAGAAACATTATGCTCAGAGTAAATTAGAAAGAGTCTTTCATATATTCTGATTAATTCAAAATGCAGCAGTAAATCTTATCACTTGAGCACATTCAACTATCGCAAATTATATCTTATAAAAAACTATCAGGGCTCCCCCCTCAAGTGCCAATATTTTCTATGACCACCCTTTTGCAGTGATAACCACTTTTCATTTATCAAGATCTGATCTTGCTGCAACCAATAGCAAATTGTATTGACAGACCCTTGCTGAACATAATTACTCAACAGGAACCATGGCAAATCAATTAATCAGGGTGTTCCTCAAGTTTAATTTTATGGCATTCCAACACCAAGATGAGCAATCACTCATGGTGCTTTGGGTGAATGAACTTTACCCACTGCATTTACAACTGTTGAACAGCTTACTACGAGTAATTGAGTGCTACACATTTAATCTTCCTCAAGGGGCCCGTTTTGCAATGGGATGTAATTTCCCATGAAGTCTCGAGCATGCTTCAGGTCCCACCACTTTGGCTCCAGGACTTGGAGTCCCTTTCCTGGGACACTGAGCACCTTCTCCAAGCCAATGAGCAGCCCCGTGCCCACACGGCTCCAGCTGGCCCCTCCCGCAGAGCAGGACCTACAGGAGCTAATTAAGATCAGGGTCTTAAATATGAGCAAGATTAGGCGCTGATCCCTGGTACTGGGTGAGGCAGTGCAGCTCGGCACTCCGGGTCCAGCCTTGATCATTAAACTGCTAAGCCACGATGCACAAATCCTGCTGACCTCTGTGCCTCCCTTCCAACAGGGTGGTATTGATCGCCGGGCTGCTTTGTAAATCACTTTAAGATCCTCTGACAAAAAGAGCAACGCGAAAGTTACCTATTACTTACAATACCTGTATTTACTGAAATCAATGGATTTTTTAACTATTCCAGAAGATGGCCTTATATTTGCAGGAGGCTGAAGTGTGTACAAAGAAAAACAAAAAAACAGGCTGTGTGAAATAGGCGCATTGCTTACCTCGGTGAAGCCACCTCATTAGCTCGCTTCTCCCCTCTGCAGTCACTTCATGGGTCTCCAGTTACAAATTTGGGTGATGTATGCGGCAGTGCTGGTGGCAGCAGCACAGCACCGTGCTGCAGGGCTTTGCAGCTCCCAGCACACAGCTTTTGCAGGTTGCTTCTTGAAGATGCTACTTAAACCACTAATACACAGGTCAAACCCTCAGATTAGGAAATTAGCTAGGATCTGTTGATTTCAACTGCTGTTCCCAGCTTTAGTTATGAGTTAGTGTGTGAAAATGTTTTTATTTTTAAATAAATAGGCTGAACAATGAAATACATGCTTGAAACCATGTGTTAAGGTATTCGGTTTCTTATAATACTTTCTGAGGAAACCACTTTATGTCAAGGAAGTTTCCCTATTCACTTGTGCAGTAGGCCCAACATACCCCAAAAAAAGTTTGGCTTTGCCACTACAAGACTAAAGCCTGTCTTCTGCTATGGAATAATTCTTCAAGTTGCAGACCATGCAATTAGATGAATATTTTCTTAATAGACATCAAAGATATCATGAGGAAAATGAATATCATCCACTCAGTACGAGCCACTGCTTTTACTGGTCTCGTTGTTTTGCAGAAATCCGCTCTGAAGACGTCATGGCCTGTTTTGGCCTCTCAGCTGGTGTTTCGGTCAAAAAGTTTGCCATGGAAGTGGGAGCATCCGTGTCATACTCTCAATGTGATAATAAAAAACTTCTGGAAGAGGGTATGCTGGGGGGATAGGTCTGTGGCCACTGGGCCTGGGGACAGAAGTTGGGTTACACTAGGGTGTGAAAAGGGTGCTCCGGTGCCATCCTCAGACACAGCTCAGGCCCAAAGGTGGGACCAATATGTCTTCAGGGCCAAGTCCCCAGCGGTACTGGCTCCTCTTGAAAGAAACTTGAGTTACAGCATCTGAACACAAATATATGTTGCTGGGTGAATGGGTGACTGGGGAGCTCCGGTCCCTTTAGCCACCCCAGGCCAAGAGTGAGGAACCTGGGAGAAAACACTAAAACCAGGTCCGAGACTCCCCCAAGCACCCCTGGGGAATGCCCTGTGGCTCTGGTCCCTCCTGCACGTGTCCCATGTGCCACCACTCTGGACCAAACATGTTGCAGAGCCCCAGCTGGGCCCCATGGTTCCCACACTGGCCCAGAGAGGGCAACATCGGTGACGATTAAAGGAGCCAAATCTGGCCATAAAAAGAACTCAAAGAGGTTAGGAAGCCCCAGATTGTAAATCACTTTAGCCAGTGATGACCAGACACAAAGGCTGGAGCCGTGCAGGACCTTTGGGTCACAGTGTTTTAGGGCATTTGGGATGCTTAACTTGTCACCCATCGCCTTGTACAAGGCCAAGGGGGAAGCAGAGCGCCCATTGATGTGGGGAGCACAGCATCGTGCCTCTGGTAGCCCCTCTCATGAGTGATCTCACCTCAGTTTCCAGAGTAGGTGTGGAAATTGTAACTAAATATATGGGTGTAATTCAACTTTTCAGATGAGCAGAGCCACAATGCCATTGTGGAAGATATTATTCCCCGGATTAAAGGTGGAGATACTGCTAGCAGCGGAGGGCTCTTAAACAGTTGGGACGGCAACATGTATCGTCGCTGGGGAAGGTCATTAAAATACAATCCTGCTATTATTGATTTTGAGGTAAGGCTTTCTGCAGTTGAAGAAACTCTGCCGCTATAACGAATGAAAGTGTAGTCGAGCAGATCATTTCGTATTTTTATTGTGATCCCATCACAGAACAAGATTAAATGTAATGGGCCACTGATCTAGTAACCTCTTATTCATTTCACAATGGGGAGTACATCTCCCACCGACAGCATCAGCAGGGAGACAGACAAGGAGCTTAATGCTGGATTAGTGCCGAGTTAAGTTTTTGATGTGTCCCCAAGCAGCTTGCCAATGAACGGCTCTCCATAGTTGCAGCCATCCCCATTATTCTCTGTAATGCTCCTGCCTTCCTGTATAAGCAGGGGGCTCATAGGGGAGGCACCCACCCCCCCCCCAGGAAGGCTTTGCACAGATGCCCCCCCCTCCACTGCACGTGCTTCAGAGCCACAGTGGCGCTGCCTAAGCTCTGCACACCACGGTGGGTCTTGCTCTGGGTGCTTCCAGGAGTTTTTGGAGCAGGGGAGCCCACTTTCTTAGGTGGGTCCTGTCTCTCTCCATGCTCTGCTAAGAGGGTCTGTGGTGATCAAAATCAGCAAAGTTCTCTTCCTGCCTCCTATTTTATCGCATATCCCATAAAATGGGAAGGTTGCTGAAGCATCCCACAGGGCTTCGTGGTGTGAGGGAAGGCCCTCAGTCATGGCATGGACACACTGCCATGAACATCCTTCTCATCACCACTTGTGGGCACCCAGCAGGAAAGCCAGACAGTGGAAGAAAGGAGATGGGCAGGTGGAATTGGGAATGATCTGTGTTATTGTCGGGAGAAATGGGAATCTTTCTGGGCAGCGCCCTGGTGGCAGAAAGGCCAGTTAAAGTACAAGTGCTTTCAGTTACAGCTGAACGCATGCTGCAGGTTATTCACCTTTCTTCACAAGTTCCCATCAATTCTGGGCAAAGCTTATTGCAATTTTCCAGTAAACCACATGCTGATCTGTCTGTTGGCTGCTTTTGGAGCTCAGCAACCTCTGTGCAACCAGCAGCAGTTCAGGCTGCTGATAAGCGCCCACGTCCACTTCAGCCGCTCTTATCTGCAGCTCACGCTCGTTTGTTAAACAGGCCTGTGCAAATTTGTTTAAGAGCCCTTCCCAAAGCCTGGCTGGCCCTCCCCACAAATCACTCCCTATGTGCTTGTGCAATGAGGTGATGCCCAGGACTGCCCTGGGACCAGTGTCCACCAATTCCCAGCCAGGCGCACCTTGGACGTATAAATATGTCCATGCAACAGCCTGGAGCTCGCAGCTTCATTGTTCATTTTTATTACTGGCAAAACTGGAAGGGCTGAGATTTTTCAGGGAGCCATCTTCTAAACATAGTTGAATGCCTAAAACACCCCAAAGAGATACATTTTTAAAAGCAGAATGATGCCACCAGCATTGGGGCCTGTTGCCCTTCGGCTAATCCAATCGATTTGATATAATAGGTTCAAAGCAGAAGCCAGGTTACAATTACAGTTGTCCACATTGGGCTATTTTTGCTGAATGGTATACAAGAATTGCATTTTGCCACTGGAAATATTGCAAGCTTGTTTTTAAAGCTGTAGATAGCTCAGTATTATTTCACTGTAACAAAGGGTAAAACATAGGCAGGTAAAAGTCTCCGTGCTGTGCCTTTACTGGATTGTTCGCAATCTGGTCACCATCAGTGGTAGGTCAGTGTTAAGTTTTGATGATACCCACAGTCCAAAGCTCTTACCTAAATGTTTTGCTTCAAAAAGGGAAAAAGCATGAGAGAATCTCTGACATCATGGTAGCACTAAGAAACTAATCAAAAAATGGGCTTTCTGTGGTGTTTGAATTTATCATTTGCACCCACACTGAAACTCCAGAGCAAGCCAACCCTGCACAAACCCCTAAGATGGGAAGAGTTTTGGGCCAGTGGTTTCCTGCTGGGGCCTATCACTGGTAATGCATTTGTGTGATGTACATGGGGCTATCAAAGAAGACAAACTCTTTTGCTCAGCCCCGAGCTCATTCAGTGACCTCCCTGCTCCCTGACTGTGGCCTGGCAGCACCTGGGCCTATGCCTAGATGAAATCCCCAAACTCCACTTTTTGTCTCCGTCCTGCACAGCTGCAACCCATCCACGAAATTCTCCGCAGGAGCGACCTCAGCAACATGGAAACCAAGCGGCAGCACCTGAAGCGGGCTCTGGATGATTACTTGCTGGAGTTCAACGCCTGCCGCTGCGGACCGTGCCAGAACGACGGCGAGCCCATTCTGGTGGGCGACACGTGTGTCTGCCAGTGCCAGCCGGGGTACGAGGGCCATGCCTGCGAGCGGAGCAAGCGCCCAAGTAAGGCCCCGGTGTGAATGAGACTGTCACCCGGTCCCTGCTGACTGGCATGGCACATCCTGGGCATGGCGATTCCCTGGAGCACTTGGGGCATCCCGAAGTGGATGCCTGCTGCAAGGGCAGGAGTGCAAACCCCGGCAGGCAGGGAGGGAAGGGAGGCTGAAAGGGTCAGGCTACGTGGTTGGGAAGTGATGCTCCAGTGAAGTGCCACCAAAACTGATGTTCCAGTAAAAAGCTGCCAAATTGCCAGGCTTCCCCCAGATAGGGAAACATTTTAATTAGAGGAAACTATCTATCTGAGAAAAAAAAAAAGTGTCAGTCCCCAAGTGACAGGCTTTTATTTATGCTTTATTACTTTATGTTCTGTTCTAAAAAATGAAATGGGTGCCAATAAAAAGCTAACCTCAGAACACGCTCTTCTATTTCAAAAAAAATGCCAGGATTATTTCTAGACATTTGTGTCCTGATCCGTGATGATGAACATTTCCCAATATCAGCACTTGAAGCTGGCAGAAAATAAATAAATAAATAAATAAATTAATCCTGAGACCAGTTCCACCAAGCAGAGCTCCAGGCCTTCAGCTATGTGCTCTTACTTAGGGTCTCACCATTGGAAAATCAAACCTGTGATGAGCTAAGGAGTAAGAGCAGAGATGGGTAGATGGTTTATGAAACTGAACTCAAAAGCACTGGTTCAGTGGCTCCAAAGTGGGTTTCTTTTAAAAAAATCTCAAGTTCTTTGAGTTGTCTCCAAATCCAAGGAATCTGCCTGAGATGAGGCACATGGAAAGCTCAGGACCCAGACAAGCTGCTCTGAGCATTGTTGCTTTTAGCAGTGCTGGGGGGAGCTTCCAGCTTACGGGAAAGGAAACAGATTTTTAGTTTCAAGACGCATTTAAGACCAAAAGCAGTTTTGTAAAGACCGATGTTTCAGCAGACAGAAACCCCAGTGTTTCATCCAGCACTAAGTAAGAGCACACAAATCCATTTTTACTGTCTGGATTAATAAAGTGCCCAAGCCAGAAATGAAGGCCAGTTGAGTAAATAAAAAATGACAGTAAATGACAGCCATCAAGCACTCCCATCATTCAGGAGTGCCACCATGATCTATAGTATCGAACGCTCCTGACAACTCAGTCTGTCCTGTAATGAAAAAGCCTCAAAATGACCTGTCTCCAAAGGGACAGGCAGACTTTTCAGAACAGCTCCATGACAGTGACGTTAGGAGACGTTTGTCCCTTGCTTGGAGGTGGGAAAGTTAGTGCAGAGAGAGCTACCAGCGGCCCTTTGGGAAAGGGAAGTCAAATGGCAGCTCTTCAGAGGAGAGAAAGAAAGAGCTCGCAGTATATTTTATTTTTATTATTTTATTTATTTTTTTTATTTTATTTTTATTTTATTTTATTTTACTTTGTTTTACTTTATTTTATTTTATATTTTGCTTTTATATTACTTTTAAAAATTATTCTATTTTACTTTATAGTTTGGTTCAGCCTCTTACTCGATATGCTTTTCCAGGCACTGGGACGAGCGGGCGCTGGAGCTGCTGGTCGCCCTGGGCTCCCTGCCAGGCGGGCTCCAGGAGGCGCAGCCGGCAGTGCACCAACCCTGCCCCGCAGCACGGCGGGGCACCCTGCGTGGGGACGAGCGTGCAGAGCAAAGCGTGCTAAAATCAGCACTGCTCCCCAACGGTACGTGCTCGAGGTGTTTTGGTGTCTGTGCTGGGCAATAAATACGGCGGGCATAACTCTGCAACTGCATTGTGCTGGGGACGAAGCATTGCATTTACACACGTAGGGGGATGAGCTGGATTTGCTGTACAAAACCCAGCTGCTGTCCAGACAAATTGCTCAGGCTGATTGCGTGCGTGCCTGGCTGCACCCTGCTCCACCAGCGCTTTGGTTGGACAGGTCCACTGGTGTTCCCACTGAGTCCTCTGGTGTCCCCACTGGGTCAGCTGGTATCTCCAGCAGGTCCACTGGTGTCTCCACCAGGTCTGCTGGTGTCCCCATTGTGTCAACTGGTGTCCCCACTGTGTTAACTGGTGTCCCCACCAGGTCCACTGGTGTCCCCACCAGGTCACAGCCATGCTGCCAGAACACAGGAGGTGGCGGAGAACCAGCACAGGAGGCTTTGCTGCTGCATGACCGTGGGGCTCTTGCTGCTCATGAAATACATTTACTAAAACTGTTTACTTAAGTAAGCTTCACTCGCAGAAATTTTTATGTTTGCCTTTGGAAAACAAATTAAAAGCCCGCGATCCTTGCATTTTTATGCAGTTGGTATTGACATATGTACCATGAAACTTTTATAAGTTGGCACTGTCAGATTTTTAAGTCTAGCATATTGGACAGGGCTGCGTTTTCAGCAAAGCCATATGCTGATCTGTACGGGAGGAAGCTTAAGCCCAAAGACACCAAAGAGCCATTGCAAAATGCGAACTCGAACTAATGAGGAATCCTACGTAAATAAGTAAAATAATAAATAGAGAGGCTCAAATGAAACTATTCTGCAGAGGGTGTTCATGCACACGTGAAGGCTGCTCCTCTCTCAGATCAATGATGGACTGAGTATGGGCACACAGGCATTTTATCTCCCAGGCACCCAGAACCAGAGAAGATGCTCATGGGCTGCTTGATTTAAGTTTTTTTGATTTTGAATGTAAGGTGTAAATCTCAGCACAAGAATACACATGGTACTGAACTGCATCCAGAGACTGTGGCCAGAGCCTGCAGCTCAGTGCTCTTAATGAACTGCTGCAAAAACACGGGGTGGGCAGAAGGTGAGCAGCACTTCATTTCACTGTGCTTTTCACTGCAAGGAAGGAAAGGGGAAAAAAAAAAAAAGAAAAAAAAGAAAAAGCCCTGAGAAGGAATTAGGCATTAGGAAAAGCAACACCAGCAACAAAACCTCAAAGCACAAAGGAGCACTTCTATATACATTTGAATGGAAAGAGGGAGTAGAAAGGAACCGTGGTTTAGTGAAAAAAAATTGCTCAGCTACAGCTCTGATTCTTGGAAATGCTTGTTTTTCAACAGCGTGTCAGTAGTGATTTAGAGTCTGACACTTAGCTGATGTAAATCAGTGTAGCTCCTTCACCGCAGCTGATTTATGCTACCTGAAGATCTGGCCCCATATTTTCTTTTGTGTGCATGTTTGCCAAAAGACAATTTTTTCACTGCTTCTTCTCTTTTGCTCGAAAATGAAACTGCAGGCTCTTTTTTTTGTATAAGAAAACAACAAACCATGTTGTCTCGAGCACTGAGATTTGATTTTTCAGTGAAAAATTACTCTGACATATTTCTAAGACATGGGCAAATGGGTGATAAAACTGTGGCCTTTTTCCCAACCCTGCCTTTCCAGGTAAAGGCTGTGCTCGTCCAGAGACAAATTTGCTCCCGAGGGCTTGAATCTGATGTCTTCTATGCTGGGAAAATGCAGCGGCATGAAGCACCCATTGAACTTGGTGCAATTTTGCCCAGAGGAATATGAAATGTGGGATCAGAGCAGCAGTTTTCAGCCACGGTTTTACCAACACTCTGGCACGGGGCTGGCACATTATGTAGAAACATGAGATAGGGCTCCTATAACCACAGCTAGCTTGGCTCATGGGCTCAATTCTTACCTGTACATGGACCTGGGCAGGGCTAAGGAGAAAGCCTAGGAGCAAACGAGCGTCGAGTAGGTTAGGGAGCAGCGTACCTCTTCTGCGAGCGGGGGAAGAAGTTGTCGAGGGGAAGATTTGCTGCCTGGGAGGCTGGGGAGGGAGGAGGAGGCCTGCAGCCTCAGCTTCGGAAACCCTTCTGGAAGGATAGGTGCCAGGCTGGAGAATCGCCGGCACTACAACAGGAAACACAGGAGATTAAAGGGACTATACCAGAGGAATCCCACCAGCCCTGAGGTTTGTTCCCAGCTCACCCAGAGCCCAGGCGTCCTCCCAGCAGCAGCTCCGGAACAGGGAAGCTGCAGTCAGAGGGAGGGTGAAGCTGTCTCTAATGTCTGTTAAATAAAATAAAAAAAAAAAAAAAAAAAAAAGGAAAAAAGAGAGATTATGAGCAATTACACATTTACAATATCAGTCAAAGAAGCTAATATATCTCCTGCTGAAGTGGCCAGCATGAGAGCTGTGCTAGATGAGATAAGCAGCAAAAATGTACGTTTCTTACTTAAACTAAAAGCTTAGAGGGTACAATAAAACACTGCAGTTCCACCCTGGCTTTAATGAATGGATTTTCCCCTCTTGCACACTGACATACATTTGATATAGTTATTTATCCTATATATTTCTTGCGGCATATTTCCCAGGAGACCTTGTTTATCTCTCTCATAAGTACATGATGGATGTATGGTGCTTTGGATAAATGGTGTCACAATCAGATATTTTTATGGATATAGGCAAACTGGGTTATTAACAAAGGAAGGGCAGCGAGGAACCAGTACGCAACAGAAAATAGCAAATGATTGATGACAATACACCTGAGGTTGCAAGGTGCAGGCTCCAGATAACCAGCTAACAGGAGAGGAGATAAGGGCTGTTTCCTACCTCGGGGTCAATGTCACGCTGAGTGCCCAAACGCCTGCGTCCCTTCGAGCCTGCGATTTTACAGCAGCCGAGGATTGCCCACCAGGAGCAGCTCTGAAATTGTCGCCTCCCTTTTCGTCCAGTGCTAATGCAGAGGCACGGGAAGGAAGAAAACATCCGGTCCTACACAAACCAAAAGAAATGCCGGGTCCTGGAGGATCTGGGGGAGGCTGGCATTTGTTGTGGGGCTGCAATGTGCCCAGCACAGTGGGACCTGGAGTCCTGCACTACTGATAGGTAAAGCACAAATGTCCATAATGGTAATAATTGCTATCTGCATCTCTAGTGCTGTTGATTTACGCAAGCATGAGGGTGTTAAAATGAGGTATAAAAGGAAGACAGATCTGCAGGTGTAATTTGCCTTGAAAGCTGGTGGGTTTTTGGGTGCTTACTGGGTTCTGCAGCAAGCACAGCAGAACCCCAAGCTGGCAATGTGGGGACTGCTAACACCTCCACAAGGACTCCCCAGATTGCTTCCAACAACCTCTCTCTGTCTCTGTGTCTATAAGTTTCTCTGTAAAGCAGATTTCTGTTCTGTATGCCCTCAGGGGCCTGGGTGAGGATGCCAGGAGCACTGATATTGTCACCGAGCTCTCTGGCCCCACCACTGCAAGGGCTGGCGGGTAGGCCACGTGGGTAGGCCGCTGCAGCCAGTAACACAATACAGGGAGGAACAGCTACATTCACCTGACAGGGAGGAATAGGAACATGGGAATTGATTTAGCAACCCTGTGGCTACAACACAGGGTTACAAGACCCCAGTCACTCAGCCTAGACCATGTCCCAGCCTCACAGGTCAATGTAAAGTGTCTACCTGAGAGGAAAAGGCAGGGAACAAGTGAATCCCGGCTGGAAACCAGGCTGACTGACCCTTTCCTGATGATTTTGGGGGCAGCAGGAGCTGAGATGGTTTTGTGCTGGGAAAGTTGGATGTGGTAGTTACAGCTGACCCAAAATACCATTTCTGGAGCTTCCTAAGCCATGCTGACTACGACGAGTGAAGCACTGGTTTTTACACATAGCAGCAGCGTGGTGTTAACTGCAGATCTGTAGTGAGACACACGTGACAAAACCCACAACACAGGACTACTGCAGGTTTAAAGAAGCCCATATTGAGATGACACATTTGGACCAGGGTAGGAATGCAATAAGGGGTGCAGTAAAGCCCATTGAGACAAGAGCCTTAGCCAGGGAAATGGGCTTAACCAGTGCAGAACATGCACACGTCGTGTCTGCAGCCTTCTCCTGCTTTCATACCTGGGTTGTTAATGCAAACTTGCACAGAAAGTGGAAGTGAGAAACACCAATAAAAGATAGTACCAAAATTTAATGTGTACCAAAATGAAACAATAAAAGCTTCAGCATAGTACCTTTTATTACCCTCCAGGTCATAATAAATCATTAGTTAGTTAAATCTAAGCACAACATCACAAGGACAAGATAAAGTTATGTCCTTTATGGGAGGCTTCCAGAGCCTACAGGCTCAATGTGCAACCACCCCTGAAATCATACCTCAGGTAGACTATCCTGCTCATCTTGAAGACCGTCAAATCTTTTCTCTCTTCCTCCAAAAAAAAAAACAAACCACCAAACCACACCAAACCAACCAAACAAACAAAACACAATACAGTAAAACAACCAAACCCAACCACAAATATTCAAACCCAGGCACTGCCATTTCAAAAAATCTGGGCTTTTCTGATCAGGGAGAGCCTTCAGGTTGCTGTATTTGACTCTGTTTCACTGCTCGTGGCAGCAGTGGACAGATGCACCATGACCATGTGTCAGAGTGCTTTCTCCACCTTGATGGTCAGGAAAGGTGGTCAAATTTACAAAAGCAGCTCTAGTCATCTGAGCAAGTTTCTTAATCAGATCACATCAACGCTTCTCAACAAGGGCAAGCAACTGCACTGCAGTGCACATTCTCACAGGCACCCATGAACCAAACCAAGCTGGTGATCAGGGTTCTCTCTTGCGCAGCTTTTGCAGTGCCTCTTTAAAAAGCATTGACAAATACTGCATATAGCATAAGCAGTGACCTTATTGACCATGATCCTGAATGAAGCTTTTCTATCACACAAAAGATATAAGGGTTACACAATAGATAAGGGAAATGTTTTGGGTTGGCAGCTCAATTACGTAGCCCATTATGACTACAGATCGTGCTTATTTTACATATGCACATATGCAATGTGCTCTTCCTTTCTTAAAGCTGTCACAGAAACCTTGTCGATAAGTGTGGAGGCGGCATGAGGGCTAAAACTAAATGCATGTTCCATTGTTCGGATGTCAGAGAGCCTGAGTCGCTCTTAGAAGAAGTGCATTTAGACAACGTCAGTCTGAGAGAAGAGAAACTGGTGATACCAACCCATCATCACCAGCACTGCTAAAAGCCCTTGGAAGAGCGTTTGACCTTGCTGATGTTAGAAGCCTCACAACATTTAGGAGAAACTTTGCACTGGTTGCACTATTTTCCCCAAACAAAGCTGTCTTTAGTTATTTTACAGCATGCCCCAACAAATGTCTTTGCAAAAGCCATTAAGCACCAATGAGGTTGTAGGAGGGAAGTCCCTGGAACAATCCCTCTCAGGTGAGTCATGGAACCACACGCAGCATTCAGGACAAGTTCCTCTTTTGTTTGACTCAGCTTGTGATGCACGGCTTCAGGGACAGTAACAAAGGGCAAACCATTCGTTTTGCTTTGACTTTTTTCATAGCAAACTCCCTCCATCTCAGATGTCCTAACCTGAGAGGACTAGCAATGCAACTACTGAAATACAGCCTTTCCCCATCCCAGAAGCATCCCTCTGTCCTCCCCCTGCATCCCAAAGAACCAGAGCATCTGAGTGGACTGGGGTGCATGTGAGCCTCAGTGTGCCTGCTCTACTTCAGCAACGCGCAGGAGGAAGCTCGCCTCTGCAGTAAGAATACAACTGCTATTCAGTCGTATAACAATGCCTTGGTGTCACCAGACTGCTTCATAATTTGGTTTTCACTCCTTCAAGACAATTTCTGGTATGACAGACAATTTAAGTTAAATACAATAAGTAGGGAAACTGGTGTAGTGAGGCACAGCGGCTTTAAATGTCATGCTAGATACTATTGTGCTCATTGAGATTTAGACTTTAATATGCTGTATTTTGCTCCACATGATACAGCTGTCTTCACAGAAGCTGCATATTAGTGCACATTCTGGCGCACGTAAGATCAAATAGTCTTTTCTTATCTCAAAGAAACATTCAAAAATAAAAGAAACTTAAACTCTACAGCTACTAAATAAGGCAGGAGATCGAGCTCGTCCCAATTAGCCCATTGCAATAGAGACACAGAACAGTATTAAGAACAGTAAGCACATTCAGTTGCATGGGACAACTGAAAACCATGCCCAAAGGTGTGGTACTCCCAAAGCCTTCTGAAATTTTTCCAACTTCAATGCACGTGGATGAGACCCATAAGCACAGAGAAGCCAACTTAGCAAGCCAGTCAGGTAACGTCTTCCCACTCAGTCTGCAACCTGCTCATCGTTTTTGTGCGAGTTCTTAATGATTCCCTCTAGCAATTAACTGTTTCAGCATCTGGCCCTGAGCATGACGAACCCCCGTTTTGTGGCGCAGGGTTGTTGCACTGTCGTTTCCGTGTTCGTTGACCTCCTGAGCATGGAGACCAGCTGGCCCAGCAACCCCAATTTCCACTAATAGCAGTATCTGAAAACGAAAGAACAAGCCAGAAAGGAGTGTCAGAATAAAGCAGCTCTTTCCAAGGGGAGAGCTGTCAGCTTCCATGAATCATATATAAATACAAACAGCTCCGCCCCGTCCATACCAACAACAACATACTTGAGTCATTAACAATGAGTGATTGTTTTAAAGACATTTAATTCTCTGTTCAGCATTCCTCGTGTTTGTTCTAACTAACCTTTATTCAGCAAGGACAAGAAAAAAGCATCAATTAACTTTACATTTTGTTGTTGGGTGTTTCCCTCCCTGACCTAGTCCAAGCCCTGCTAAGAAGAGCACTAAATTGTCAGCCACATTTTGAGGTACCAGGGATAACGTTAGCGTGTTCTTCTTCGGTGAACAACAGCTTGAATATTCAGCTTTCTACCCACTGCTTTGCCTATTACAATGTCTTCTTCTGGACCCTGAGCATGTGAGTGACATAAATTCAGCATCCTAAGAACCACAGAGCCGAACACAGAAGCAACACATAAAAGAAGGAAAGGGGAGTGGGAAAGGAAGTTGTATGTTGACAAGCGGATGGATGCAGTCTTTGGGAGGGTTGGATGTGATTATGTGTGCAGTAAACAGACTGGAAAAAGGTGTAAGTGATTCCACGGTTTCAGGCTGAATGGACTGGCTTAGAAACACCTACAAAATTGACCCTCTGCTTGGTGAAATCTCGGCTTAAAATGTATTTCAGCCTGGCTTGGTTAGGACACAGTCATGCAGAATGAGAACTGGCTACAAGACTGTAAACAAAGCACAGTGATAAATGCTGTGCATCAAATTGTGGGATGGTGCCAGAGCTCTGGGTGCCTGAGATCTGGGATTATTTAGCATCTAAATTAATGAGCTGGAAGAAGTAAACAAAATGATTAAAGTCACAGATCATCCTAAACTAGAAGGAGTTAAGAACATCAGTCAGAAGACAGCACTGACACAAAGTGACCAAGAAGCATTAGTAAATGCTTCAAAACAACATAATAAGATTTTAAGATTAAAATGCATGGTAGCATATCTAGAGGAAAACAGTCTGCAACATAGTGGCTGTATCAAAGGGGAAAAGTTAGGGAACAGAACTGCTGGAGGAGCCCCGAGGCTTGCCATGGGTTGTAAATTAGGCAGGAGTTCCTATTTTGATATAATTGCAAGGTGGGTGGGGGTGGCTTGGAACTGCAGAAGCAAAGCCACTTTTGGGCGAGCACCAAGAAATTCAGAATTTTAGAAGAGAGCAGGCAAAGGGTATCCGTCACTTCTGCAGGACCCCAACCTCTTGTGCATGGGGCTGGACAGCCAGCAGCAGGGCTGGGGGCCGCTTACCTCTCCTGTTGGTGATCTCACAGGCAGTGCCACGGTAGCCAAGGGGACACAAGCACTCACACTCTGTCCCTGAAAGCAAGCAGAGATGTTGAGATTACAGACTTCATTTCAAGTCTCGTTTCCCTGCAGACACCCAGTCCTTTTCAGTCCTCTCCTGGGAGGAAGAAATTACATCAGCATTTTTCTCTGTTGGTGGAAGTATAAATTAGCGATAAAGCAGGGAAGCTGTGAGTATGCTGCCGCCCCACTTGTCTCTCCAGCAAGTCCCCTGCCCCTCTCCAGAGATGTCTTGGCAGTGTTGGGAGGGGAGCAAACCGTTTGCAGTGGGTGAGGAAGGGTTTGTGCAGGAGGGACACCTGCATAACCCCACTTGAGCTTCCCAGGGCCACAGTATGCTTCCTTCCCACAGCTGGACCCAGGATGAGAGCTCCCACCTCAGAAAGTAACAGGCATTGAAAGCCTCTCCTTGAGAAGATCCTAAATGAAATGCTAACCTGACTTAGATCCTGAGAAGTTATTTAAACAAGGGTAATCATGAGACAAATCCTCTAAGTGCTACAATCAACTAGCTGGTACCTGAAGCAATTGTTTCTGCGTCAGGCACATTCAGATGATAACAATCCTCATCAGGACTTCTGCGGATGCAGATTGGAATTAGGCACTTGAAAAAAATGGTCCCTTTGTTAGAAGCTCTCATCACATCATATATCTCTGTTTAGGCAGTGTGGTTTTCATTCAATTTGATTATTTTTCCCCTTCATTTTTAAATCACAGTCTGCTTACAAAGGAGGACAGCTTCTTATTAGACATGGGGGGAGGTGATGGTGATAACTGTGCTTGGCACTTATGTGGTGCTTTTCATCTTCAGAACACTTTTACAAACACTAATTAATGCTAAGACAGTAGTCACTTCTCCAGGATGATGGAAGCAATCTTAAAAGCAAAGGAGGAGACATCAAGTTGTTGCTTTTTTTAACACATAATTGAAAGGGGATCAAATTTTTCCATGGAACTGATACAGATGATCACTCCCATTAAAAAGGTGCATTCTGTGACTCTACTGTGTTTACTAAATTGTGTCACTCTACAAATAGACCATCTTCTAAAAAAGCTATTTTATTTCTTTTTTATTACCTGGTAGAGAAATGACAGCAGTAACTAAAGAGCATATTACTCGCTAAGCTTCCTCCCTCCCCACAAATTCCCTGCTCATTGCTCTTAGAAGCCAGAGAAGAGGCGTGAAATCCTCCTACCTTTCATAAAGGGGGTCCCATTGCCCTGGCATGGAGCGCAGCGACAGGAACTGGTCTCCAGCTGAAACTCATCAAGAGCCCGTCGCAGATTTTCTTTTATTGTGATTGCATTAGCGAAGTCAGTCGGAGTCACCAGCTGGTACAGCGGCTGCACCTAGAGGGAGGGCAGGAGCTGCACTCATTTTGTTGTTCAAGATGGTGTGAGCAACGCATGGCTCCATGGAAGCACAGCTGGGGAGGGAAATGAAGGCCTTGTGGCACGTGCTCCAGGTTTCCCATTAGTGTTTCATTCAACCTAGTGAACAGCAGCAGGAGGAATCCTTGCAGGAGTCCTCCCCTTGGTTTCCAGCACCAAAGGCACTGCAAACGCATAAGGAGTTTCAACAGCCACACAGTTGAAAAACAGGCAAAGTTTCAGTTTCATTCAATGCTTTCTTACCATATTCTTGATTTTAACATTTTGAGACCAGATTTGATCAAATTTACTTTTCCTGGATGCTCTCTCACTCCAATTTGAAAAGGACCCCCCCAAACCCACCCACAGAAATCTTCTTCATTCCTCACACAGCTGCACAGCACAGCCATGGGCATTCACATTGCACTTTCAGCACAACCACTTCTGCGTTTCAAGGCTGATTTCTCTGCTTATGAAGCCAAGATAAGGGTTTCCACTACCTTCAAAAGGGAGAGGATTGTGATCTTCAAATACAAGCACCACAGATAAGGCCAGTGGTGGAAGATAAGAGTGCAAGGCGCAGTGAATGTGCTGTAGGAAACAAGGAGGCTTTGTCCTTCTTATTCCTTTTTCTGAGAAGGAGGGGAAGTTAAGGTATCCCTATATATTGGCAGTCATCTGCTAAAGCCAGAGGGATGATGCTGGTGCCTCTCCTCAGACGACACATCCCAGATTCCCATCTTTGCTGTAGGGATACTTTTTACTGAATTCAGTAAGCATGAATGGTCCCTATGCTGCTGTTAAGAGTCTCAAACTGCTAGAAATAGGAGGTTTTAATAAAGAATGCTCATTTCCTGCTGCTGTACATTCCCTCTTCATCAATTATCTGTGATCCATACTTTGCTTTTTGAATTCAGATCATACATACAAGGAAATACACTAAGAGTGACCTGCCAAGGCCCCTCTGCAGTTGATTTATGAACTGATTTGCTTCAGTTTTCCCTAACTAAGCATTCCTGGGCTGACTCTGCTGGTATGTTTGATCTTCAAACCCCACAGGGATTCTGGTATGGAAATGAGGGATCACAGACACCAAATGCAAATTACATCCATCTGGGGTTTTCACTGGGCAGCCTGGCCACTGATGCCAAGCCAGACAAAGGATGCCACAATTGGTTGTGGGAGAACTTTCTGGAAATGGGATCTGTGCAGAGTGTTGTGCTCACATTGTCTCCTGCTGGGAAACTTCCCAGCGCATTTCTGAAGCTCTGTCCACTGTGCACCAGGGGCATGGGAAAGAAAAATGCACTGCAGCAAGTACTGGAAGGGCACTGGCAGTATTTCCAGATTACTGATATTTTCTTTGCTTCAGACAGCTGAGAATTCACTTTTTTTTTTTTTAACAGTCAGAATTTTCAATGAGAAACAAGTTCCTGCTACAAATATCAATATTTTTGCCTAAAATTAATTTCACAACGAAGACCAATAATAATAACAAAACCTATTTCCACCTCTGACAGTCCAAACTTCTGCTTTAAAAGGATGTTTTCCTCTACCTATGGTATTCAATCAATATTCACTCAGAAGGAGCTTATTTTGACATTAAAAACAATGAGGCAGAATCGTTACATGCTTCTGCTCACTTTTCACTTTTACAGCACTTTGCATTTCTAAAACTCTTTAGGGTCAAAAACCCTTGACCCTTCAAAACCCAGGGTATGTTTTTATTTAGCTAATCTGCACAAACATCCAAACATGTATGGTGAACTTCTTGACCTCCTGAACCAGAGAGAATTGTTGCCAAATAGTCACTGCTACTCATGGAAGACAAAAAATTTCAAGCAAAAGAAGTCCTTATAAAATATATGCTGACAAGTGATACACTGGTAAAAGAGAAAGTGGAAAGTCTTACCTGCTAGGTGGGCAATAAGCAATCACATCGGCATGGACAAGTTACGAAGGGTAAAAGCTGTTTACTTCATTTCCTTTCAGCTATACCACACTTTTTAATGCATCACAACTTTGATTTCCTGATCACCCATTCTCAGAGCAACGATGCTACACCATATAGTTCTATCAGTTGCCCTAGAAATTGCCCTTTTTTTAAAAAAAAATCACATTTTTTCAAACACAGAGCTCTCTGAGGCACTCAGCTAAGTGAGGCTGAACGAAGCAAAGCATACAGTACCTTCAGCTGTATGATTTCAGGGTTGTACTGTACAGCATCTCCCCAATCCTGCATTAGCGTGGCAGTCGGCAGGCTTTTGTAGGCCAGTGCAGTAATGTGTTCGCTTGCTCCACCACGAACGAGAGCGATGAAATCTTCAATGTACTGCTTTTTGGCAGTGCTGACTGCAAAAAAATGCATTCAGAAAGCAGTCAGCTTTGCACAGGTATTTCTTTGGGGACTGAAATGGGACATAAGCTCACAGCAAAGCACCTCTGGAAATGACCCATCCCACTGAGAGAAGGCAAAGGAGAAAGGCCACGGTTGCTTCACACCTGCAGCCTGGTTTCCTACGCTGTGTGTCCTGTTCCTCTTCTGCTGCCTTGCAGCAATACCCCCAATCCTCCTGTCCTTTATACCTGCCCCCTCAATTTCTTCCCTCGGGTGGCCAGCTGTAATGCTTGGAAGTTCTTCCACAGCCTGAAGCTTCTCTCCACCACGATGGAAGAAAAGATTTTTCACTGTGACATAGGCTAGAAATGAAATCACCAAAGTGTTTCTTGCTTACCTCCGATCTCATTTAAAAGGGCATTACAGCCTTCTGCGTTTATTCCAAGACTCAAGCGGACACCTTTAATAGTTCCACCAATTTTAAAGCCATGCTGTGCGCATTTCTGGACATCGCTCAAAGTATAACCTTAAATAAACAGCAAAAGATTGCAGTGTTTTAATAAAATAGCTCCTTTTTTATGTCCTTATATGCAGGAAATGTAAGTTGATACATGATTTTTCTTTGGTAAAAAAGATGAAGCCTTCTTTGGGATAATTAACAGATCTCATGGTCTTCCCACACATCTGATACTGGGGCTGATCCAGTACAGCCCTTACTAATGCTTATAGTCCATATGCAGTTAAGGTAGGAACCATTGTTTTATGACATCCTGGCACAGCATCAGGTACAATCAGTCCTCTCTACTGCCATCTTTCCCACAGATGAGGGAGCACTACTACCCTGAGCTCTACTACAGGCTCCTGATCTAGTTCTGCAGATACTGCCAGGCAGCATTTGCAAACAACATGCAAATGCAAACAACAATATACATTAGTTCAACACAAGTTTGCTCGTGATGGACCCACGCCAACGTCTGAGAAATTGCTGGTTTTTTGAATATCTGAAATCTGAATCTGAAGTCTGTCTCTCTGGGCCATACCTGCTACAGCACAAGCTAGCACATTCCTAGCCAGCAGAAGAGCAAACAGACCAAGTGCCACACAAAGCAGAGTCCACTAAATGCTTTCACAAATAGACAGCGAAGGCAGTTCCTCGCTCCCATGCCAATGAATAAATAAGAGAGTGCAGCTATTGATTAATGTCACACAGCTCTCTCTACCCTACACAACAATCATCATTTCTTGCAAAAAAGGAAGCCAGAGTCAAAGAGCAAGAGCAGTGTCAGGCACAAGAGTCACCCAGCAAATTATTTACTGTTTCCTACATGCTGGAAAAGCTCTCGAGGCTAAAGGTGTTTCAAAACTGCCATTTGAAAGGCAATGGAAAAAGAACTTAGGCGAAGGCTTTCAAAGCTAACAAAGGCATTAAGCTACATGACTCTCATTCATCTCAACATCGTGTCAGCCCCCTGAATGCGTAGTCTAAAACACTTGCCCCAGGGCCCTTTTTGTGAACTGGCAGCACCCACAGCTTGAGAGCTCTACGAAGCCCACGATGCTGAGCATTCTTTGAAAACCAGGTGCTTTATTCACTGCCATGAAACACTGCTACTCCCGTATTTCCTACGGGCTGTCTTTGAGATGTTGTTGGCTCCTTCTTCCACAGCCTCTCTTTTCTGTCCTCAGATCTGAACCATCACTGGGTGCCTGGAGAGGGATTTTCCCACCGAAAAGTCGGGTCTGGCCTTTTCACAAGCTTCATATGCACGTACCTGCCTTTTGGAGCTCATTACTGTTCAAGACTAAAGTATACTCGTAGATGCCACCGATGGTAGCCTCGGTGATGTAGTGTGTCCCGTAGTCTCTGTACAGCTCTCTGTACTCCCCGTAGCTGTACTCCAGTGGGAGCTGATGGAGTCTCTGCAGGAACTCGTAATGCAGCATCAGGGCTCGGGGCTTCAGCTTATAAGTGGCAACAGTCAGCTCAGAACGGGCGTGAATGAATTTGCTGGACTACGTGGCATACAGAAACACAGGAGAATCCAGAAGTGAGCATTCTCGTTCTTGCCACAACGTGTAGGTATTTGCCATTACATAGTTATACTGGTCAGCACTTATCAATTTAACAATTTTCAACTGGAAATATTTTAATTTAGTAAAACCAAGCCTTTTAGTAGTAAAGTTTCTGAAAATTGGGATTCTGACAAGTACTGGAGAGAGGAGAAGGACGAAAGGGGGACACCCAATACAAAGAGGTGACGGCTCAGGTGTTCAACTTCAACAAGGGAAAAGCCAGGTTCAAGACTCTGCTCTGACAGATGCAAGGACACAAACAGCATCCCAACAGAGTGCTCTACCTGTAATACTGTTGACCAGCCTTTGCTTCCACAGACTTTCTCCTGAAAAAGCTGAACAACTGAAATCATGATGATTTATACATGAGTCAGTAATTCTCTGGCTGATCCAAATTAATATTTATATTTGTCTTACACAGAATATGCTATCACCAAAACTCCATGGAAAGAGGAAAACACAAACACTTGCACACATGCGCATTTGTATGTATTTGTGTAAATATGTGTGTGTGGGTATATATTATATCTCCCCTTTCTGGCATAAATGTCAGGAGCTGAGGTCTTTTGTTATGTCCAAAGAATTTGTGTCCAGTTTGGGCCAGCGGGAATACCACATAAAAGGCATTTCAACATAGAACTCTGTAGCTTAAATAATAAAATAAGGACTTTGTACAGGGTTTCTTTCTGGATATCTACTGCAAATGCTTCTCATATACCTCTGATCTTGTCATGGGAAATGTCACTTTGCAGGAAGCAAATGCAAGTTTAATAGCAACAAGGAATACTCTGCCATTGCTGAGCGCACTGTATACTGAGGGGAGAGACATAGATCAGCAGTACTATTAAACCACTGACAACAGCTAGGTTTGTTTACAGCAATAACAGATGAAAAGAAGAAATCAAATGATGTTGCACACTACCTTAGAATGAATCTCATAAAGCAGTCCTAGGAGTTATAGATTAAAGCATCTCCAGCCAGCTTAAAGTGTGCATCAGATCACAGCTGTGACCACATCTCTGAAGATGAGGCTGGAACTGACTGTGCCATCCATATTTTGTGGTGTGTGTGTCCTTATCTGATGAATGATGTATTCAGCAGATAGATCACATCAACTGAAGTAAAATGGCATGTGTTAGTCTATAATTAAACCTACAGAAGGCCTGCTAGCAGTTTTCATTCCATGTTATTGTCAAGGCTGCCTACAGCAGAATAGCTTGGCTTCGCTTTTTGCATTATCATTTACCCAGGTGACAGCTCCTGCCTTGCTGAACCCACCTAAACGAGGAATGGCCCTTCATGTGTGACATGCTATCCTGTAGCGAACACACAGACAACAGCTGTCCACACCACAGAGTGTTTTCTGGACTGTTTACAGGTGCAGAAATCCTGGAACTGCAGAAAATCCTATTTGCCCCTTTTTTCACCCAACATTTCTCCATTACTCACTGTAACTCACCCATGGGGCAGGGGGAACCCTGGACTCCTGGGTTCTTTAGCTAAACCCCAGTTTTACCTGTACAGATTGCCTCTGCTGGTTGCACCCACGTGGACACCCTGCTCAGTGTCCCATTTGTCCATCTCCTACCAGCAAGTTTACTGCAGGGAGGGGAGGCCATTTGCACCTGCTTCTTAGTTTCATTTTTTGCAAGTGATTTCACCCCAAACACCCAAGTGTGGATACCCAGCAGTAGACTGGACAGACTGTACATGATTGTGGCTAATTTTAAAGGTTGGCAGCCTGGTTCCTGGCAGGTCTGTGAATAGAAAAGCTCCTGGGTGCTGCAAACACAAACCAAGGTGTTGTGGCTTTATAAATACTTGACCAATACAAACTGAAAAATCCAATCAGGGGGAAAGATTTCATTCATCCTAGTCATGGCTGCTGACCTGATGATGGGGATGAAATCAACAGACACACAAATACAGAAAACGTGTTAGCAGAGAATTAAGTGGAGCAGTGCTTACTGTTGAAGAAAAGCTTTTCATCCTTTGAATGAACTTCTTGAACCTGTTGTCATTTTGACTGTAACCAATTTCAAACAGTCCACGTATATTTATACTGGAGCTGAAGCTAGACTGAGAAACTTTTTGCCTGAGGACATTTCTTTCATAACTTGAGTAGGAGTCATATTCAGTCATCGTAAATTCATATTTGCCTTTGGTCTAAACAGAAAGCAAAAACAACACATTTTAATTCCTGCGTAGTGATCGTATACCTGAAGCATAGAAAGGGAGAACAGATACAAATGTACTTGTGAATTAATGCTTGCACTTTGAAGATGAAAAGCTTTGTATAATTGCAAAGCATTACTATTATTAACACTACTACTTCAAGAATACCTGATTTACAGCAGCAGGGAAGCTACTATCTCCTCCATACTGCAAGGACCTTGGGCCTTTACTGAATATGTCAATCTTATGCAAAGAAGGCGAAACATAGGCAGCAATGGAAGTAGAAACCCTGAGAGGAAAAGGTTTCCTAATGGACAACAGTCAAAAAGGCCTAGGCTTTGCAGTGGGAAGGTTCAAGGGAATTTTGCCATCTATTCCAGTGCACACAGATCTTAATATAAAGCCACCGTTCCAAGTCCATCTACTGCATGGGTTATTACCCTAAAAGTAGGGCTAAACTCAGTTTCATCCCATTTGATTACATGAGTTTTGAAATTCCTTAAAAATAATTTAGTAATGAAACTTGATCAGTATTTTGCACTGAATGTATTGGAATATACTTATGTATGCTTAGCTGCAGAAGAATCTGACACGTACCTCTGGCACATAGCTTTCTACATTGTATGGTTTTCTGAATCTTGTGTCCACAATATAATGGGGAGAACATCCCCCAGCATAGTACCTGTGATCAAGAACTAATCCTTCCAAGTTTTTAGTGAAGATATTTAACCTGTATATGAAGCATAACAGCAAAATATTAAATTTATCATCGATTTAGGGGTACACATCAAATGGGTTGGGAGAGAAAGGCAAAAGGGTTTTTTGTTTGGCTGACAGCTCTTTGTTGCATACTTCTTTATCCTGAAATCCCAACAGAAAACTCTGTCTCTTCCACTGTTTGATCAGCCCAAACCCTCCAAAAAACCTCAATGCCTAACGAACAAACAAAAGACAGAGACAAATTTTGACACTTTGCTGAATATGATATCAATTACAGAAAGGCAGTTTTATCTACCCAACTAGGAATAACACTGGGAGAATTATGCCTATGTCATCAGTCCAGACTAATTTTTAATTGACATTTTCTATGTTCTAGTTTATCAGTCATAATCTTTGCTGTGTTGGTCAACCACAGGTCAGTGGACAAGAAGTAAAAAAAAATTGTCAGGGAATAAGATCGAGGTAGCCAAGCAATCCTTTAGCAGCTCCTTGAAGTCACCGGGAAGCTTTACTTTGACTACAAGAGATGAAGGACAGCGACCTGTGCCCAGGAAGGATGCAGCACTGCAACCTTTTTCATGGAGTAATTTAACCAGGCTCACTGCTTTTCCCACTGCTGCTGGTGGGTTAGTTGCAGTAAAAACCTTTCTGTTACTCACTGTCAGGACAGCCTAACAGCACCCCTGTGGCACACAGCTGAGGACATGCTACTCATCTCCAAAATTCATCATCAAATAGTAATGAGTCATTAGAGGACGCCCCCCCTCCCCCCGAAAAATAAGTTACTATAGTCCATGTTGTGTTCCCATTACTGTTCCAGGCCTCCGCTAGACCTGCCTCTCCTTGTTTTGGGGAGAGAAACTTGCATGATAATGACACCGAAGCTGTAAAATATTAACTCTAATTTTAGAACAAACTGAGAAGGAGCGAAGTCCACTAAAAGCAAATTACTGAGCAATTGTAGCTTCAAAGAGATGAGAGGCATGTTCCTATAATTGTCCAACATTATTTTAAATTTTGATTAAACTCAGAAGTACAAAGCATTAGCAATGACATGAACAGCAGCCATATCTCCTGAGAGTAAGCAGGAAATTATCATTTTCCCACAATGTTTTTCTTTCTTTTTTTTTTTTAAGTAAAAAGCATTTTTTTTCCTGCAGAATTTAAAAAAAAAAAAAGACTTTTCACACAGTATGATTTTACAGAAAGTTGCCACAGTCTTAGCCAGTAAAGCTGAATGAGTTCAGATGTGGATTTGAATCCGCACAAAGCTGGGGCTTGCTAACGTGCAAGCAATAAAACAATACACTGTGCAACACTACAACTCCATAGACTGGTTCAGATTTTAGGCAACCCAAGATGCTGGTTTAAGACACTTGTGCAAAAAAAAAAAAGTAACACTGAATCTCTCTCACTGTTTGATTTAATTGCAAATACCTGTAGACACAAGGGAAGTGTTTGGTGTTTACACTTCTCTTTTCACTCCCCAGGTTTTGGCAATACAAAGAGCACACTCCAGCTCTTGCAGTAGCCATTTGCAGGTTGAGCTGATGCACTCTGCAGGGTGCACATGTACTCCTGGGTACACCTGGGACTTTACTCACCATGTCTCTCCCAGAAAGACTCACACAACACACAGTCAATAAGGATTTTCCCACAGGGCTTTGGATCAGGACTCCAAAGGCTGTGTGACTGTAACTCCTGGATACAGCAATGGCTACAGCTTTTCTTGGGTCAGTGCTTGTGGCTGAAGCCATTACCCTTATATAAAACGTCTCATGAAGATCACGGACTTACCCTTTTGCCAGATTCTCTATTCCCCAGTATTGCTCCATCTTCCGGTCACATTTCTGAAACACTTTTTTGCAGTTTTTTTTCATCTGACTGGTCTCCGCAGTCATCATCCCCATTACAAAGCAGCCTCCGCATAATGCATCTCCCTAGGTTGCAATACGTACATTACTCAGAAAACAATCTATTGTCATGCTTCGTGGTAATAGTGCAAAATCACAGTCCCCCAGCTCAGAGTCTAGAAGAAAAATAGAAGACTCTTGTAATATATGGTTCAAAATTACCTGGAAAATATTTCATAGAATCATAGAATCGTTCAGGTTGAAAAAGACCTTTAAGATTATCAAGTCCAACTGTTAACCTAGCACTGTCAAGTCTACCACCAAACCATGTCCCCATTCACCACAGCTTTGAAATATGTCCAGGGATGGTGGCTCAACCACTTCCATGAGCCTCTGATTTTTAATCACCAAATTCCATTTACTCAATTTTGCTCAAAACTTTCAAAATCTTATAATGACTTTTTCAATCTAAGGTTAAAAAAATCAACAACAAAATAAGTATAAAAAAAGGTTAGAATATTTTATGAAAAAAAACATTACGTTGGAGATTGCTCTGCAGACAGGATGTGGTATTACTTTTTTTTTTCTCTTCCCATGTCCATCATTACTGAATTCTTGTTTTTCAATCTCATCAGAACACACACTTTGGGTACAAGACTGGATCAGCAGTTCCTCTCCTTTACCCCTGAGCAGCAAAATGGAGCCCAGCAGCTTTGCCCCATCTCCTGTACTGACCTCCCCTCTGCCACAGTGCCCTGCTCCCTGCACTCTTTCTCCCCACTGCCAGGAAGCAGGCACAAAGCAGAGGCTGTCCAAATTCTGGACATGGCTAACACCTGCCTTGCCTTCCCACACTCTTTGGAGAGTCCCCGACTAATTAGTTATTCACATGGATGGAGAGAAAGGCCACATGGACCACCATAATAACTTGTTGTGCTCTTGGGTATGCGATGCTTGGTACGTGTTCTCCTGTTGCCATCGTAACCACCTGTGCTACAGATTTTACTGATATAACTAGCTTTCAACTTCTATTTGGATTTTTTTTTTGGAGATTTTAAATACATGCTTTAGACTGGCAGATGTTGACTATTATAGAGTCACTCAAAATCACTGATGCAAACACACCACAAGCATGGATGGGCCAGGATCAACATCTGATATCTCTTTAGCCTGGCAAACTCACGTAGAAGAAGAAAGTTGAGTGTGGTGATGTCAGAGATGTCACCATGCAGTGAATCCTTACCTGTAACTGCACATACAAAACCTTCACATCTGACTTTATTTCTGCAAGGATTATTCGTAACACAGTCTTCAGTTTCTTTGTCAGAGTAATCACACGGCTCTCCGTTGAACTGAGAAGGTTGTTCCAGGCGGGCAAACCTGTACTGTGATGAAATAACAGAATATTGACTGGAGCGTACAGAAATTGTGAATTTTATGGTTCCCTAGTTCAAAAACAAACTTTGTGCTGGGGAGATCTAAGAGCAGAGTGATTAAAAAAAAGTGTAGGCAAAGAAGCGTGACACTGCTAACACACTTCATTTCAAATGTTTCTGATCTGGGACAGTTTAAATTTTACTAAGTAAGGTCTGAGAGTTGGAAGGGATAATGGAAAGTTTGCTTTTATATGACAGTTTGTTTAAATCTGCCTGACAGGGGAGTTCGGGCATTTGCAAGAGTAAGGAAGGATTCAGTTACATCTCCTCTCTTTCAATTAGCGCTGGTAACGATATCCCTTGTTATTTTCTGTCAATGTATTTACTTGGCCCTCTATATCATTAGGGATTTTTTTTCCGCCCACAACACTGCTGTGAAGCAGTCAATTACTCCGTCCAATATGTTAGCCCTCCTTTTTTTTTTTTTTTTCCCAGCTTTTAAGATTAACTATTTGATACAAAGCTTCACTCTTCCCAACTCACATCACTGGTTATTCCTGGTAAAGCCTGGGAACACTTCTCCAGCTTGTTAGCAGAGCTCCGTCTAGCAACGAGGATTTTGCTGTTCATGCTACTGGGGTCATTACCTTCATCTGATGGGCTTCATTGGTAGGGAATGTTTGTTGGCAGACAACAAAAAGCATCTTAATCCCGAGAGGCACCGATTGTCCCCAGGTCCTACAGGGGACCATCAGTGGGACGATGCCTTCTCAGGCTTTGTGCCTTGGCCACAAGCACTCACCCTTTTCTTCTGGCAGGGATCGCACTTGCTCCACGACGACCAGGTGGAGAGGATGCAGTCACGTGGCTGCGGCACATCCCCTGCGGACCGGGGCCGCCTGCTGTTGGCCACGCTGCTGTTGGTGCTGCCCAGCCCCAGGGGCTCCTTACCACCACTGCATTCAACAACACGAGAGCTTCAGCGGGTGAAAACAACGAGGCCAGAACAACCCGGCCTCTGCCTGTGCAAAACTACATGCCGAAGAGGATTAACGTCTGTTAGACTGCACCACATGGGAAACACAACCCTCATCCCAGCAGCCTGGGCATCATCTCAAGCTGCTTGAGCCCTACAAAATAACCCAGCAAAGTGGCCAGCAGGAAAATCTGCACCACCCGCTCCTGCCCTTGTCCCCCTGCTCTTGCTGTACCCGGTCCCTGGCTGCTGTACGCGATGAATAGCTCCAGGGCCAGGCACCCCACAACAAACACCAGCTGCAATGCAAAGGACGGCTTACACACACTCCGTATTTTTGAAAACCAGGCTTAAGTGCCTCCCTTTGCCAAGCAGGTGATTTTTTTCTCAAGCTGGGCAAAACTATTATCTATTCTCAGTTCTCAATAGAGTCATTAACCCATTAATCCCATTCATCCCAGTGATGAATCTGAACCCCAAGCGTGAGCCTCCACTCTTCTGCCCCACCATATACAACTGTCTCCAAGGTTTCCATGATGCTGCAGCCAAAATGTTGCCTTCTCTTTCAGCAGGTTCACTATTTCTGATTAAATCCTCGTTCCAGACAAATGCTTCCTTGTAGCACCTAATCTAAGTGGGAAAGCTCAAATAAAATATTGACAGTGAGTTTCTTTTCATACCACTTTGACAACCAAACTACCTCTGCTGTGTTCCCAGCTCCTCCACCAACACAAGGAATAGCACCAGCTGAAGCTGTATGATTTACTGCCTGACAAGGGGCTCTCATTACTGCATATTAAAAAATCACATGGAATAAAGGAATTACAAAAACTCATCAGCTCACTGAGGCATGAATTCAGAGCTCAAAGTTCAGAGAACAGTGGAAAAATGCAGTTAGACCGTAAGTATTACAGACACTGATCGACTGCAGCCCCTTGAAAGAGCAAAATCTATTAAGCTGATAGAGAAAGAAACAAGTATCAGGCAGATTTTTGCCATTTATGTACTCAAAGAAAATGAAACCTCTTCCTTCTAGCACACTTCTGGGCAGCTGGCACATCAGGAGGTTGAACGTTGCAAACACAACTCTCCATTACAATGCGACCGGGGCAATTTGTCGTACCAGATTTATCAGATGGGATTACTTTTCCCAAGTCAGACACAACGCACTACGTTAACTTCCAAACAATGTCTTTATACTATTCATTAGAAACACAGAAATAGCTCAAGACAGCAATTATGCCCCATAGAAAGTAAAAGCAGACAGTTGGTGCTGATTTTCCCAGTTTTATCATATCACCCCAAGGACATCCCTTCAGAAAAGTTCACTTACCCAAAGCAATGAACATTTAGGAAGCCGAGTATGGCACAAAGCAGCAGCAGTTTGACGGGGTACAGAGCAAACGCTGTCTGTACTGTACTCATCATGCCAATGTACTGTCAGTGATTCAAAACCACCACCGCTCCACTCCCAGTCTGCAGGAGGATTTGAAAACGGTTCGAGCAGAAAAGGACGAACTGCTGGCTCGTTGGATTTCCACACAGTAAACAGCAGATGACCCACCACCTGGCAAATCTGCAAGGTAAACTTTGTAATTGTTTAACACACAGCTTTCTGCAGGCAAGTGGGAAGAAAGCAGAGATCCGTCCCGAAGCAATTTACACTTTCATTTGCAATGCTCCTTTCAAGAGGCAGAAATAAATGAATATTTCAACAAATGAATTACTCAAGTCTTGGCAAAAGGGAAGCAGTAAGTGAACCAAAGCCAGCTCTCTAGGAGTAGACTGTGAAATCATCCATCTATTTCTGCTTTTAATGCCTGTTTGTCTCCCGGAGGAAGGCTGGGCAGTTCCTCTGCCTGCACACAGATCCCGGGCGCTAACTCTCGCCGGGGCTTGGGCCTTTCCCCAAAATGCCCAAAGCCCTGAGGCCACGGGCACAAGACCTGACAGGGTATTGACCTATGTGGGCATAAACAGGGCAGGGAATTCACCAAGGGCTGCCTCCCAGCAGCTCAGTCATGCTTTCCGAGGCAGATCGGGATCCTCAAAACCTTACTGAGTATTTCTTCAGTTGCTTGTTGAGGCACAGGCCCGCTGCTTCTCAATTCGGGTATGGCTCTCTTTGAGTCTTGAGACACAAAGGCCTTCCTCTTCAACCTACCACAAGCATTTTGGAGGGTAAAAGTTCTCCAAATCTGCATTTCCCTGTGCAAAATGATGTATATCGTTGTTTTCCCAGCCTCCCTCTGGCTGAACAAGCAGAGGGGTTCTCTGAGGAGACGCGGCCCTGCCCTGCGGCCTTAGCACCACAGTCTCTTGCCCTGGGCCAAGGATCTGATTGCTCTGATGACAAAAGGAATAAATTCATTTTAAATTGCTCATTACGGGAATGATGGATGCTGTACATAAAATTAATCATATTCACTGACACAAACCCAAACCAACCTCAGTGTAATGACCTGGACAAGTGTGGCACCTTTTAAATGTGTTGTACTCACCTCACAGATGGTACCATCTCTGAAAAAGAAGTAACTGGCTGCTGCGTTTTTAGTTTGGCAACTTGATGATAACCATTTAACACAGAGAAGCACATTAACTCATACATTAACAAAGTCCAGTAGGAATTTGACCAGAACAGGAGGATTGTTGTTCAGGCAGCCGGTTTCTCAGAGTGTTACTGAACACAGTCAGTGACTAGCTGCCCTTTCATCTCCGGACATGAAGGACAAACTATTAGGAAAGATGGCTGAGACTGGCTTTTTGTTTGCCTTTTTTGCCTTACTTTTTGTGTGTGTCAAATGACTTTGACCCCAGACTAAAATGCAGGTGTGTCTATTTGATGCAGCTTGCTCAACCTTTGACATGATTGATTTCACTGTTAATTATTTATGCATGACAAAAAAAAAACACACACAAAACAACCACTTACAGGAAAGACCTCTCCATCTGCAGGACCCTTGCTTGCTGAGAAATGCAGTACAAATCCAATATTGCAATAGCAGCAAGAGAGAAGCTAAGATTGAAAGCACAGAGCACACTCTGTGTTTTACTGCAAACCACGATAGTGCCACAGTTTGTGAAGACCCCCAAGCAGCTTGCTACTGCTTGTTGCCATGCTGCTCATCTCTGTTTTACTCCTTCTTTCCACACACATCTTAGTGGTGATCATGCCTTCTCCTTAATTAGCTGAAAGATGTTAGGTTAAAATCACAGCGGGGACCAAGGAGGCAGAGTTTCCTATATGTTAACATACTGTTCAAAGAGAATTGAAAAGCATAATCATGTTTTCCACATCATTTATACCGTGGCTTAACAAGAGGGAGGGCTAACATGCAAAATTCACAATGACAACCACTGCTTGTTTTCCACCTCCTTGCAGCTTGAGGCATAATGGGTCTGTGGATCAGTGGGAATGTCACCCTGTAGCACCGCCTGTGTCCTCTTTCCACAGTTTTGTGCCTTCTTCATTGCTGAGTGTAATAGCCCCGGCTGTCTGCTGAGCTGTTTTTTAAATCCCAAAGCATTTAACCCTAACAATGTTCTAAGACACTGGAAGTGGGTTTTATCACACTTGAAAATGAAGGCTCACTAAGTGTCCATCATGAGCTTTCAAGTGCAATGCATCCTTTGTAGGATTCGTAACACCAATGAAAGTTTGTAACCTCTTGCCCCTGTAAATAAAACCCATACAGTTTCACCAAAGGTGATTATTTTTTTAATTTAAATGGATGCTTTCTGCCCAAATTAAAACTCTAACACATACTGGAGATGAAAGGCCCTCCGTGGAAAAGGTTAGATGGGAGCAAGAAGTTTTTATACTGGTCAAAAACAATTTATCTTTCTCCTCTTCTGAAAAGATCTTTTCATTCCCTGCTTCATAACTCATATTTCCTTCTGCAGAAGAATGCAATTGTCTCATTCAAAGGTGAGAGGGGGTCTCCCACAGATTTTAATGGTGAAGAGCATAAGGTGGCAAACACATCATAAAGTTTACAAATAACAAACCCCACGGAATATTTTCAGATGTTTACTTAAAACTGACTCTGTTGCATCATAATTTCTGTTACTAATACAGTTGTTTTCTGGTAGTGAAGCTGGTATCTGTAAAGTCATGGACGTAAAAAATTCACCTTGTCAAGCTTATTCTCTGTTTTTGCCTTTTGATTTACTAAAAAGTAATGCCTCATAATGGCTTGGTCCAAACTAGGTAAAGGTATATCTACACTGAAAGCTCTATTTCTAGGGTCCTGTATGGCAGTGGTTGCAGTATCAAGTAGACAATGAAAGAAAAAAACACCATCTCCATCTCATCTCCATTGGACTTCAAGATAACACACATACAAATTCATTTTCAAACTAGAAACTCAATGTATTTTGAAGAAAAACCGAGATTCTCATCATCTCAATATGTCAAATAGTACAAAATTTACAGAGAATTGCAATAGCTTAAAGCTTTATAACTTCTGCTTATTTTTGATACAACATGCTTCTGACCCTGAGAGCTTTTCTCAAGCTCCTAACAACTATCTGTTGTTAAGGAAGACAGAAATGGCACAAAAGACTTCACACCTGAAGTACCTGGCAATAATTCTTCATAATCCCTTATTTTCACAAATGTCTGAGGCCAAATGGACATTGATTTGCTGCCTGTTAACCTGTTTTTCTTTTAATCTATTGTGATATCCTTTCCTTGCTGGTTAGGAGTATTTACGTAAGTGGTGCTGCGGGAGCTATGAAATGGGATTGAAAAGCTAGCAAATTGCATCAGATCTTAAAAGACCTTTAAAAAATATACCCTGTATCTGAAAGCCACTTGAATGGGTAACATTTGAGGCTATTCCTCTTGCTGAGATTTTTCAGGTGCTGATAAAACATTTTAGGGGTGATAGATGAGCCACAGGGCAAGCACGTATATTGAGATAAGACTATTTAAAGCTCTAAAAACTAACAGCTGGACAATCGTTTCACTAATAGACCTGTTATTTCCTGCCTCCAGTAGGATAATTTTAGAAAGAGACAGGCAATGTAACAGGTAATCAGGAAATCGTATCAGAACATCTCCCCATATTCCTCACTGTCATGCTGAAATGTATAATTTGGTTCCCACATACTTTGAGACAGCCAGTGAAGCAAGAAATAAAACACCCATCTCCCTTCCCCATGCCACCTCTCTGCTTTACTTGACGTATTCAAAAACGGCTCTTTACAGGGCTGATCCTAAAAAGTGAATTAGACTTAGAAGACCAGCTTGTGCAAGACCTTGTTACAAGAGTACATAGAGTAACTCTTACAGATCATGACTTTTGTAGTAATAACATCAGGCCACAGCCAGGAACAGGTGTGAGTCCCACTGGTTTCCCATACAGAAGCAGAACCAGATGCCAGGAGCCTTGCATGAGGCAGTACAGACAGCGTCAGCAATAGTGGTAATATTTGAATGGAATAGATGGCCAGTGTCACACATTCACCAAAAAACTGCGCTTTCTGGTTGCCATATGGGATTTCACTTTGTTCATTTACCATTGTGTTTTCCATGTTGGCTTAACGAGACAATTGTAGACAATGAATCCAAACCTCTGGAGCAAAATTGACACCAGTCATCCCCTCTCATTGAGGATGGTATTTACCAGAAAATTAATATCCATGAACCTGACAGGACATGAGTTGTTCAGAAAGAAAAGAAAGAAAGAAGGAAATGGTGCATGGAAATATATACCACAACCTCGGAAAAAGAAGCAACATTACCTTTGATCCAACATACACCAGTTCAAATTGAGTATTCCCAGCCTGTACAAACAATTCTTTCCCAGAAGTCACTGACATGGAAAAAAGAGATCTGTCAGAGTCCTTGCTTCTGTATAACTGCAGTGTGATCCTGAAAATTGTTTGCTAAGTAAGTTCTCGTTGCTGTAGGAGATCATGGCCTTAATAAACATTAATTAAATTAGGATCATTTCTTTACCTACTTACATTTGAGGTGGATACTTTCACATACAATCAACAGATTCCTACCGTGCCTAAGTTACAGTAAGACATAATTAATGCTGCAGCATGACCTACTGGACACTTTCAACAGATGAAAAAGGAATGGGACAGCAAGAAGACAATTAATTAAATATATGTGCATATATACTACTCTCTCTCTTCCTATATATAGATGCATACTTCTTACCCTGAAATTTCAATGTGGATTCTTGCATATTTGCATTATTTCTTGGCAAAACCATTACTCTTCATCTTGGCTGAAAGATCCAGTGCTCAGTTCCTCTGAAAATCAAGCAATTGCATTTTGCATGTGGCCTCAGAGCTTCGCACGAGCAAAACACTTCAGCCTACCCTACACATTGCCCCAGCCAGCAGAGAAGTCCCACCGGAAGAGAAGGGGACCAATAATACGTTTTGGTGTTTTACTACAAACTTTCAAAATTGCCATGTTTAAATGCACATTTTTCATTTTAAATCTTACTTGAGCAAAATGACTTGCAGCTTCTCACACCACACAGTTGCTCAAGCTCTGGTAGCATTACACAGCACGGTTTCTCCTAGGAACGTGATTTTACAGGAGGCGACCAAAATAGTTATTGTTTCCTACACCCCAAAAGAGGCCAAAAATGGAGAGGCAGCATGTAAAGTAGCAAGTTAAGCCTCTGCAAGATAAGCAACAACTAGGGTGTTTAAGAAGAGGTATTCTCCAAATAGAGGCAGTTATTTTTCTCAAATATTCTTTCCCAGTTATTTAGTACCTGTCAAAAATTTTGGCCATGACAGATATTCACATTGCACTGTACAAACGCCAGAATTTTCACGGAAGAGCAAAAGCTATGGAACAAATTTAGTGAAATGACACCTTTTTAAAATGTTTTTATTCATAACAGTATTACACGGTGTGTTACAGAAATTAATGGAAAATTTCTAAAAATTTGTTTTTTTTTTTGTTGTTGCTGAATGCATTATACATAAAGTTAAAAATAATGTGTCCGTATGTGTTAACAAATGGTCATTATCTGAGGTAAAGTTAAAGTAGGCTTAGAAATGTACTGCAACAGTCATTTTATCTTTCTCATCTTTATTAAAAAAATATGTGTCAGAATGCAGAAATAAAAATGAATGAAAACCACGGAGTAAACATTTTTGCAAAGAAGGTGCCCAGTACGTTATTAGATGAAAGGTTTCATCAGACACTTGGATGACTACGATCTATCAAAATATCTTTTCATGACAGGTAAAGATCAAGAATCTACGGGGGATGACAACAAGATGGCTGGTGGGATTCCCTGGTTTTTAAATTTAAAGTGACGAATTTAGTGCTAGTGAAGGATGAGGGATTAAGCAATTGCACAAGCTGGATATTTTAGTTATCTACAATACTGGTACAGTGCAGAGGCCTTACAATCCTCTCAAATCAGCATCTCAATCATGACAAAGACGATCTAATTGTATGACACGACAATTCAGAATTTAGTTTTATTTAGTAACAGTGGCAAAGGTAAGACAGTGGTCCATGGGGATGGTCCAGCTGTCTCTCCCAAAACACTAAAATCCCAGCCTCCTTCCCTCTGCACCTATTTGTTGCAAGGACTATGTAAATGATCTGCTTCCTACAAATATGGTGTCAATGGATCCTCTGAGACATAAATCTCTTCTTTTCCTTTCAACATTTTACCCCATAACTGGAAATGCGCTGACTAGACTAAACCTCAAATGTCTGTAGTGAATCGAAACTGTCTTCGTGGTTCCGTATGTAGGACAAAACTGAAAGGAGCCACTGAAGAAGGTAGCACCACTGTGCAAACTAGGAAAATATACTTAATGCAATGTCCTTCAGAAACATTTTTACCTCTGCTTTTAATCCCAAAACACTCAACTCACCAAGTTTTAATTCAGTGTCTCTGGTTATAAAACTGACCTTTCTTCTGATGGGAAAATAACATCTGCTACAAAACTGCTTGCACATGTCTAAGAAATAAGCATCAAACAACTGTGGATGGGGATAAAAGTTCTCTTCTCTGCAGGTTCGTTAGGTCTATTCATAGCTAATTTTTCATTCACATACATTCTGTAACGCACATTTCTCTAATTTCTCTAATTCAAAATAAAAGATTGGAATCATGTGGTGAGATTTGGTTGTACACATCCACAATTGCCACCCCAGGTATTCTGCCTTCTAAATCATTTTTAGCTTATAATAGAGATGAAAGAAAGTAAAATATTTATAACTCCAGGCCTATTTTAATCATGACAAAAATGCAAATCCTAATGTGTCAATTTAAAAACAAAATCTGCACAATAACCCTAAAAACAGATTAATCATTTAATTTCTTTAACCTTTTTTGTTTTTCTATTTTTTCTTTTTTTTCTATTTTTTTCCTTTTTTTCTTTTTTTTTCTTTTTAGTGTTAAACCACTAAATTCAATATACTGTAACTGCATAGGAACATCAGGAAAACACATTTGACCTGTATAACAATTCTCTGTAGGGCAAAAATATATAGATTCTTTATGAAAATCATGTGCTAAACATATGAACCCAAACACTGCACTTTTGCTTCATAAATGTAAAAAAACGGAAGTTTTAAATTCTTTCATTCTATGTGTAAACAGTTTGATGACTTCTATGCAGAGGTTCTGGAATCGTAAAGGAATGCCAATGAAATGTGATTTCTCATACGTGGAGTATGCCTGTGTGAAAAAGCTAGATCATAAAATCATGTGTTCCCATTAATTTCACTAGTTGCTGACAAGCTGACTGCTTTTGGCAAATGCACTTGAGCTTCAGCCCATTATCGTAAGCACGTGAAAAAACGTATGTGATGTGAGAACCACAAACTAGGTTTGCCACACCTCCCAAGCACTGCAACTTGCTACCTTCTCTACTGTGTAATGGCATTAGTAAAAGAATTTTCATAACATTTATATTTACAAAAAAACTGGCAATTTTCATTCGAACTCCTTAAAGCCTTTTCCCCTTTAACATTTAAAGAGTTTAACAGTAAGATTTTTTTCAAGTTATAAAATAAAAATCCCATTTGATTTTTCTGATGTACAAAAAGTGATAAAGATGAACGATTTGATCACAGAATCAGTTCGTTATTCCAAAATCCATGCCACCGTTGTCCCATTTGTAAAGTCCTTTTCATCCAACTTCCTAAACCAGAATCATACCAGTATTATTTGGCAAATGATTTTTTTTTCATCAAAAATGGCACACAGAGAAGAAAACACTTGTCTGCATAGCATTACAGCAGCAAGATATCGAAGAAATAAAAATATTCCTTTTCTGTACTTTGTTTAGAGTTTCCTAGGAAATAGTGAATCTTTCATCTCTTCCATCAGTGGGACTTGATGTCCTTCCTTCTACCCACAACATGAGTATTCAAACAGAAAAGCAGCATTTCTTCCTCATGATGCGCTAGAACTTAAAGGTACATTTGGCAACACTTTCAGTCAGGATGGATAAACAACCGAGTTTTATTCTGTGGTTTCAAGTTAGGAATCGTTTTCGCAGGAGGTGTTTTGCTGTTAGATCTGTCACTCATACAAAACTACAGAATAAGAAATACAAAAAAAATGACGCTGCCAGTATTTTGTTGTTGTTGTTGTTTAAATATGCCTACACAAGGGAAAAAAAAATAAGTCAGGATCAGCCTGATGTAAATGATGATGAAAAACATGTCACCGTGACATAAAAAGTGCCGACTTGTGCCCAAAAGGCTGTTGAATGATAATGCCACTGCTACATACAGATTCTGCTTTTTGCTCAAAAGAAAAGGAATGTCTGATACTCAGTAAATTTCAGATGCTCGTTATTTATATGTGGCATACAGAAGATAACAAATGTTGAAAAGAAGACCGAGGAGCAAGATTTCCTAGTCTGGATACCCATGACTTGTGGGGACACGGCTGGACTCTTGGTATGATAAGCAGGGAGTTTTTATTTTGTGCTGCCATAGGAATCTGCCATTGGTTTCCAAAAATCATCAGGAACACTCGCAGAGCCAGTCCAGGAGGGCAATCATCTATCCTTGCCAGCCAAAATCAATCGGAAAAAAGCATGAAAGCCAAAGGCCTGCCAGGTTGGTGGGTTTCATTTGAGTCTCGGAGCACCACAAGCCTGTAACAATGCTATTTCTTAGGTCTGTTGATCTGGGCGTAGAGAGGTTCTGCTTCCTGGGGATGATAAAAATAAAATAAGCAGAGATGTCTCCAGACATTTTTAGAACATTTTTAGAACATCTGCTTGAGAACAGCAATACCTCGTGAGTCAAAACCCAAAGGAAGTGTTTGTTTTCTGTGCTGCTTTGAGTGATCATGGCACCCCAGTTGGATTGTGAAGGAAATGTGACATTATTTCAGAAAAGGCATGCTTACAATCAATTTCCTCTTCCATATTGGCTGTGCACCGATCCTCAGGAGGTATTGCTGGGCATAAACATACGAAGAAATGAAATGATATTTATATGACTAGATGATTTGAAGTTTACGGGCCAGAAATGTAGCTGGCATAAAAGGCTGTAACTTGCATCAGGCTGAGAATCCCACCCCAAGAGCGCAACAACAGCACTTAGCTGTGGGTTTTACACAACTCATGCAGAAAAAAAAAAAACACACTTGCAAGCAGAAACCGCTGCTGAAAGCTGAACTAATGAAGCTGTGATGGGATTAAAATAACAGTATTTTCAGAGATGTGGTGTGAGTTTCCTATGAAGAATGAGGAAAGCTAGCTCCGTGCAGTTTGATTAGGAGGCTGTGTAGCCATTAGTACAATCATTAAAGCTGGGAGGAAAGCATGTCAATTTTCTAACAGATATTTTCTTGGGAATTTCCTGGATGTGGGAAGCGGGGGGGAAAGCTGCCATGTCTTTAATGCTCCTTCATAGCTGACACTCTGCGTTTTCTTAATGTAATGCTCGTCTTGGCTGCAACGTGAAGCAAACCATCCATGGGCCTCGGAATCCACCCGACTTCATTCCCAGAAACTAATTTATTAAACTAAGAATGACATCTAAAAAAAGAACAAGACAGGCAGAAAGGCTAATTAATGCCATACTGCATTAACTCTCCGCAGCTTGATAAATATTCAAATACCACGCCGTTGAATTTCACCAAGCTAGAACCAACTCACGTTACAGCAGCATCAGCACAAGCTGGCTTCAAGCAAAAGAACTGAAGGCTGGCAAATCACCGGGCACTGCGGACCCAGAAATGTCCGGTGAGAGCTGACACTGGATTTTAATCACTGCTTTTAGAGATGGTGCTGCTGATCAGAAAACCAGCCCCACAGGGGCTGCAGGTATTTGGTGTGGGGGTACCTGGGCAGAGGTGCAGGCAGTGTCCCAACCTGCCTCACCAAGCAGCTCTTGGTGAATGAAGCAGCACCGTGAGCCTCCTTCCAAAATATGGCCTGCTCCCTATGTGCCAAGGAAAGCTGTATCTCTTACCTTATCAAAGAACCACATTTCTGGAGCCTGTGGAGACTCCTCGTCCCTATCTCCTACCCACAAGAAGCCCTGAGTACACCACGAGCATTAGAAGAGGATGAGAGAAATCTCTCAGAATGATTAAATAAAGGCTGCGGAAATTATCCACAGCGAGAAGCAAATACATGTGGTGACCTTGAGAAACCAAAGGTAATCAGAAGAGATGAGTGAGAGTAAATAACTGCATCTCACATACTGTGTGCTGACTCTACCTACGCCAATTTTCATGTACTGCAGACGTGAGGCTGGCAGAATGATCTATCACAGCTAGTTCAGAGAAAATCTGAACTAATTAATGTGGGAAACCGACACACACCAGGCCATTCTTCAGGCATTTGCTGAACCTGAGGTGATTGCGACAGGAAGCAAAAACGAAGGAGGGGAAGAAAAAGGGAGGGAGGGAGGGAGAAGATCACTTTGGAACAAAGGATGTCGATATTTTGAGTGCCTTAGGGAATATAAAAGCCTTTAAAAATGTTGAATGTGCTTGTTAGAGCTCTCTTCCAATATCTATAAGACACGCAGAGACACTGAGGTAACAGGTGTCCTAAGGTGTCACTGAACCTGGCATCACTGGAAGAGAAGGGAGAGTTCATCATCAGTCATCAGCACTTCCAACAACTCATGAGGGAGAGTTTTCAGGCAGAAAATTCGAACTTTTATTCATACCCAATATGAACATACACTGCATGTGGCAAAGATATGCCTTTCTCAACAATCTGAATAACTTTTCTTCACGCAGATCAGAGCATTCTGAATGAAAAGTGCACTCTTACATCTTCCTCTAGGTGATTTCCCCCTTCAGATGCATAAATGAGAAATCGATTGCTGTAATTTTGTGCAATCTTCTCAGCTTTTTTTTTTTTAGTCAGTGGGTGGGACTTATTTTCTAATATTATTTTGAGATAATTCAACAGCGCCTCTTGACTATAGCTCAACACTGTAAATAGCATCTGTAAAGAACATACAGTGATACTCAGGAGAGCAAAAGAGAGCAGTAAAGGACAAAAAAGCAGCAAAAGGAGAGTTCAGTACTGTTGACTTCACAGATCCCTTCTCTCACAATGCCAGGCAGGGGAGTTTTCAGCAGGAGTATTTTGCTAGGCCTTGGAAGCAGAAATAACCCCACTTCTTTTTACATACTCCACTTAAAAGTCACAGGAAATACCATTACAAGGCAGGAGAGCCTAACTGTTGGCACAGCATCAGACCTATCTCACTGACATGTTCTGCCTTCTACTTCTACCACTGCATTAGAAACAGATTCAGAGGGAAGCAATGAAAGAATCGGTCATTGTCAGAAAAAAAAGGGGGGGCGAACAAATAAAATAGCATACAAAGCTTCCAATTCACAAAAATCCCTTGAATCTTAAAGTGTTCTCCTTTCTATACGGTTGGCCCAAAAGCTCTTCTGACGTGCTTTCATCAGCCTGCAGAGATAAACCAAGACCACAACTGGCAGCTTCATTTTTTGCTGCTATATCCTACTTGAAGGGTTCTATCAACTTTGGGGGTATGTAATTTCTCATAGATGTTTAAAAAGTAAATGTTTTCCTTTATGTTTGGAAGCAGCTATCAAAGTAGTGTTTAGCTACACCTTCACATACTAACGTGGCTCTTTATGCTGAACAGCAGCCTTTAAATTACAAGATATTGCAGGAAAAGGATATGAAATCACAGATCAGATACCTGACTGAAGAGGCAGGTTGCAGGAGGGGACCAGAAAAGTCTAAATATACATGTGTTAAGTTAAACATCTAAATATTTAGGAATCTAAAAGTATGTTGTGCAATGCTGAGTTATGAACTCTCTTGGAATTCACTGAAAAAAACGCTGAAGAGAAAATTTTCCCTTTGTATGTTACATTTATGCATTCCAGAGATACTTCCTGTTTAAAATCTGTTAATTCTTCCCATTTTCAGGAACACTTTGCGCAACAAACAACACTGTAGCAAAGAGTATGGATTTTGGGGATAGTACACTACTGCATGAGATAACTAGGGTGCTAATGGTTTTGATAACACTACCCTCAATTTAAAGGCATTAACATCTGCTCCCCAGCAGTACTAGTCATTGGAGAACACCTCCACCAGATTCAGCACTACTTGGGCTTGTGCAGGTGAGCTCACTCACAAAACATAACACAGGACTTGGTTAGGAAGCGACTATTTTTACACTGGCAGTCCTTTCATCATTGCAAGGCACCCTGCTATGTGCAAAGCTTCTGGCAAGATGTACTGAGTTGTAGAGCTGAGGCCCACATAGATTTCTTTGCCCTTTACAATAGATTCTCAGCACCAGTTTTATTCCTGGCTGACTGATCAGAAAGGTTAGGCTCAAATGATAGAGTTTCATGAAATAAGTGTGCTGGAACACCAGTCAAAATGAGAATCTTGTGCTGGGGATGCAAGTGAAGGGAACCGGGAGTGCAATGTATCTTCTCTATTGCATTCTGATGCAATAAAATAGGACAGAGTAAACTTGGCAAGCAGTATTTAAATTAAATATCTTTGGTGGAAACACGTGTAATTCCTATTCACCCATTAACAGCCTGTGGGTTCTCTTTCTTTGTTTGTATTACAGTTAGCCTCTATTAGCTGCATGAATATAACAACCTTCTTGTTAAGGATTGTGACTGAAGGGTGCCCCTATTCTTACTGCAAACCTGCCCAGGAATATCTCTTAGTTTCATATACCTAGTTTGATTGCTAGCATTTTACAAGTCTTTGTCATTTTAGTATCAGTATGGATGCGATACAACCACAACCTGAAAGAACAATGAGAACTGCTTACATTGATGAACTCTACTAAATCTTGGTTGTGGAATAATAATGAGTTGCAGCATAGAAACACGCCTGTTATTTCTGGGCTGCTTTCCTAAGAAAACAGGAGCCATTAAATTATGCTTTCTGTCTATGTAACTGCCAATTTTCCTTAATAACTTTCAACCCAATAGCCAATTTGAAGCAAATTGTTCAGAAGTCTCAAAGATACTAAACTACCGCAAGTGTCCTGAAAATCTGTTGTTGTGCAGAAGACAGGGAACTTTTAAACGACCTCATTACAGAGAAAGCTAGGAGAGCTCGTGCCCTAATTGAATTGCTGGATTTCCAATCAGCAAGCGCGTGGCTGTAGACAAGCCACGTAGTTTGTTGTCTCTTGTTCAGAGGAAGAAGTTGGAGAAATGGAAAGGGAACTGGCTACTTCAGGTAAGCTTGCAGACACTGGAAGAGCTGTGAAACCTGTGTATGAGCTAGTCATATTAAAACAGACAGAAGGGGAAAGTGAGGGGATTGTGGCAGTGAGAGGCAGGCAAATCTGTAGGATGCCTCTGCTCACAGAGCAGCCTGGATTTCTCTGTTTCTTATTCCTTCAGATTCCCTAGGAAATACAATGATGAACGAATAAGCAGGAAAATGGGGCCTGAAATGACAATTTGGGGATCTCTCTGGAAGGAAGCAGTAAACTGTGATCCCTTTCCAAGTACATAACCCTGTCAACTTCTCTCTAAAGTCCATAACCCTGCTCAGTGCTGTTTCTTTAGTTTGAGAGCAACAGCACTAGGGCCTACAGTAAGAACAGGTCACCTAAAACCATTATGAATTTCTCTTTGGACTCTGTTCAGTTCCTATTGAGACGGATGAATGACAGTAACAGATCCTGCAAAGACAGTCTTCAACGTTTGAGCCCACTCCTCTGATTCCTCACAGAAAGGGGCCAGAAAGTAACAGCAGGTTGCAGAATCAGCTTCATATGCCCTACTGAGGCTCACAAAATCCTCAGACTAAGCCAGTGCTTTGTCCTTAAGTTGCTATTTTCTGTCAACTTCACAGTAACAGCCCAGATAAAGACTTTTAAGTAGTCCGTTCTGGAGCTGACTAAAATGATTAGGAACATTCATCACAAAGAATGGCACAGGCTCCGAGATGGAAGATGGCAGCAGGCCACCAAAGTACCACCAAAAGCTGATAGACAAATATTCAAAGGAACTGTTGCTCTCCTGACAGTGCTGATAGCATCATGAAGGGTGTGACATATTTTGAGGGCTTTTAATTGTCTGCACACATTTCACAGAACAACTAAACAACTTTCTGAGGAAGATATGCTCTAGCCACAAATGTTTTGAAGGCTTCCTGAAAATCTCTCATGAATGACTGCCAGTGCAAGTCTTGAGCTGGGCAGCATATCAATAGAGCTGTATTTCTTCCAGCATTTTAAATGACTTTTATTGGATTAATTGTGGTACCAAATACCCCCTTTATTTGCTTTCAGAATTTTCACCCTGTTGCTAATTTGCCTTCAAGAACCAGCTTGTTCGACCCATAAGGAGTTAGACCACATTTCTGATAACCAGTCCCAGTGTTCAGGGCTTATGATATTCCTTTCACGATCAGGATGTTAGAGATGCCAGCCAACATAACCGCAGGTATCTCAGAAGCCTGACATCAGAAAATCAAAGTTTGCTCCTTTCCGTCCTTGTTCTTACCATGCTTGAAGGCTCCCCTTCCTACAGACTTTCCTAAGCTTTCAACTCTAAAGCTTCAGTGCTTCCTTGCTTCACAGAGTGCAATTGCTGAGGTTGAGTTAGGGGCTGAGGCTGAAATAGCCCCATGAACAGAAATATCCACGCTAGGAAGGTCTGTACCTAGCACCCCTAACATCAGGGTCACTGCATGCACCAGGGCAAAGGGGGCGACCAGGTGAAAATTCCTCTTTTCAGACTTCTTGGATTAATCAGAAATGTCAATAATGGGAAATGCTCAGCACATTCAGTATAAACATAGCTAAGTACAGTTCCTTCCCTTTTTTCTTTCACTGTAGTTACCCACCACACAATCTAAAGGCAGTATCAGGAATTAAATGTTAATCAGATGAAGATGGCAGTCTTACTATTCACTGTTCTCACCTCTTCTGGAAAATCACTACTCATCCTTGACACTGCTCCTGAACAAAGGGAAAACAACTAGATACAAATCTTGCTATGAACAGCTCTGCAAACAGTTGATTTTTTTTCACCTGTGAAAGTCAGGCCTTTCATAGGCTGCTCCTTATCTCCAACCATAAAGGGAGAAAAAAGTAATTTATCCGTATGATGTCACATTTACCTGCTAAGAACCCATAGCCATTTGTAGAAGAGTTACTTATAAGAATGGCTACTGTTATGATGAGGTTTTGAAAGCTTAAGTTGAAGATCACAAAAGGAAGAGACAAAACAGAGAAACAAAGATACTTGCTAGAAGCTGCTGAATTATATCTAAATGAGAATATGGGATAGCAGAAGGAATGAAGAAATCAAATTGCTAAGGTACATTGAAAGATCAGGGCACAAAATACTAGGCAGGTGAGTATCCTGAATACATCGAGACAAGGTAAGTAAAGATGTTGTATGGGCACAGCTGATTTAATACAAATGCCGGGAACAGCATTTGAAATTTCTGAACACAATACTAAGTCTTGCTCCTGAGAGGTCCATTCATCTGAGCTGTACACTGTGGTGATCTTGGTGTGAAGAACCATGTTCTGGAAGAGCCAAGTAATCTCCATCTTGCACACAAAAGTGGCTTTTAAGCAGGCTGTGATTCTTCTGTACTACATGTTTCTCTCCAAACACAGGCTCAATACACAACCCAGTAGTAAGTCCTGAACTGATCATTTTCCATGGAGATTAGACTCTCCATTGCTCTGATGATACCAGGCTGCAGAATTAGATGGGCTGGTTTTTGCAAGTGGATTTCCCTCAGACTGCTACATGGCACTGCATTGAGGCACAATGATGCTCGTGTATCTCCAGCGTATTTGCTGGAGAGATGCTTCTTTCTGTCCTGCTTCCTGTTCCAGCCTACCGCTCTTAGGAATTACTATAATATGATAATCAGTGGCATTATTTAACACTTCCCAGAACATATTTCTGAGAACTATATATATATAATATAGATTGTATAGATGCAAGATTGTAAAAACATTAACAGAAAACACAGAGAAAAAACACCCTATGGAGTCACTGGCAAAATATTATTCTTGTAGCACCCAGAGACCCCTGACAGGTAGAAGAAAGTAGTTTAGCAAGCATTATATAAAAACAGAACAAAAGGTGTCCCTCACTTGACTGTCTTACACTCTAGTACGCATCAACAGACTTCAATTACTGTTACAAGATATTTCCAGAACTCCTGATAGGTAAATATGTGTGATGCTAGCTTACAAATGATGCTAACTATCTTTGTGACAGTCAGAAAATTAGAAAGAGATTTTATCATTATTCTTCCTGTGATGAATTTCAGAAATATCCCGACTATGACAAACCATAATAAACAAATGCACATAGGATTGCAGAGTGTAGGCTTCAGATAAAGGTCATATCCTTTTTCTTGATCTAAGAAGGAAATCCTGAAACAGTCTGAAGCTGGAATAGCTGGCTTCATCAGTGCTGGCTGGGGTCAGACGAAGGCAAAGCCAAATTGCTGTGTGGCATCATCAATCTGCAAGAAGCAGTTCTTGATGGAGTACTATAACCAATGGATGCTCCTGCCACACCAAGAGTCAGCCCAGCTTGACTATATCCATATACTGTCATTTTTAGACTCAAGAAGACACAAGGCTTAATGCTACTTTTGCTTCAGCCCCCTAAAGCTGAGCTGAATAAGGGGGAGATCCGTTCTCTTGGCACTATATATTATTAAGAGAAAATCTTATTACTGCCAAGTGGATCAAAGCTAAGTTATCATAAGATCTTTTTTTCTTAACCATATTTAGTGTACAAAGTAAAGTGACTCCTAATGAAACTATTAATTTTGAGTTGAAACCAGATTGCCTAGGCTCAGGGCAGATAAGTCACTGGTAAACACAGTGTGATTTCTGTACAAAAATAATAAGGGTTCTACCATTGTTATGGATTTCTTCCAGGAGCTCTGTGCTGAAGCACAGAAGCAGCACCAGATCACTTATTTGGGTAATACAAAACATGAATGGCAGACAGGGAGAAGATAATGAAACATATCCTTCAAATAGTAACGCTAGAGTGTATTTGGATGGAATAACAATGCTCAGCACACATAAAAATTTGTAGCTTTACTGTCTCTTTGGTAGAACTTATATACTGTATTGAAGCAAATCACAAAAACGTTCACTAGCAAACACATTTCCAATGTGTTCTGTAACACAGAAGATGAAAAGATCATCTTTCCCGTCTGTTTGGATTTAAATGACTTATGTTTGATGAGTAATTTTGAAAATATCAGTATGCCAATGCTAATATGAATGATCATAACTTTCAGATGTTTTTAATTTGCAGTTAGAGATAAAAATACACAAACCCATTTCAATAATTTTTACATGCAGATAATACATTTGTTTCTTCTGCTGATTTACACATTGATTTAGAGTAGAGGTGTTCATGCATCATTACATAATTTAACTTAATGTTTGTTATGTCTATGGGTAAGATGTCTTATTCCACTTAATATGTTACATCTGCCTAAAGGCCAGACTGGGTTTAATAAAAAAAATGTTCTGCATAATATACTGTTAGTAATGGCTCAAATTTCCTATTTCCCCTTAGAATTTGAACACAAAGTAAAATAAGTCTACATTTCTTTAAAGCATGCAGGCAGCTGAAACACATATTTGCATAAGTTGCAACACAGTGAACGGCAAAAGCCATGCAAACCACTGAGCATGAGGAATACACCGTGGATAATGGAGAGGAAAAAAGGAAGAGATGAAAAGGAAAAGCAAACCATGCATCCATGAAAGCAATGGTAGGCACTGGTGGAAGAATAAGTGAGCACCTCAGGGTGTAGAGAAAAAAAGGACAGATACCTACCCCAACCTGCGCTATCTAGCTACCGACCTGTGGACTTATAGTATCACCAGTTGGCTCACCAAATGGATCACTGTTGGATGAGGCCTGAGACCCATCAGGCTAGAATACAAGAACATAACACCTTTTTTTCTCAACAATAGAAAGTGAAAAGTCAACACGAGGTTATTTTCATGCTGTGGGCATAACAAGTACATCCTATCTCATGAAAACCAGGAAGTGAGACCTCACCATTGATAGGTTCTCAAAAGCCATAATGCTTTTCTGTAGCTAATGCAGACAGGAAAGGACTACACCAGTACCTGTTGGAGTCCATGCAGGAGATGCCACAGATTTCAAAGGTACTGGATTAGATAAACCAGAACTGCAAAAGGCCCTGAAAAGCAGTGAATCTACATGAATCAGAAAGAGTCCAAGCTTGTGTCATTTTGTACCTTTGGGTCCATATTTGTACAGACTCCTCCTTGCCTTTCCTTCACTTAGGCTCTTATCTGCCTAAGATACCTTGTGATTTAAAGTCATCTCTTTTTGATACCATTTCTTGCTTTGGTTCACTGAGTTTAAGGCAAAGAAATAGCAAGGGCCAGAACATTGAGGAATGCAACGAGGCAAGCAACTGGGATGCCAGAAGGTGCAAGACAACGTCAACCATCAACTTTTAACACACAACCTCTCATATCTCTTTCTGCATCCTCAGCACGTATGTCATCGGACTCCCTTACCATCAGTAAGTGAATGCTGGTATGCTAAAAAGGGCATTGTACACAGTTAACATTTACAGCTTTACATATGAATTCTGAGTTTGGTTCCTCACATGCAGTATTAGGCTGTATCAGCATAAATACCATGCTGATGTTGTCAGTTATCAAAATCAAACCTGCAAGGGAGTCCTGTCTGCAGCTCCCCCTTAAATTCCACCCTGTCCTACTAGAATAGTTATTTCTGAGACTACCAAACAACATTTAAGTAACTTCTCTCTCTTTTCTAGCTAAGAAGTGTGATCAGTATTTAGAAGCCTTGTTGCTACTCACAGCCTCCTGCTCCTCACTTTTGCTTGGGCTTTCAAATCCCTCTTCAAAGAGGTCATCTGCAGCAGGGTCGCTGGTATGAGATGCTGATGATTTTGATGGAGAACTTTGTCTGGGTGCAGGGGTTGGAGCTAAACAAAGATTAAGGTAACAGCCACAGAATTTACATCTGTTAATTTGTTCAGAGGGACACAGCAACACAAAATTTGTTCATGCTCTAGAGCCCTCAACTCATATTACCCTTGAAAACTATTTTTAGCAAAAAACTGTAAGAGGTAAATTTAAACACAAGTCACTATCAATTCCATAAGTTTGATTTCATTCGGTGATTTCCAAACTAAGTCTGGCTGCATCTGGCTTATGTCTTTAGGAACCAGGGAGACATCACAACATTACATTAAGAATGCGTGAGTTGCTTGCGCTATGGCAGGTAAGCAAAACACAAGGTCTCTGAGTGGCCTCTGGTAAATCTCCTCATGAACTCCTTTTCAGAAATCTGCAAAATCCTGTCTTCATGCTATGACCACAATAAGCTTATTTTTCAGCTGTTTAATGAATTTCCCCACATGTTCAATACATCAAGCTATTAGAATAAATACCCGTCCCCTAATTTGTACCACGTATGGCTTGAATGGGACATAAGAGAAACCATTTGTAGGGTTGAATGCTATAGGCATTTTCCAACCAGCTTGCATGTCCCTAGCACAGAACATGTATTACTGTCATATAAACAATTAAATTTCAGACTGTATTGGGGTTGTTGATTTCAATGGTCTCTGTAACACTTTTCTTTATGGCTGGAACACATTTAATAAGCCAGACCGTGCATAAAGGTTCTCAGTCCATATTTGTATTGCAATTTACTGTATGAAAAGTGAAATGCTTTGAGGAGCAGCCACATTTGAGGAAAGTGATGGCAGAAAGGAGATGAGTACTCACGTGAGTTTGTTGATGGTGTCGTGGAAGTCACAGGAGTCAAATTTAATTGAGAGATGTCAAAGTCATCGCAATCATCTGCTTCCTGTGCCATCCCAACTTTGTTAAAGTAACTTGAGAAGGCCTCTGAGGTACAACTGAGGGAAGGCTGATCTGGTTTTCTTGATGGCACTGGTGGAGGCTGAGCCATCTGGAAATCTTTAAACATTTCTTTTCCCATTTTCTGTCTGGGCCTGTCTGTCTGTGGACTTGATCTGTTGGAATCACTTGTGGGTGGAACAGTAGCTATAGGAGCAATGGTACCTTGAAACATGGCTGCTTGTAAAGGCAAAACAGTTTGTGTTGGCATGAAGGCAGTTGGTTGGAACTGACCAGCTACAGATGGCCATGGTTGCTGAGTAGGAGGAAAAATACCAGGTTGGCCCCACGCTATCGGCTGTCCTCCCTGCATCACCTGAGCAACTGGAGGCTGAGCACCCATGGCCAACTGCTGTTGAACAAGTGGTTGCTGTCCCCAGAACGAGGGCAGAACAGCTCCCATGGCAACATAACCTTCAAAGAATAAAGAAAGCGGGAAAAAAATATGATAATGTCACGAGCACGCAGAAAGCTACACAGTAAATCAGAAATACGCAGCTACATTAGTGGTCCCAGAGCTTCAGCACACTTAAAAAGAAAACTGAAAGACGTGGTTGAATTCATATCAATAAACAAATACTTGTATACAAAAACAGGGGTTGGTGCGTATTGGCAATATCTTTCTCTGAACAGAACACTATTCTCTTCTTCCTCAGAGACTATCCCGTGTGTCTGTGAATACCTATCTGCACGGACCTCATCAGCAGCCACCTGGCAGCTCCCTTCTTTGGGGCTCAGGAGAGCCCCAAGAAAAAGAGAGAGAGCGCTTCGTGTGACTAAATTAATGAGTGATGAAAGGAACAGTAACTTTGAAACACATCATATTTTAATAGGTGGCTATGATGTATTTTCCAGGTGCCCTTTTATCTCGCACCCACTGTACCCTTGTGGAAGCAGTGAGGGTTTTCATCTGACATTATCCCTGAACACTTCACCATCTGCGTAACCTTTCTGAGAGACACAGTGGCTAATCTGATTCCGCATCAGACAAGGAGTTAACCAATTAGAAAGTCACTGTTGAATGATTCAAGGCACTCCTCTTTCTTTTTCCTCCTAACTGGAGCTGAGAGCATTGTTCTCGCAGTGCTCTGAGCATCCCAGGGAGAGATCATCAGTTAAAACCACGTTCCTTGCGTGCCTGTGCAGAATGTTACATAGATCGTGAATTTTGAGCACTTTGAGGAAAGCAGAAAAGTCTAGAGGAAATATCAGGATTTGACTAAGTGGAATATCTTTGAAATATAATCAAAATCTTCATGTTTCATCCTCTATTTACTGAAGACAGCAGAAGATTGCAGAGAAACCAAAGCTAAACTAACTGCTTTTTTCTCTCTTGCTGCTGTACCTAGAAGGTATGTTATCCAGATGGCTGAACTATGGTTGAACTTCGAGTGAAGTTTTTGGGTTTTGCTTTTAATAATGTTGGTAAATTCTAAATAATGTATTCTCAGCTTGTTAATGACTTGTTTTGCCTCGCCCTGCAGCACTGTCCTCAAAATCCTTTCTACTTCCACTGCACTGAATTAATGACAAATACTAAAATGCAAGCCTGACCTGAGAACTGATGACCAAATTTGAGTCAAACACATATTTCCAGTAGATTTCTTACCTGAGGGTACGGCAGCAGTGCTGAAAGGTACAGAACCAAACATGTCTGTACTAGCAGGAAGTGACTGGGATGAAGATGGGATAAAGGCATCACCTGGAGTAGCAGGAGTCTGCAGTAAGGCAGGAATAAAACACAACAATTGACATGTCAGCTGCAGCTTCTGCTGCACATACTTTGCTGTGAATGCTAAACATTCTCTGTAGCTCACAGTTTTGCAGAGAAAAAAAAAGAAAAAAAAGAATGGAAAGACACAGAAGGAGAGAAGCAGTAGAAATAAAGAATGTTAGAATGTGCTGGAGACAGGAGAAAAAGAAAATGAGAGAGACTTTGTATTAGAGGAAAAATAAAAACAGAATTTCCCTGGACTAATTTCATGCAAATATCGACATGATTTTTCTCTCCAGAACATGCAGACTTCTGCTTCTAGGCGTTAGGTGACAACCAGTATAAGCTACAGACTCAGGCATTAATGTAAAAAAAAAATAAATAAATAGTAAAGGCAAATGAAACATCTGCAAGATTTATGGAAAGGTGAATAAATATTGCTTCCAATTAACCAACAGGACCAGAGCCATAGGTCTACATTAAAGGAGAAAGACAGTATAATTGAGCAAACTAAGGATGAGGAGACAGGACTTTGAAAATCTAGTCCCAGACACGACCCCAAATACCTTAGAGATCTGAGGCTGGTGACTTCCCAGCACCTCAATTTTCTCTAAATATTCATATTCCCTACAGCCTAAAGTATGGTTCAAAAACATAATGAGAAAATAACTGTTTTCATTCTATGATGCGGAAAAGCCCGGTGAGAAAAATCTTCTTTCCTCTGAAAACACATTCAGCCCTGCCTCTCTCCACTCTTTTGTCTTCCTTCCTTTAACAGCAGTTCTGGGACGTGTGCTTGGTGGAACCAAGGAGACGTGATATATAAGGCTGTAACTGGATCTTCCTGCAGTGCAGTGGAGAGACAGGGAGTTCAAGACAGAGAGCAGTGAAGCATGCAGCTCTGATAAACACCAGGGAAGGAGATCTGCAGTTCAGATTATATCTTATGTGACACCTAGTCCTGTATCAGATAAATAAAAATTGAAGATATTTTTGCACTTCTTCAAGAAGCAGTGATTCCACATTCAATTTGCTTCACTTTTATTTTCTCACAACATAAGAACTACTTTGAAATCCTCCCTACTGCAAGGGCCAATGACCTGAATTGTAAATGTGCTCAATAAACGTGCTGAAAAATAGGATGCAGAAAAAGACACTGTTCAGTTTCCCTGGTTACTTACCGGGGGAGAGGTTACATCAGGAGGAGTGGACATGTCCCCAAAAAGCTCTAGTTGGGTAACAGCCTGTAAAGATAAAATAACATTTCTATTTATCTCTAGAGGAGAAGAAAGTACAAGTTAATTAGTAATAACTTGTAAAGTTAACTAGTTACAGCTATCAATATAAATAAATAAATAAAGCCATGTAGGCTTCAAATGTCCAGTCCCATATAGAGGAAGTACACAGGCTTAAGCTGTGGGATTTTGATATTGCTGATGGACCTAAATAGGTGGCAACTGACCCTATAAAATGATCCTGTGGGGAATTCTCCCCCCTAAAAAATGAATGACGTGTGAAAAAACTATTCCGAATGGGACCGGATGCATTATTGCTCTTCCCTTAACATCAGTAAACACCAAGCATGATTTACCACCAGACCTTTTTCCCTGGCTCCTTTTCTAAAACCCCAATTCAAGGTCTTAAAACCCAGTAGCAGACTGTGGAAGTGACAGAAGGATACAGAAGGGAAGGACTTTTAAAGTACTGCCTGATTTCCCCTTGCCCATGGGACAGGTGTGACCTGGATAAGTGGACTTGAAGGAGGATGCATAACTGGGTTATTTTAAGTCTGTAACTCTACATTTAACTCATGTTGGAAATGTTTTCTAAGGGCATCCTTCAGTTTGATCTCAAATTAGGTCACCCATACAGGTGTCACGCAACTGGACCAGTAGGGAAAAAGCACTTTGATAATGAGGAGCACCTTGCGTGGCTTCATAATCAAACCTCCTTCACATGCTCTGGAATAAAATTGCTCTCCTCCACCCATTACCTCACCACCCTGTCAAACTGCTGGGATAAAGGACCTCATATTCTAACTATAAATTAGATTGAGATATCAATTGAGGTTCATATAACAATCTGAAGGACCCCTATAGGGATGTTTCACTTTCCAAGGGTCCATTTCAGGACAGCCTGACTGCAGCGCTCATCCTCTAGCCATTATTTTAACAAACACTGTGATTAAGGTAATGGGGTTTTCCACTACAGGGACAGCTACAGAGTGTGGCCAATTTTTACAACTAGAAAGCAGATCATGGCTGAACCATAAGGAGAGGAATAAGCACAGAGTCTGTGCACGCCCACATACAGATCTGGGTGGAAGGCAGCAGGAGCAGTAACACACCCAGGAAAGATGTCCCCTTCAGCTGGGGGCTCTCCCTCAGTGCTGCTCTCCAGCTGCAAATCAGTTCAGGTGGAGTCCAGGGCCACTAAAGCACGGATCCCTCAAAACTCCACAGGAAACCTAAAATCCATCCACCTTCCTTACCAGGGTGGCTAGACAGGAAAACTGTGCTGGCAGCTCAAGGACTACTTCCCTAATACCTTCCTTCTGCGTACAGGCTTTCCATCTCCCCTGAATTCTATTCAGTCATTCCCACATATACGGGAAGGCAGAATTCTTGGTATGAATGAGATTTAATGCAAAGCTTAACTCAGTTCATTGAATCCCAACTCATCTTAGGCACATAAACTTTGCATCCGTATCACATACAGGCTTGAAATTCAGCTGTCTTGATCTGCAAACCTAGTTGAAAGTTAGCCCTTGTGCTAACCACCACGCTGGCTCATCAGTCCTAACAGCTTTAAAGCCTAAGGGGAAAAAGCACCCAAAGATTTTTTTTTTCCTCCCCATTTTCTATTATAAATGAACTTTCAAGAAATTAGACTATCATTCAAAAGGTAATAATTTCAAAGGTTTATACATTTTTGCAATCCAATCTCTATTCCCATTTACAAAAGCAATGCTACAATCACTTTCACCTGGAATTTGTAGAGCAGCTTGGATGATTCTCAACTTTATGTCTAACAACGTACCCAGGGATGAATTATTTCATGTTTTCTCACCTCATGCCATATATTAAATAGATCACATTGCTTTAGTGATATGACAATATATTTTCCTCTTAAGGGCCTATATATCCCTGGAAGTATCTGTGAGGAAATGGAAGGAGGAAAAAAGAAGAAAATCTACATTTTCTTCAGGGCACACTGATTCAAGAGTATATTACTACTGCTGGAAGTAACTTGTGCAAAAACAAAAAAAGCCCATAAATCACTTCTGTAGGGTGCACACACTAGACAAGCATTGTGAAAATGCTCAGACAAGTTGGAATAATGACAACAGCAGCGTTCCTTCCGAAATCACTTCAAGCCTCCTGTAGGCTTTACAGATTCAAGAGATGCTAAGTGACACCGCATCACAGAAGAGGTCACTTTCTTCTCATCTCTCCAAATCACTTGTTCAGCAGCAGTCCTAAAGCTGCTCTTTTGCTGCATAAGGAAGCTTTCTACAGAGCTGTCCCTAGTACCCTCCTCTCTGACTCGCTATGTAATAGCCTCAGTCCTTCTGAGGAGGCCACAAGCAAAGGCTCCTGCAGGGCTTCCACCCCGGGTCAGGGAGCAGGAGAGATGATCAGAGGGGGTGAGAAAGTGCAGGGCACATGTGGTTACACAGACTGTAACTTATAGGTCTTATGGGGAAAAATACTATGCATTTCGTAACAATTCTGAAAATGGATTGTGAATATACTTCTGAACTCAGGATTATATGGTACATACTCAGAAGGAGGTAACTCAGATCTCTTTGCCTCAGTACTTCTGTGAAACAGAAACAATAATACTTCCCAAAGTGCTCCAAGGTGATGGATCTTGGGAAATCCTTCACAGAAATAATTCTGTTAAAGTTCTTGGAAGAAACTCTGTGGATGGATTTCTAAACAGTCAGCTGAACAGAGTGGTATCAAAGCTGACTTAGGTATTTATTGTAATAAGATAAATCCTTGTTCACAATATTCCCCAAGGAAAATGAATATATTTACAGGGGGATTATTTCTCACCAAATAGCTAGTTTTTATGCAACAGGAGCTACAGAACTACTTCAGAAAATGGAAACAGAAATTTACTCGGAATGCAACTTCATAATTTACTTACTAGAGACAACCTTAAGCAGCAGCACTTGGAGGTGGGATTTTAGTCTCACATGGTTCAGATCTGGATTCTGAGTCTAGCTTGCTTCTACAATCCAATTCTCAGCCTATGTAAATGCACAACACCCCTCTGACACAAACATGGTTTTATCCACTTCCAGCTTATGAGATTCTGGCCACCATCTTCTACTTTTGTGATTTCAGTGTCACTACAGAACTGAGCGCACCCACTACACTTTTTTGAATTATTCACATCTGATATTAGCTATGTCCTAGTGAAGTTAATCCCAAGCCGAACATTTTCAAATTGCACTATTCCTATGGCTGATTTTATCTATATTTCCTTAAAACATTTTTAGTGCCACGACCTTACCTGAGTGACTGAAACAAGATTTTCATCAATGTCCAGCAATAAGTTTCCATTCTCCAGCTGTAAAGCATGATTTATGAAATGAAATGAATGATTTATGAAAATGATGTGAATTTCTGAGCATGAAAATGATAACCTCCATAATTATTGACTTCACTGTTGAAATGAAAACCCTTTCAATCTTGTAGGGAGTACAGATATGGAATCACAATCAAAATGGTGATTTAAAATGCTGCTAGGATATGGGGGCCAACAGGTAAACATACGCTTTATCCGTGCTAAATCTAGTCTTCTGGTGCATACAACATCAGTGCTTGCATCATAACTATTTACTTTTTCAGATATTTATTTATTCAACAATAAGTGTACACAGTGAGGTCTGATCTTGCCTATGTTACTGGAACTTGTCAGTGGCTTGGTGAAAGGAAGGACTTAACATACTCAGAGGGAAAAAAAGCAAAACAGTTTTGGACAACAAAAGCTCTAAAAGCACACATTTTTGGAAAAACACAGCTTCCTCTTAACTAGGAGAACAATAAATGTAAATGTATTTAAGATGCAAGTTTCCTTTCCATAGCAATATTGAAAATTACTTACATAAGTCAATTCAAGTGATGTTTAAATTCTGTTTGTATGTATGTGTAAACATGAGTCTACTGTGCATATACCCACACACACATATGTATCTATATCCATCTACATATTTAACATCAATAATGACTTAAGTGTCCTCAGAATGCTAAATTTCAGACAACAGAAGTGTTAGAGACTTTACTTCTTAAGAAACAAACAACAGCAAATCATTGAAAATTGAATCTTAGATGACTGAGTAGCTTCACAGGAATTTAAAACAAGCTAAAAAGTCTCAGGAACAGCCCAGAATGTTTCCCCTCTTGCCCCCCCTCTCACCTCAGACCCTGAAGGAGCAGATTGTGCCCTCGCCGCAACCCCCAGCCACCCCGATGGCTCTGGGGAACCAGCAGGGAAACAATTGTGGCTCCACATGGAGGGGACGTGTGAGCAGCAGTCAACGAACGGGCCATCAGAAATTCCCACCTGTGTGCCACGGAACCTAGCAGAAAACATTTGCCTGACACATCCTGGCACACCCCCGAGTGCCCAATTATCGTGCAGCGTTGGGCTGCCTCTTCCCTCAGCTCGCGGCCTGCATCTCACGCTGCTGAGGAGACACGACACCTCCTGAGGGTGAAATACCCGTGTCTTCCAGAGTGCTGAACTGCCTTCACCCAGCAACCCTGGTGAGGTTGCAAGGCATCTACCGAGGGCAGAATTTGGCCTCTGAGCCTTCCGCCAGTTGGGCTTTTCAATGCACACAGCTTAACCTTCATGATTTCAGTTAACAATCTGCTCCCTCCTCCTCCAGGGCACGACACTAAACAACCAGAACCCTGAGAAGATGCTCCTTGAATGTGAGAACACCCCTACAGCTTAGTCAAGCAGGAACACGAGTGGTTTGTGACCAGTCACATAGACCGAGGCAGAGGAAACAGAATTAATCCTTGTATCTTGGTGACATTAAACCTGTAATGAAAGCTCCGTCTTTCTATGTAGGCACGTGAGACATAGTGTAAATCTTTTAAACATGAAATATGTAAATCTGGCTTCTTAAAGCAGCAACGAGCTTTTTAAACCACTCCAGCCAGTAATGAAATTCCTCGTGATGCTTTTCACTGTTCGGTAAAGAAAAACATATAATCCAAGAGCTGGGAAAAAGCACTGATAAGAGGTAAATAAACTGCAGCTTTCATAAACCTGAACTGAAAATGATCCACCTCCACTGCTGCATTCCCTCTGATTGCCAACTACTCTGAAAAATATGTCTTCTAAGCAGTGTGGAAGTTTGGATTTTAAAAGAGAAATCTAAGACAGGCATATGGGTCTCCTAAGACTGAGAAGCACCTTACTTGGTTCAGTCCTATCTATATAAAAGCCACAATAGCCAACTTCTGGTACTCGGCCTGGTTTTACCAAAGGCAATGGATCAACACTAACCTACAACAGGAGAAAACTTGCTTAATATTGCTGTACTTTTGCAAGTGAGATGACAAAAGCAGAGTCTCACAAAACACATTTCTGAAATCTCAAAGAGTTACACAGAGATGGTGCTCAAAAAACATGAAAAATAGACACAGTAATTAACTTGCACTCTGATACAGATCTCAGCAAGCTAAAAAGAGTATGTAGGATACTAAATATAGTAATTAACCAGCAATTAGTAATTAACCTTTGTGTTGGCTATTAGCTATTCAAGTCTTTTAAGACAGCAGAGGGATTTACACTTGTTTTCCTGTACTGAGGGTAAGTGTCATAGGACTTGGCCCTGTACACAAAAGAGGGCTCATCCAGGGATCATCCAGCCACGCTGCTTCTCTGTGTTCCCAATCCCCCTGGAAAAGTTGGGGGGAATTAAAGTTTAATTACAAGCCAAAGGGTTAATATCAAACCTGATTTTTTTTTAATTTTAGTTGAAAATGTAAATATTTTGTCTATGTCAAATATTTTTTCCGATGGCTCAAATCATTATTTTAGCTCAGCAAAGCTTCAGTTATTTGCACAACCTTATACAGAAGGAATCCTGATATTACCACGAGCATCATGAGCTGCAAGCAGCTTGCTAATTAACTATAATTCATTCTTAAAAAAACAATTAGAACTATAACGAAGGAGCACAGCAGAATCGTGAGTAAACCAATAATCAGTCAAACCACAGCTAGCAGGTTGAGGCACGCAGAAAATATCCAACAGACACATCGTTTTCCCATAAAAGTATTACTGGATTAATGGAGCAACATGAGATCTCGACAAAGTGCACAGTTCCTTCCTCATTAAGGACGTTACACTGAAGAACTGTCTCACTGCTACTTGATAGCCTCCTTCAAATTAAGGATCTCTTCATATGATAAAAACACATGCGTACTCACTTGCTTATTTTCTCTTCTCATTTGAAGGGAACTTAATTCTGAATTCCCTGTGTACCTTGGGTATTTACTCTTAAGAAAATAGTATGGAAAATGTTTCAGTTCACTGTCTTCTCTGACAGGCTGTAATAAATCAAGAGTCCAGAAGGGTGACTCCTGCCTGGAGCCAGACCCATGCTCCTTGCAGCCACCCCAGCACCTGGGAAAATTTAGGTCCCAGAGCACTGTGGGTGCTTGTGCAAGGTCCCAGCCATAAGGTCACCTCCACCATACCCCCTCCAGAACCCACACGGTGGGCTCAGTGAGCATGGTATACCTGGTCACATCACACGTATTTAAAAGAAATGCTTCGAGTCCAGAAATACCACTGTGTCACTGAAAAACACTGAACTGTTTAAAACATTGACACAAACTGCAAGCTGCTGTACCTTACATTTACTAGAGACTAGCAGGCCCTGACATCTATCCTCTAGAAACACAAGCCTGGCTTGAGATTTCGGTACCTTCACAAACACGTGCAATTTATTGTATGCAGCAGATGCAATGCAAAGATATTAAAATGAAACATATTTTTCCATTCTACATTAAACTGGAAACGAAGGGGAATATTAAAACATTTCAGCTGATGCAGTGGCAATGGCCAGCCTGCACCGAATTTCATTTTGGCATGAAGAAAGGTGTCTGAGCAGGAAAAGCAGGGACCAACAGCTTGCTGTAGCTGGCTCAGCTTCAGGGGCAACCTCGGCCAGGTCTCCACCTCAAGTTATTGGTGTTAAAACAAAAGGAAAACTTTCAGGAGGAGCACTGAGATGTTCCCAGTTCTGCACAAAATCAGAACAGTTAATGCAATGACTACTCCACATGTATGTATGTATATCCACTTCTATCTACAACAACAGCAAATGCCATCCAAATCATCAAATAAACTTCTGCCAAAAAAACACATTATCATAACAAACTAATGTATTTTCAAACTTTGCCACAACTAGCTGTACCTGTTAAAAATGCATGCCCCACATTGCAATGTGAAGCCTCATACAAGGGATTGGATTGGATGTAACTGAGGCAGGGTATGTGAGCACAGGAGTCTCTCAGCAAAGGGAAGTAGAAATGGAAGGCTTTGTAGACACAGATGGCCAGAGACTGGTCTGTGCAATTTCTTTCTTCTCCTGTAAGAAAAGTGGATCCTGAAAGCCTAACGCTGACAGCAGAGGCTGAAGTTAATGGCTGAAGAATGTCACCAAGCTGCAAGCTGTTTCTGTAAAGCCACTGATGCAAACGTATGGAAAAGAAACAGTTATTAAGCTTTTCTCCACACCAACAGTCACAGAAAGAATTAAGTTTTTGGAGGATGGTCAGAGTGATCTGGAGAGCTGCTTGAACTGCTTTATTGCCAGACATTTTGGGATGCCATTAACCCAGGGACAAACTTTCTGTGTGAGCTGCTGGAGACAGGGGCTGCCCATGTCTTCCAGATGACTGCAGGCATGCTTCCTATGAGATGAGACCTGAAAAATCAGACCTGCAAATGGCACTGTAGAATTAAAGCCAGAATTAAAACAGAGCTCTTCCAAACACAGCTTCTTACGTGGGGTAGAAGGGTCAGGCAGCCTTGTGGTTCCTAGACCTGGGTGGGCTCAGGTCCAGCCCAGCTTTATATGGGACCAAGGACCTGGCGTGTATCCTCCTGTGGATGGCTGTTGGTCCTCCCATGCCTTCACCGTAAGCCAATTACTCCCTGCCCATTCCATGCTGGTTTGTGAGTATTTTCCACTTAGATGGTACTAGCCAAATGACTGCCTGTACCGTGAGGCATCAGCTATAATGCTTTGAATCGTTATATAGCAGTAAGATGAGTTGTTTGAAAGCCTTCATAAAATTGTAAGCAGATAGTTTAGACATTTTGATGAGAAGATAAGGTTTTATTGTGATGTGACTGACAGTCTCAGTGAAGGGTATTTACAGTCTGACTCTTATTACTAAAAACACCATGACAGGTAGAACTCGATGTGTATGTATAATGGGGAGACGATGGGAAGTTATGACAAAAAGAGCTCATTAATCATTTCACTTTTTTAGAACAGTTAATTTCCCATACAGAACTACAGTTTCTAAGTGGATGGTGCATGTACCACTTAACACAGGCTCTTTGGGGTAAGCTTGCTTTCTTTGTCTGTTTTATGTCTACTCTCAGTGAATGGAGAATGTGAGAATTTGTCTAAGGAAGGAACAAAGAGAAAATGGAATGAATGCAAGAAGAGGGAGTTGATGATACAGAGGAAGGAAGATGTAAATACTGAAAGGAAACTGGAAAGCATGAAAAGGGTGTGTTTAGAGCTGAGCTGCACTGCTTACAGAGGAAATCTCCAGAAGAGTAGGATTTGCTGGGAAGGAAAGCAGCAAAGAAACAGGGAAATAAATTGTATTGAGTAAGCAATCTTTTCATCCCAGTGTCAGAGAGGTGACCGGCCAACCAGCCATCACTCCTAACTGAGTTCAGCGGTACATTCAAATTCTGAGATCCTCATTCCTTTACGGCTCATTTGCACCATATTTACACTACTTGGTATCAGAGACCTCACTGTGACTATGAGGAGTCACACTACAAAGCCCTTGGACACCTTCTGACGAGCGGCCTCCCACAACCACCCAGCAACGAGTCAGTGCATCCGCCATCTTGACCCATATGCAGTGTTACGTACGTCTGTTTGATGACACCACCACAAAGATGCTTCATACCCTCACCCACAGTGGGATCCCCCACACACAGAGAAAGCAGCATTTGCCAAAACTGGTCGTGGTTTCATAGGAAGCTACATCTTGTTGAGAATCAGTGTGAATTACACCTCCCAGCTGCAAAGTAACCTTTGAAAAAGGGATTCTGGCTCTTAATTTTTACAGTATAGTAGGACTCATCCCACCTAAGTCTAACCGTCTAAAAGTCAAGTTATTCCTTCACGTCCTTTAAAGTCCCTCCACAGCCACAAGAGAATGACACAGACAGGAGGAAATCCCCCCGGAGGCACCTATTTCTCTCCTCTGGCTACTGAGAGACAAGGGTGGAGGGTCCCAAGATGACTAGCTCGGTATCCCTCACTTTTATGTGCTGAGGCTAGGGATAATTTGTCTGAGAACACACCAGAGGAAAACAATCCCAAGATGGAAAATCGATCTCTGTCTAGGGAACGTGGACAATTCAGTCTGAACTCAAGCAAAACTTGCTGCATTTTTATTAAGTGTTGTATTTATTGTCACAGGAGAGAATTCATGGTGCCTGAAACCTATTAGGAGCTGCAAAAAGTTTCTCTCCTTTCATCCATTATGAAATTAATGAAAGCAAGATCTCCTGATAAAGAAAGTGTCCTTTTAAGTTTAAACCAGGAAGATGAGCTAGATTATTTGCCCTCAGATTGAATTTTAGAGGTTTATATAATAAGGACAGCTATAAATTGAAAAAAAAATTATGGCAAGTGTCTCAATGACAAAGAGTCTCACACGTGGAAGGGTGAGCCATAAATCAGATGGGCAGTGGAATATTAAATTGCTAATTTTAAGAGCGATTGCTGCCTTTTTTTTTTTTAATACATGTTAATATAAAAAAGTAAAACAAAATCTCCGCTACATATTTCTCCCTCTTCCCTTTTTTCTTTTTTTCCTTTATAAATTAAAGTAGACAACTTGTTTGGAGAAAAAGGTCTAATCACTTTAAATACAACCAAGAAAAAAAAAAAAAAACAAAAAAATAAGTCTCCAACAAGCTTCATGGAGATGACAGATTAAGTATATTTGATGATTACAGAGTAGGTCCCATATGCCTTACATCTCACAGCCATGCTCTTTACCAGGACAGTCTAATACCAAAGTGTCTGCAGACATGATTGCAAGTGTACCGTACACACAGTCATACTGCAACGACCTAAATTACAGACTATACCCAGAGTAAATTTGAAACATCACTGAAGGAATAATAAAAAAGTCACTGGAAATGTGCAGAGGAAAAATTGTAACACTGAGCTACATGAGAAATGAGTGAAAAACCTACAGCTATTCGTGGTCCACAAATACCTTAATTAGCTATGCAACGTGAGTTATCTTACTACATTTTCCCAGCCAGCAAGATGATGGCTCCCTCCTCCTAGTGGATTATCATGAAATATTTATGGCAAGTTTTGTTTGTTTGTGTAAACCACAGAAGTGTCACAATTCAGACCCCATCCAACCCCTCCCCAGCATTTATCTTTTTATTTGGCATCTCAGTCTCTGTGCTCAGCCCAAGCTGTGCAATTTACCATATCCTTATGTGAGAAGAGCCTTTCTTTCTCTCCCTTGAACACAGGCATTTTTCTGATGCTTATAGCAAACTGAAATTCCTGACCTTTGCCTCAGTTTTTCTCCATTCTCACACAAATCCTCGGAAATACTAATTTTCTGTGTAACCAACACAATTAGACAGTTCCTCAAGGTATTGTTTCACTTATAGCCTAAATTTGTGTTAAACAACATAACCCACCCTTCAGCAAATGTATGCCTTGTTGCTAAGGCATCTGTTATTGCACTTCTCCTCTCAGCCACTTGCTACCATTCCTTACACATTCTGGAGATCAATGTTTCACCAATTCTAGATGCTCATACACAGAAAGGGAATGGTGCCATTTGGATAGAACAGCGTATTTTACCCTTCTTTTTGAACAAAATCAACTGTCCATGCAAGGCATGGAACAGAAAGAATTCAGTTTTCAGCCTTCATTGATACTCAACCTGTTAAATACTTTGAGCACTACAGAAATAACACAGCAAAACTGGGAGGAAATCTCTCCATGCTGACTACAGCCCGTAATAACCAGCAAAGTAATGCACTACTTACAGCAAAGATTCTGCCACTTAGGAATTTGTTGAGTGAGGTGTTTTCACACACAATCTTGGAGTAGTAGCTCCTTTCAGAGTTTCCCATGGCTGTTTAAACCAATTGCAATTACACGTATCTCTACCCTACAACTGTACAGCTGTACAGCTCTCGCAACACTAAGCTACCACAGAAGTTGTTTTATTGGAAAAATAATTGCTTTTCCACGGTGTATGTTAGGCAGAATTTTTATATAAGTTTTTTCAAATGACAGAAGAGTAATTCTAATGCAAATTTGCAATGTTTTGTAACATATGATTTGAAGCTGCTTTTGAAATCTTCACCTACTTGCATGTTGTTTTTACAAGGTAGCCTTCTGAGAAGTACAGACATGATAGCTGCAGAAAGCAACTGCAGAGGTCATACAAAACGTTCTGACATAGCTGTTCCTAATGCTACTTCTCTTGGCCTCCACTCTGTTCAGACCTTCCTTCCACTGCTGTCCTACTAAACCAAGCCGTAAGGAGCACAATATATAAAGTACGGCTCTGATGGAGTGCACAGGGGAGAAAACACAGCCATGCTCGGTCAGCATGTGCTATGTGACTGAAGCAAAAACAGAGGGTGATAGAGCCTTGCGTAGATTCGGGTAGTAGAATAACACTTCTGATAGATACAGCAAAGATTCATGTATTAACATGCAGAAGGCTCACTGTCAACTCTTAACCAGATGCCACATTTACAAACTGTGACTTCCTGAAGAATCAATCAGAAAAGACAGAAAGGAGGAGATCTAAGTAATGAATGAGATGGATATAGATGACATTACAACCCTGGTTACCCTGAACCAACCCAACAATAGCAGATCACTGATAAAATAGACATCACACGGAATGTACCAAACATTGCATACAATAATGAAAGTCACAGAAGCTAAGAAACGTACCTTCTTGACTGCATATAAATAGTGAAGATACTTACACTTACAGGTTGACTTTTTGGCACATCATAAACACCTTCCTTCTTTTGGCTGGTAGGAACCTGCAACAAATGAAAACAATGGTCATTACACCAGCAGGTCTGATGAAAAGTTGAAACCTGCAACTGATATTTAAGTACAGGGTAGTCATTTAAGGATGTTTTCCTTTTCATTCAAGCAGTAATGTTAATGGAGATGATACTGAAGAAATAAAACATCTATCTGAATTTTTAAAATCCTAAAGCTCAATAGTGCTCAGAATTGAGATTTCCATTCTTGGTTAGGTTCAGCTGAATGAAAATCAGGTGCATGTGGACCTCCTTCCTACTAAAGTGGTTGTTTTTCATTTTACTTGGCAGTTAGAAGCGCCCATGGAAGGCACGATCAGGTCAGTATGTCATCTTCCTCCATAACAGAGAACCAGAACAGAGCGACTGATCTGAAGGAGAGAGATACTTGGTCTATGGCATTAGGTTTCTTCCTTCCAATTTATTTAATAACCTAAGTCAAGTAAAGTCACAACACGTATCCCTGCAGTGATGGGACCCTGTAGCTGCTCTAACCAATGTTTGGTCACAATTCTGCAATTTGTACTAAGGAGTTACCAGCCTGTAAGGGTCTGAGGCTGCATAAACACTCACACAGCCAGGGAGCTGAAGTCAACAGCCTCTCTCATGGATAAAGACAATGATAATACAATTAAATAAATTTTGAGTGAGTCTTTAGTTGACCCAACAGTTGTAATTTACACCTTGGGCATTTATATCTTACTCATGTAAATTCATTTGCTTTGTAATACTGGGCTTAATGTGCCTAAGAACTGCTGCTTTATGTATTTATAATTTGTGATTTTCTTTTCCTTCCTAAAAACACTGAATGTCTATTGCAAATGACATAGGCAAAAAGAACGGTAAAAAAAACCACAGGCTCTAAATAGACACGCACACTCTAAGTAAACCAGTGCTGCTTTTTCATTGAACAAAGACATTCAACCTAAGAAGGCTACATTTCAGACATTTATGAAACCTCAAAGGTAAACAGCAGAAATAATATTGCAGATATGAAATTCTGATACAAGAGTAGGTCTAGTTCAGGGGAAGCTGAAGGAATGCCACTTGTTCATTAAACTGCGCTATCATTTCTTACTTTGTATTACATACCTAAAGTTCTCTGTACTGTTCTAACACTCACATGTTCACATTTAGATGTCAAAACTGTGCACATCTTGAATGTGGTGCACATGGAAGAAGCTTTTCAAGAGCACTCAAGAGGCATAAACGCAGAACCTTCAGAGAAACTGAACATGTTTTATTACTATAGGCACTTTTAAAAGATTTCTCTTCTAATACTATCCCGGGAATGACTTGTCTTGGTTTTCTCAAAGTACTGGTCTCTTCCACTTAAACCACCTATCACATGAGACTAGTAAGTCAACAATTCAATTTAACAGAAAAAAAAAAACCCACTCTCTCCTTACAGACTAGTAAATGACCGTACGAAACCAGAAACCATGAATGCTCTACATTTCATAAGTCACTGGAAAGTTTAGTCTTCCTTTAAAAGAGGACAAATGCTGTGAGATAACCTATACTATAACCAGCACAGTATTTTTACTTTCTCCCTGGAAAGCTTCCCCCTCAATCATTTTCCTCTTCCCCCTCCCAGCTTTTCCCAGAAGTCATCCCCGTTTGCACACTGCTGCCCACAGCTGGTTGTGTAATGACTGTTTCCCTGCACTATTGATTCCGCTGTTTTTACTCCACCTTATAATTACATTTGAGAAGAGCAGATACTGGCTTCTACCAGCAAGACAGAGAAGCTTTTCTGAAAGGCATTTTCTTTCCCAACCTGTCTTCCTATTGTCCTTACTTGCCAAGCAGCACCAGATTTCTTTGCATCACTACTTAGACCGGGGTCTGCAAGAGATTTTGCCTGTTTGTTTTTCTTTGCCTGGCGATATCAGCGAAGTGGTATCAGCACCAGTGCTGCTGACAGCTCTGCCTCTGCGACAGGTTGCAAACCATTTTCAAACCATTTTGATGGACTTGCATCTTACCAGCAAAATAAGCACCACAACTCAACTCCCCCCACTTTAGATTGTCAACTCCTTGCAGTAGAGAACATGCCTCTATACAGAGACCAGTGCTGCTACATACACAACAACAACAAACACATAGCAAAATCCTCTCCCCACCTCACTATCATAAAACAATAGACAGACAAAGAGATGCTATTAAGAAATCTGACACTCGCTGAGAGGATTGGTACAGCTCAGTGATCAAATCATGCTCATTGATCAATCTGTGATGGTTGACTTGATGGTCTTCAAGGTCTTTTACAACCTAAATCATTCTAACTAATGCATTAAAGCAGCTTACATAGACAGTATTAAAAGAGCAAACAGACACAGACTTTGGGATAACGTATCAAAGCAAGCTGATAGAGAGTGCTTAAAAAGAAAGTTGTGACCCCTACTGTGTTAAACAGAATTAGGCATTATCACATTCAGCATGCATCTTCCATCTTCAGTTACTTGTTGGGTAGGAATCTCTTCCAATATGGGGAAAAATGAGCTTTTTGAGCACCAGCTCTTGGCTGAAAAAGCAGAGCAGTACCAGGTGAGAATGACTTCAAGCCTTTTTCACGACTTTGAAGTGAGGAGGCATGAGCTAACTGAGGAGACACGAGCTAACTGAGGAGACACACATTTTCCAGTGTAGTATGGAAAGACTTTGTAGTAAATAATAGAAACTAGCAGCAATTTATACCAAAACCAACCAACCAGAAAAAACCACCAAAACAAAACGACAAAAAAAACAACAACCCCCACAAGAAGACCTTTTCCAATATCATTTTGAACAGTAGCCTGGACGGTTCTGAGTTCATCAAGATCTTGTACGAGAAACATTTTTTTCTGGTGATCTGAGCTGTAAGATCAGAGCTGTGGGGTCCCAGATTTATAGGAATCCAAGAGCTCATGAAGTAGGTGGGAACTAGGAAGCCAGTGGCTCTGGGCAAGTCTATGGTAGCCATACTTCGGCATCTGCCAGCTGCAGTAGACAACAGACTACCACTCGATGGCACCTAGTCTCAGCATTTGCCCTATTCAGGGTGTTGCCTATAGCAAATACATACCCAGACTATGGTGCATTATTTATCAGAAAACAGGTGTTTGTTGTGCAGTGCTGTGGGACAAAACACTTCTTCACATCCTGATACTATCAAATGATGCCTTGAGCAACTCTCTCGTGACTTACAGGGCAGTAACAGAGGAACTTCAAGATGAGTAACTCACTACCTGTTTACCATCTTCTATGCCCCTTTTAAGTAAAACAAAACATCCAAAGAGCCTTCTTGCTCTCTAGGCAACTCTTCAGAACACAGGTCCTACCTCTACCACCAGAGTTTGCTCTAAGATTTCCAGACACAGGGAATGATGACCCCATTTCGCTTGCTTTCACTGATACTTCCCTAAGATGTCCCTACAAGCTTTGCACTTTGATGAAGAGCAATCGGATTTTTTTTTGTCTGAATGCAGTTGTCACAGGAATTTTGTTTCTAGTGTAAAACTGACAACTAGAGTAGTCAAGGACTGCTTTCCTGAAAATAGTCAAACTTTCAACACTGTGTGGTAGAAAATTTTCAACCTGAGGCATGCTCTCACCTTGAGAGCTTTGAATGCCTTGCTCTAGGGAAGCAGAAGGATGGGTATGCTATTGTGCATGGCGGAGGTGCCAGGAAATCCATAAAGACAGGTTAAATGAATCTCACCTTAATGACCCTGTGATGGTGTCTACAAGATTATTTTCTAATTTTTATTTTGCATTTCCCTTTCCCATTTAGCTTCTTTCTATTTTGGTTTACAGCTGCTCTACCCTTCCATTTTATTCTATTATCTCCCTACTTTTTCTTGTTACTTAAAAACAAAAATCACTTTTCATCTTTTTTATTCTATCCCTGCTCCTGTATACCTTAAAAAAAAGCTTTTACTATTAGCAGATCAACTTCTAGTACAGCTAGATGAAATGCTTAACCACTTCTTGAATCTCCTTCCCCTCCATACTGAATGGTTTCCTCAAATCACAGTTTTCTTATGGCATAAAGAGTTTTTTGTCTACCTCCAGATTTACCTCTAGTATGTGATACAAAATGAATTACATTATATTTTAATAAACCCTCTGTACAGATCCCTTGAGCATAAATTGAATGGCAAAAGATTATTTTATATTGCTTTCAATGCAATTCTTTTTTGTCAGTGCAAAGAATGCAAGCTTGGGTTCTAACATAATATATACCCACTGAAAATATTTTCCCCAGTATGGGGGATACCCACTGAGAGCTCTTAGGTTTTGCATAGTTATTCTCCTTGGTTAGCCAGAAAGAAGAGCAGCACCATCAAAATGCCTTTCTAGGAACTGTTTAGATGGTCTGTACTCCGTGAGATTTTAGTATCTGTTTCTTAGAACAGATGTAAAAAGTTTCAAAGAATTAACAGAAAAAAAGAGAATCTACCATTTATCACCTTACATGGTGCACCAAAAGCTTAAGACCCGTCATAAATTGACAAAGATAAAGCTAATAAAATTTGCAGAAGCTGAAAAGAAACAAATTAACAGAAAAATCACACTGAGACTGGCGGATTATTCATGTAAGGTCGTAAGAATGAAATGTCAGACATTTTTGTGATGAATGAAAACTAATAAAAGTGAATTATATATGAAATGTATTTTACTAAATGCTTGCAATTGTTGCAATGAAAACACAGAAGCGGCGATTTTATACCTGATAAATGTTTTCTTCTGTTTCAGGCTCACGGATTGGCTCGTGTCCAGCCTCAAACACAATGTACTATTACACCAGCAGCCAGACAGGAAAAGTAAAAGATGAAACAGAGGGAAAAAGGCAATTTGGAATTCCACATAAAAACACAGGCAGGCATTAAAGAAACAAGTTCAAAGTACAGGCTGGCACCAACTGGTTTGCTGGAAAGCAGAGTAAGGTTGTTTCATATTTCATAAACTGATAGTGAATAGACCTAAATCTTCTCTAATGATCATTAGAGCAACTTCCTAATTCTTTCTCACTAGGGATACTGCCTGTAGCCCAATATTAATTTTCTGAAGTCAATGTGAATTTTGCCTCTTTTACATAATGGCAATTATTTCCACGTGTTTGTTAGCTGTGAATAAAAAAGCTAAATCCAAACAGGGAGAGCAGGCTGGTGCTCATGTAACGTGCCACATGGTGAAAGGCTGTCATTTTTCATCTTCAGGTTCTTGCTTTATTGTGGAGAGCAAAAAAGTAAACCTCCTGACATTACAGAAGCCGAACAGGAATTTAGGGCATCCTAATTCTTATCATCTTCCTGGAAACACCTTACTCAGTGCTCAAAAATCACTAATGCTTGAATCACTTTCTTTCAGTGTGTCTCCAACTACTATGCCTCACTGGAAGAGAACAAAATCTCCAGAAAAAAAAAAGTTAACTGCTACATGTTTTGTTTCAGCACAAAAACATGAGAATGAAATTACATCTTTTTCTTCTTCACACTCAGTAGGATATTGGACATGAATATATTGACATATTTCTGATAATCATCTTTGCTCCCAGACGTTTTGCTTGGATGAAACAAGACTTAAATTACAGATCTATTATTAAATCATAGCCCAAATACCAACAAGGGAGTGTATCAGAACATCAATTCTACTGTTTTTTTTTTTTTTTTCCGAAATATTCACCCTCTGAATGAAATTCTGGCTGCACAGAAGCCAACAGCAAAACATCAACTTATTAGTATGAAAACAAGATGACACCTTCCTTATATTCAAATTAACTCCCTTTTCTGTTAGACTGTTCATTTAAAAAATAGTGACAAATGTCATTTGGAAACTGACTCTGGACTCACAAACCACACTTTAGGAAATATTTAATCTAATATTTCTATACAGATATACTGTTCTTTTACTTACAGCTTAATCTCTAAATATGCTACTTTCTGTAAAAATCTTAGAAGTCTCTGAAAAGATTTATCTCAGCATGTATCTAGTCATTTCTGAAACTCCCAGCCTATACAGCTTCAGAAATTACCTGGTATACAGGGTCTTCTACATCTTCTTCCAAAATTGTCTACAGCAAAGAGGACAGGAAGTAAAAGCAAAGAACATAAACACTAGAGATAAAAGAACTGTACACAGAAACTAAAGGACAGCAAAGAAATAAGCAAAATGTGCAGGTAAGCATATAGTTTTTTTTTCTTCAGTATGCAGATAAAGCCTAATTATTACACAAAGTAACTCTATTCATGTCTCATCAGTTTAACAATCTGCACCTTATTTGATTTGATTCAAATACAAACATTCAGAAGTATATGGAAATTTCCCTACAGCGTAAGATGTTGTTAAAAAAACTGACTTACAACACGATAGCCTTCATTAAAGTATTCCTCCTGCATTAGGAGAAACATTATGCTGGAAATGAATGGATCATTTCAAGTTGCCAAGCATGTTCATCTTACCCCAGGTGATAGCTTTCATCACTGTTTAATCCTGCTTCTGAGCTAACAATAGCTGCTAGGCTCATATTTGTCCATTGCAAGCTAGCATCACTCAGACTCGATGCTGTTAACAAAAGCTGAGGACACCAAGTGCCTCTTTGGAGCAGTTTTGGGGGATACTTCAAGCCATACTTCTCTTGGCAGTAGTCTAAGCTTATGCATGTACCTGGTATACCGCTTGTTCACACTGTTTGTCCTTTTGTGCCTTTTTTTCCATTTCTTCCCTTTGTTTCAGTTCATAGATGAGCTGAAACAGATCTCGCAAGTCCAGAATTACAGGTTCAGCCTGCAGAAACAAAAGGAGTGAGAAAGGTTTCTACATGGCACAAGATACTCCTTTTATCCCATCCTGCTGATAGAGCAGTTATACTAACTCCAAAAAGAGAGAACTTCATACAGAATTAATTTCTGCCATAGCATGCAGGCTAAGGCTAATGATAATTATAATTTTGAATATAAAAACCACTTATATTTATTAGTAGTTTCTTATACAGTGAAATTATGGTAGACTATATGCGAAGTCGCTAATTGGTTTCTAACACTTTGTTAAATGAGTATAGGAATATACCCAAAGTTATCTGTATTCAAATAGAGTAACCAGTTTAGTTAGAACACAAAGTTTTAACTAATTATAAATATATATGTGTATATATATATATATATCAAGAAAAATTGGAACTAGTGAAATAAATTCATTTTTTGCCAAGATGGCTTCATTTATTTGCTATTTAGGAACATGTAAGCAGACACTTGTGACAAGTATAGCACAATCACAACCAATACAGACTGGCCTCTTGACCAACTTCTTATGAACATGACTTTTCAATTGAGTTACACTGTAAAAAATGACAATGGTCCAATACTTACTGCCTGGGCCGTTTTTATTGCCACAAATCTATGATTTCCCTCCTTTCCACATACATATCCAAACGCTCGGTGGTCTGTGATATCCTTTGCGATGTATGATATTTCATGAACTGCATGGTGGTGCTGTAGTAGCTATTAAAAAACAACAAGAAATATCCATCAAAATGTTCCACTGAGGCTGTATCAATTCCTTTCACCAGTGCTTCACCTGGATCTCAGCACACCTACGGAATTAAAATAAGCATTCCCTGGTGTCAAAATCAATTAACTTCTGTACTCTTTATGCCTATCCCCTTTTCAAAATCTGGCCAAATTTGACTTAGTCATTTGACTAAAACCTTCAACTGAATAATTTTCTCAGTATCTTCTGGTGAGATAAAATTCAATTAAAAAATAGGACTACCTACTTACTACACAGACAGCATCCTAGGTGCAGAATCCATATTAAATAGGTATAGAAAAGAGAAAGAAGCAGCCTCCTGTAGCTTCCTACAGGGTGACTCTAAGGACAGGCTCATCTGTAGGGGTTGTAGGACTAGAGGTGGAAGATGTGATCTCTACAAATCAGCAGCAGGGCTGCTCTATCTCTACAGCAGTAAGCATCAGCAAGCAAGCGGTGTTGTGATATTCCACTTAAGCAGTAACAGAACTCCAAAAATTTTCCCAGAAAATTCGTGGAAACATGATTATCCAACTTAAAACAATGCTATTTGCGAATATTCACATTTTATTTAAAATCTTACTTTGGTTAATAATAATTAGGAAAAAAAAATCCAACTGCCTTTTAAATACATGAGTAAAACTCTCCCCAGAGCCAGGACACGAACCTGAGACTCCTCTAAGCATGGTTTGGCCAGACAGCAATGCAGAGTGCCAGCGTCCTTTTCACTGTGGCCTAATTAGTATTTCATTACCAAAGTAGTGCTTAAGTATTTCCACTCAGAATAACGTTCTTGAAAAGTTTATCTAAAACAATCTATTAGTTTGAATTCCTACCCTCTGATACACTGGCTTGCTCCTTTATAATCTAGGGATAATGCCATTTCTGAGAGCAAGCAAAGCCTCACACTGAATTCTTTTGAGGTCCAGATCCCTGCTGGTTTGGAGAAAAGCACATTTTGAAAATCAGCAGGGCATCCACGCAATCTCTAAACAACCAGTTATTTTTAGAGTTTAAAAAACATTTTAAAATTCAAAACCAGAGAAGATCCGTGTGTGTAGAAGAGGAAAGGCTACACACGTGCAGGGCAAGTGACAAGCGACGAGACTCCCACAGAACACCGACTGAAATTTAAAAGGGAAGGCAGAACGCAAGAGGCAGATGACTATGTAGAAAACAAAAGACTGGACATATTTCTTTTTAATTTCTCAGTAAGCGACTCCTAACTTCCCAAGAACAAGGTTGCTTGTTCTTAGGGCAATGGAAGTGCTGCCACTGACTTCGAGCTGTGGCTAAGCTGAAGGTGTGCTCCAGACTTCTGCAACGTGTTAACGTGTTCAAAATTAATGATGGGATCTTACTTAGGTAATACGTGGATATTGATTTATTAGGCTTTTCTGAAAGCCAGCTTACATGCTTACAATGAAATGAAATGTTCCAATCTCTCTATTCTGCATAAAAAAGGGAACGTTATCTCTGGCTCCTATTAAATGAAAGTTCCTTGACATTGCTTTATTGATTGTGAGACAGCATTTTGCACTGAAATTAAACTGTGATCAGATTCCTTCCTTGTGGAATTACATCTGAAAAGCGTTCTACCATGGAAAAATATCACCCACAATGTAAGACAGCAGATGGAGATGCTCCAATTTATTTGGGAACCCTCATTAACTGTTTGAAAATCATTACGTTTGTAATGGTTATGATACTTCACATATTGTATCAATATATGTACAGATTAAGTAAAGGTGACTGCAACATTATCCTTTCAAGTATTTTATTGTACCAAGCGTTTAGAAAGAGTTTTTCATTTGTTTGAGGGATACTGAGTTGGAACATACACATAAAATGTAATATTGCATACGCATCTGCACTGAAATACAGGAATAAGCACTTATTTGAACCTGGGCTTTCAGACCTTGATGCATCGATTGTGTCCTTTCTACATTTTCCAATACCTCCAAATATTATTTAAGGAGTGCCTGGTTCTCTGCTCATCGTGAAGCAGAAATGACACTTGTTGCAGTCAGCAGAGACTTACCAATGCAAAACACCAGATCAGAGCTGCATCATTTTTGTAAACCATGTTGTAGGGCTGCAGCCTGCCTAATACCCTGCACAGCCCTTACATCAGCGAGCAGTGCACGGAAGGACAACAGAAGGGACGGCATGATGAGAAGCACAGCCTTGTCTCCTCTCACCCAGCCATCCAACAGAGACTTACAACTGAGCCAGTCTATAAATACACGGTCTTTGCATGTTTTGATTAAATCTGCGCCTAGTGCACTCGCAGGGATTAATCTGTCCTGCAAAATGAGGCCCACTGATAGAAATGGCTTCTTTACCACTCAGCCTGTAAGTGCTTACACGTAGCCACCCTCTCGACAAGCTGTTCACCAGCCTCTGAAGGAAATGAAACAAGAGCCACATAAAATTGCTTACAGCAGAACTGCTGGTCAGCACTCAGCAGTTAATATTCACAAGCTCATCTGCCTCTCTCCCCCCAGCCTCTTCTTTTTTTTTTTTTTCCATCTTCAAGGTTTTAACATGACTTAATCCTCTCTCCAGTGGGTCAAAAGCATATAAAAGAAGTATTTCATAGCTCAGAGATGTTTATGACACCCCCATGTGCATGGGCTGATGGATTCCATCACATGCTATCTGATGTTTTTACTGCATCTTTGCTGAGTGCTGCTAGGAGCCATGCACCAAGTCTTAAGCGAGGTATCAGATTGTTTGGAGGGCTGCACTACAGCAGAACAAATTACAGAGAAGACTTAATTTGTATTATGGTTCAATACAGTCAATTAAATATTGCACAGATTAGAAAGTAATTTAACATTTAAGCTTCACTTGTTAAAAAATCCACTGTATTTCCTCCACATTATTTTGGGTCTCACATGACTTTAGTCACTGCTGAAAACACTGAGGATTTTAAAATGCAAGCGCAGATAAAGCCTCATATCGGACAACTAAGCCAGTCACGGGGTGCAACAGTTGTTCTTTTTAGGCTAAACACAATGGCACTGGGGACAGCCCCAGCACCCGCCAGCACCACACTCTTCCCTGTCCGTTCGCCCAGCTCTCTGCAGCCACGCTTATTTTCTCTCCTCTTCTCCTTTCCATCCCCTGCTTCTCCTCTTCCCCCTGCACGCCCCCTGTACATCACACTGAATTGATTTAGCTACCTCTGAGATCTGTAGCATTTCTAATTTCCCTCAGGCTGCTTGGCACCTACCATAAATTTTTTCACCCCTTATCCTCATCTTGCCCCTTTATTTCCATGCTGTAGCCTCCAGTGCCACTAAATCAATTAAGTCAATCAATTAAGTACTTGGAAGGCCCAGCAATCATGTCAAATATGTGAGTTAGATGGCATGAGAAAGTCACTGCTTTACCATTGCTATTTCTCTTTTAATGAGGTTGTCTATTTAGTGGAGCCTGGGGCGCTGTGTTAAGAGCCACAACAAAAACCACCTGCGAGCTGCAAAGCCTCCTACACGCACTGCCCCACCCAGAGCAGGACTTTGTACCACTTTATATCTGTATTCCCAGTATTACATCCGTAAGGACAAGTTGCACTGGGATTTCAGCTGCACAGCCTCTCGCCTTGAGTTACGGTGAGCCTGCCCTCAGCTGGGTGCTCTCACCCAGCTGCTCCGCGCTGAGCATCGCCCCAGTATCAGTGCTGGGATCTGCGTGACATCCCAAGCATCCTCTGCATTGCTCTTCCTTTTAGTCCATCTGAATAAGCATGAGCACATTTTGCGTGTCACACCAAGCCCCTCAAACAACAACGTTACCCATCAAACTGCAAAATCCTTGAAAGATTCATAATAAAATAATTTTATAGACCGTATATTTTTTTCATGTGGCTGTCTGCCTCCCCAATACTCCAACCCACATTGTGTTTGCTCAACTTTAGGAAAACAAGCCTTATACCTTTAGGAAGAGTACTGAACAAACCCTAGGACCTGAATCTAACACGGAAAATTACGGCAACGCCTTAACGATAAGCTTAGCAAGCTAGAAGTGTAATAGCACATTTACCATTGTATATTGCAACACGTTAAGTTAAAACAATGAACTGTAAAACACGTGAGTGGTTCTCAGATGAGTTTCATCTCGTTGCTGCCAGACATGCTGGATCTGTACCGACATGCCACCAGTTACTCCGCTACACCTACGAGCTGGTCGTGTTCACTGCTGGTGCTCAAGATGTGCTTGCAATGGCACTTCTGTCAATTGCTGCTCATGGCCACTTCCTTAGCAATTGGACAGCTGTTTTGCACAACTGTTTTTCTTCTACATTATTTTGGCCCACTTTCCAAAGATGAATACAAACAAATATTTGAATTTTGTTCCAGTTGGTTAGAAAGGCAAGAGAGGAACAGTTCACCCAGGCCATACACTAGAAAAGGGGCCAGCTTTCAAAAAACATCATCATATATGAACACCTGGAAAGCAAAACCCACTAGAAACACCTCTTGCAGTTCTAGAGAGCTCAGGAGTGGGGGACGCTTCCAGACACTGGCTACGACAATCAGTTTTTCACAGGCAAATGAAAGAGTATAAACCAAACACACCAGCATGGGGTGAGAAAAAGCATATAATGAGCAAGGTAACAATCTACAGAGGTACTGCAGCACACACTGCAGAAAGGTTTTGGAAGCTGAAAGGTAGCAGGTTTTGGAAGCAGAAAGGTTTTGGAAGCTAAATCCCTTCGATACAAAGCCACTCATGGAGCTTGAGGTGAAGAATAGGTTAGGGACTTTTTGCCTGAAAAATACAAGAATAAGAGCTAGAAAGGAAAATGGAAGCTCTGAAGTGTACCCCAAGCCTGACTGGACTTCTCAGATGGCAACCTTGAAGCGTGTCCTCACAATGAGACGGAAACAAGTCTGTCTAATCCCTGTGCTTCTTCCATACAGATTGATTTTGCAGACAATAACCTAAACAAAGACTTTTCCGAGTGCCAACCTCTAACAGGCATTTCAGTGCACAAGCTTTGCAACAGAAACACATGGCATGAAAAGCACACTTTTAGATTACATGCAGTTCAAAGCCTGGTCTATGTAAAGCACCCAAAAGATGCGTAAATTTTATTTCCTCTTAATAATAATAATAAAAAAATCTCATCATTCTCTTCCTGCAGCCAAGGAGACTGAAGCAAAACCAGGTAATGTGACTTGCTCCAGCTTACAGGGCAACCTGCTGATGAGTCAGGAAGGACAAAAGTCAGCGAGCATAATTGTATGTTTAAAGATAAGCCAGTCTTCAAGTGAAGTGCTGTACTAGGCTCAATCCGCACAGTTCAGTTCAGGCTACGTGAAGACAAGCACTTAGTGAAAGTACCTGAGGTAAGAGCCTGTTTGGCTGGACTCAAGAAGACGGCTTAAAAGCGTGCTTCAGCCTCTTCTAAAGTCTGAGCTAATCCTTACCGTTTCCTTGGCTTGACAAAGAACTACTACTACTACTAGCACCTGTGTGTAAACTGGGAAGTAAGAGCAGCAAATTCTTAAGGGAGCAAATGGAGGCGTCCTTGTTTGTGCTTTCTGCGAGACGCACGTGGCATGATGCTCTCAACTTGCCTGGAGTTGTCCTCACTCACGGCCCGCAGCGTGTAGTGTACGGTTAGTCAATTAAGTTAGCAGGACTTAACTTTGCCAGCACAGCGGTCTAATTGTGATGAATGGATCCACAACATTGAGCTAGCTGGATATTCAAAGAACCTAATTTGTGAAACAGAACACCACTAAGGTAATAAACTTCTGTCTGGCTCTCATAATTTGTAATAATGTCTGACAAAGACCAGATATGAATTTAGTTATTGTTCATTGTCTTCAAAAGCAAATGCTAAGTTGCTCATGCAGAAGATCCATTTATTAGATATATGAACTTCTGAAAGGAACAAAACAAAACTGGAATGCACACATGGCCAATTTCCTACCTTCACTTCAACAGCTTTTCAATTTCTTATTGTATCAGGAGTGAAACTAGCTAGCTAAATATAAAGCCCTTGTCCAATTACCATTAATCCCGGGTTATACTTAAAATATGCACTTGCAAACATCATTCCAGGACAAATAAAATCCTAAAGGACAAGGAAACATTTCTACAGAGCTTTTAAACAACAAATGTGCTACACTAAAGCTGTGCTGCTGGACATCCCATGGGTCTTACACTATTTTCTTATTGTTTTTGTGTCAGACATGGTCTTTGTTTTACCAGGATGGTTAAAACAATGGAGGATTTGCACAGGGATATTGAGAAGCAAGAGATGTGATCCTCAATACCCCTTTAGGTTGTATACATCCCTTAGGTTCTATAAGCACCTCAGCTGTTTGAGACCATCTACAGACTATAATATGCTGCCTTACCTTGCCATTTCACTATTTCAATGTCGTGTGCAAGTTGCAATACTTGCTTATTAGGATATTATTTTATTCCTTGGGATGGCAGCTGGCCCAGTGGCCACTGCTGTGTTTCCAAGGCTGTAACGCATCTGTTTGACTGTATTCCCTGTTAGCACCCACCTCATCACCTTGTGAAAAACAGTCACTAGATCGATAAAGCCATAAATATCCCAGCACTGTCTCTCTACTCTCAAGCCAAAGCTCGCACACAGCCTAAGCGTAGCACTTCTTACCATAACTTGTGTTCTTTCCTGATATGCTCTGAAGTTTGTAAGACTGTTATTGATGAAATCTGGAATTTGAGGGAGTACAATACTCAATAATAGACAGTTTGTTACAGTGTCACTGAACATCTCAGTATTTTTATTGCATTCATCTTTACAGCCTGTGAATTCCTTCAGAGAAACCTCTGCTTTTACAAAGTTCTTTTGTTCCTTTACACCAATATCTTTCACCTCCTGAAATGCTTTTGATTTATATGAACAGCTCAAGACGTTTCTTCATACAACTCCTAGTAGCTTTGCAAGTATTTTTTGACTTTAACTGCCTCAAGTCCTAAGTGCTTCAGATTTAGTAAGTGTTATGAGCCACTCTCTTCTTGTAGACTGTGATTTGAAAAGCTCGTTGCTGAAAACCAGCCTTGGATGCTCTTGATTTGTCACACAAACTCTATGAAGCAAAGCTTACAAAGATCACAAAAATCCCACTCATATTGGCAATACTAAAATTCAAGTTGCAATGGATAGTCATCAAACAGAAACTTTCTTTAACCATAAATCTAATTCCATAACATCATTAAATCCTCTGGAATAGGAGAAAAAGACAAGAGGAATTTATTTTATATTTATCTGTCCATATGCCAAATACTTTTACCAATATAATAAGACTTTAAATAGGGCTGAGGGAAAGCACATGTACACAAAATAAGAATAGGAAAGGACCCTATGAACTCATGAACTGCATATAACCGATACGTCATGTCCCTGAACCAACCAAAAATGAAAACAAGAAAAGTTGAGTAGTTTATAACATGCAATGTTTTATATCTTTCAAACACAAAAGTAATTTCATAACTAGAAATAAACCAAAGCATACTAGCAAGAAATCCTACCTGTATTCAGCACTGACAGATTGGTTTCAAATGACACCGTGTAGGACTGGGCAACACCCACTCTGCTCAACTCTTCATCACTCATGGCTTAAGTTTCTAGCAGCCAGCACATAACTACACAGTACCAGCTAAAGGACTAAAATGTTCCCTAACACAGATACAGGCTTGCATGTGAGAAATATCTGAGTTTCTTTTTTTCTGTACTCCAAAAAGTTAAGCTTTCGCTCCTGGGGTCACCCTTCTCTATACTATTTTTGACAAAATTCATTATCGTGAGAGATCCTGCTGGTTCCCAGCACAGGTGTCTGAGCTGCAGGATATTCCTCCCAATGCAGAACTGGCCTGCAACACTGTGGCAGCATCCTTGAAAAGGCTAACAAGCAACCTCTATCAATATTGTAAGATCTCAGATTATTCCATAATTGAAGATGCACCATCACAAAGTATTATGATGATGGCCGTGGTTAAAGTGAACTCGGTGTACCTGCAGGTTAGCAAACAGTGATAGTAACTTCTAAGAAAGACGTATCCGTGCAGTAGAAGTGACTGGAGCAAAATCTTTAGACTTCAGAAACAGTATCACTAACTACCTACCCCGGTCATAAACACCACGCCAGCACTTCATGACATTTTATACTCAGTCTTCCTAAAAAGAAAGAGAGGATACCTTTTTCTGTGAGTTACAACTGCATGTATAAACCAACTCCAGATAATCTCATAAACAAGCCGCTCCTTCCTTTTGCTCAGGTCCCACAACAGACACTTAACTGAGGATATAAAACGTCCAGAGTAACTCAGCGTGAATGCATGTAGTACTGGAGCTCTGAAGGCAAGAATGAAACAAAATCTAAAAGGCAAACCTCAAAGAGACTTTAAAAAGAACAAAGACCTTTTGTGTAATTTTAAGCTTGATTTGGGGTGGTTTTTTCCTGCATTATCCAGAGGTAGGAATTTCTAGAGTCGTGCTCGGTAGGTCCCGTTGTGTTACAGCAGTTCTACATTTCAATTCAAGCAGCGAAGCATTTTACAAGTTCTTCCCTGGCACCATCCAAAAGAGTCCCAAAGCTCCCATTCGCACATTTTCATGCCCAGAATTGTTTCTCCCCTGCTTGTTTTCCTGTAAAGAAGGCTGAATGTTTAGGTTTGGTCTTCTCCTAACTGAAATCTCCAAAAACAAACTCAGATTTATCAGTCCACACATAGCCTTGGCCCAGAGAGGAGCACAGCTCAGCTACACGGGCTGTTCTCTTTCCTGTCCTTTACTTCTCCCCATCCTTTACAACTCCTGTGTACAGTACAAACTCTGCTTCCCTTCTCCTAATCAAAGCTAAACTTCCTCATGACTTCAGTCTCAGCACTGCCCAACGCTAAACCTTATGCATGTACAGTTACATTCTCACATGCTAAACACTTCAAAATACTTCCAAACTCTTGTAGCATTCACTGGAGGGCACTTGTCCAACTAAAGATCCAAGAAGGTTATAACACCTTCTACTAAACCCCTCAACCGTTTTAAAAGCTAGGACACAATTAAAAAAATCTCATTCAGATCCAAAAAACAAGAATACGTTCTGAGCTATGGATCAGAGGCTAAGAGCTACACGCAATATTCAGACACACAGAGTTCTCATTTTCTTTAAATTTCCAGGCACTCAGATGAATGAGTGCTCTGCCTCACCTGTTTCACAACACTCCCTTTCAAGTCTGCACAACATTGCTGCTTGCTTTGCTGGGAGTACAGTGATGCTGAGTTAGGACGGGAACCACAAAGGATAAAAAGTATTAATAGCAGAGACAGCCCACTAAATGCTGCTTGTTCCAGAAGAGTGCTGCAATGCCGGGATGTGTAATCCCACACTGCCACCAGGTACTGGGTAGCACACTGGGAGACGTAGCTCCAGCCCTCAGGCTCTGCACTATGTGTTTGCATGCATGCTGAGGATACAGCGGATAAAACAGATGGAAAGTTGTGAGGATAATTATCTCACTTAGGAAGTTATTTATGAACAGTTATTTATATATTAATCAAAGATCTATTGGTATCTGAAAGGTATTACTTACATAACTGAGGGACAGGAACAACCAAAGTATTTGTGTTGGGTAACTGTCAACAACTATCAGCATCCAGTGGCTGCCAGCATCCCTTCTTCTGTTCTCCTTCCACAGGGACACTTACTACATAAACTAGGCGGAAGAAAAGGCATTTACTTGTCCCCCTGGACTATCACGCTGAACAAAGCTCTTGCTGACTTCCCTGTAAACACAGATGTGATCCCGAGGGCAGAACATCATCCAGCGCTTTTATTGCCAATAGAGCTCTATTACTATCATCCCGCAAACTCCAGGTAACTTTAAAAGTAAACCTTCCTGTAGCTTCCTATCCCATTACGCTGACAGCTAAGGTCATCTGTTTCCTGGGCGTTTGACACCAGCAACAGGAGAGGTTAAACAGCCTACAAGTCCGCACAGAAATTCAGACGCACCACCCGCAGTACTGCTATTACCAGGACAAACCAGAAAATTGCAGAGCAGCCCACCGGCTAAAATGCACTGAATAGAAAGGAAAATCACTGGCACACCCGGGGTGTAATGCTTCACAGACATCTCAAAGAGGAAGGCACTGAGGATTTCAAAGGGAGACGTAACTTTCTGTTACGGCACCCACTGAAGGTCCCCCACCGCTCTCCGGGGCAGTTTTAGTGCATCTCGGCGGCCTGCTCTATTATTATGTCAGCATTTCTCTCGCTAAATCCTTTTCTGAGCAGTTTGAAATTCAGCCATTATAATTCTGCGTGTGCTGAAAATGGGACTGCAATTTTTTTTCTAGCGTGTAATGCATTAACCTGGCTTTGAAATACCAGTACCTGCAAGTATCCCCCCACAAGCAATGGCATTTTGGGTGCTCTTCTACATGACAAATTGCAGCTGGAGAAAAGGAATACAGCTTTGTTGGAGTCCATGAGACTACTATGTGACTTTCATATCTTAATTTATCTGATTTAAGGAAGGCTAGAGATTACAGACAAAAAAAAACAAAACATAACTCTATACTTTGAGTTTTTTGCTATGGGACTTCGAGTGTTTTGCTATGCATCCTCACTGGAAGGATGCAATGAAGCTCCACTACATAATAGGATCCATAAGAACAAACATTTTTATGCTGACTTTACAGTTTTCAGTAAAACTCCCCCCAAATTCTGTTTTAGCATACCAAACGTTAAAACCAGATGATTTTAAGTCTACTGCTGCATGTTTGGCTTAAACAACAGGAGGACTTATACTGCCAAATGAGATCACCAATAAGTCATAAAAATCTGATTTTCTGCCTTTCTGAAAGCAATCAAATTTTTATCCTTTCCACACTGAAAAATAAAATTACAATAAATTCCCACAAATTATTTCAGTTTAGATAAAATGACTTGAATAGCTTTATTTTATCTGCATGCCAGATGGTGTCAAAAACGTGAAGGCAGTTCCTGTGGGTACTCACTACAAGAAGGCAGAGCTTAGCTGAAGATCAGAGCATTTCCAAATGAGGGAAGGGACAAAAATTTCAGCCTTACTCCTTATTTTAGTAGGAAAGACAATATTCAAACCAAAGCACCAGATCCAAAAACACTCAGACTTCGTAATGTGCAAAATCACACCTGAGTTTTACCTTTTGGGTTCTTTTTTTTTTCCACAGTGACAAAGCTGTCATAATATATAAGGCTTTTATAGTCTTCATACAGCAAACTGAGCATGTATGCAATGTATCTCTACAAGCTTGTGGCTATTAAAAATCCCTGTGGAGCACTCTGAACTACCTAAACTGTCTAGGGCACTGTTGGGAAGGCCAATAAGAAATGAATTACAATAGTCAATAAGGGATGTAATTATAGAAGTAGATTCTTCTGACATTTACATTTTGCTAACTGTCAGGTGTTATTTATTAAATGTATTATTGTTTCCCTTTTAAAATATCATGAGACTGTAAATACCTTGTCAGAGTAATATGCAGGGTTTTTAAGTTACCTACTGGGCTGTATCCTAATTAGATTTATTTACTACATGTAAAACAGTAAATGCTATGTCTTAGTACTCACGTTTACACATAGACGGGGAAGTGCCAGGCACTTGAGGCCTCCCCTCAGCCTCCTCTGCTCTGGGCTGAACAAAGCAAGGGGCCTCAGCCGCTCCTCATGCATCTGGCCTTCCAGACCCTTCCCCATCTTTGTAGCCCTGCCTTGGACACCTTCTAATAAATTTATGTATTTCTTACATTGTGGCACCCAAAACTGCAGAGTACTCAAAGTGAGGCCACACCAGCAGAGAGCAGAGCAGGACAACCCCTTCCCTTGGCCGGCTGGCAGTGCAGTGCCTGATGCACCTCTGAGACATGGATTTTAACGAGTTTCCAGCACAGGAGTGCTTTAAGGAGAAATGTGAAGAATACAGAAGTACCAGATGAAGATTTGCAAAGAATTTCCCCAAAGTCTGATGGACAGGATGGTTAGAGGCTCAGAGTTGTTTATTTGAGAACTGAATAAATGGATGATGAAAGCTGGCACTGTGGAATGGCTCCTTGGATGAGGATGAAGAGTAAAGGGAGCCATGAAGAGCCTGGAAACGAAAACAGACAGGCTATGGGTTGATAAAACAGACAAGGCAGATTCAGCATAGAAATACAAAGAGAAGCATGACATGATCAAAAGAATAAGCTGAGACAGCAATCTTGGCAGTCACAACAGATTTCCAAAATAAAAGTCACATTTGTCAAGGACAGAGAAAAGGATAACAATTGAGACATGAGATGGAGAGAGGCAGAACTGTATTTTAAGCATTTTGTAAGCATGGCAATGAGCACTGTATTTCAGAGTAGTTACCGGGAATCTGTAAGATCTGGAGTTGCCCTAGATGTGGCAATCGAAAACAAGGTTGAGTCAAGAAGGCTGCTGAGTTTACAGGGCTAAATAATAGATGATGCTGATATTTTCCTCCGCACTCAGAAAAGAAGGTCAGAGAAAGACCTTTGGGAGTCAGGATTAAAAGGCCTGTTTTAGCCATGTTAAGCTTGATCTGATGGCTAAACATGCAGGGAGAGGGCTGGAAGGACAGGTCAACATTTGAACAGAAGGACATGGGGCTGGCATCATTTGGTTTGACACAATAACTGAATTTGTATTTGCAAATCAAGTAAATATTGATAAAAAGCACAGCAGCAGAAGAAAAAGAGATCAAGGACAGAGCCCAGGAAATCCCCCATGAAAACTGCAGGACAGAGAAAGTAAAATTTGAAACACAGGAGTAATACCCAGAGATAAGAGATATGGAGGCCAGGAGAAAGGACTTTATTCAAAATTGTATTGATAAGTTAATGATGCTAATGCAGTGCTGCAGCTGAGGCCGATCACAAAGAGGCCAGCAGGAACCTGGGGAAGACCGATTTTAAGGAATTGAAGGGGATGAAATTCACCTCCACAAGGTTCTGGTCTAGACCTGGAAAGAGCTCCAGGCAGGGACACTCACAATTTTCTGCAACATAGCATGCTCTGGCAAACACAAAAATTCAATGAACTAATCATACCCTCTCTCCTGCTCACTGCAGAGCAAGTACAAAGCAGATATAACAAGTTCCTTCTTTTATTTCTATTTTTAAATATTTGGAGACGTTCAGTGATAGAAACTTGACAGTTTGACATTTCATCTGCTCCAGCACATGTGCTTCAAGGAGTAATTACAGAGCCATAATCGTACCTCAATTTCTGGTCAAAGATGCCAGAACCAACAGATTTCCAGTAAAGTCAAGAAGTACCTTTGGTACATTTTAAATGAGGGATCTTCTGCCAACAGCAAGAATTTTAATCTTGCTAGATTTTTCTTTCAGCCAACTTTAGCTGTCCTGTTAGCAATCTATCAGCATAATTAACACTATTCTCATCAAATGGAGGAGAGCACCAAATACTGGGGTTATCAGCACAAAACTGCCATCGTCTCTGATGAACCTGGAAAAGGCTTTATAGGAGCCTCAGAAACAACTTTAAAAAATCTGTGTAGTATAAGGTCGAGAGAGCCTATGAGGTCAGGAAGGTGGGCAAGATCTAGAAACCTGAATAGTGACTGGGTCATATCCCAGCCCGAACAAAAACTCAGCATAAGATAACAACCTGAGGCCAGGAGGATTATAATCACCCATTACAGGTGCATTTATTTGGATGTAGCGAAGATTCAAAGCAGAAGCACCCCTCCTTGTTTAGCATTTCAGCACAGTCGCTAGTTCTGCGGCCAGCAAGAAAAGGCAAATTCATTGCTTTTGTACAAAACGCTACAGACAAGGTCTGGTCCCCTAGCACAAACAGGGAGGTATTATTCATAGAGTAACACTTAGGCAGGTAAACCCTGCCCTGTATGAGATTCACATAATTGTCTTAAAAGATGATACGTTAGAATAAAGGTTGGGTAAGACGAATGAGAAATGATAAATATATATAAATATATATGTACACAGCTTTCCTTCCTGAACTTCATACTGGCAGAAAATGGCTACAGATTAAATTCATAAAACATGAGTAACACACTGCAACACTTTTCTGCAAAATTGTAACCCAATCAGACATCTACAGTTTTCCCAGATATGATACAAACCCACAGGCTGTGCCAAGCACTGTGTTTTCATAAAGGTATGGGTCAGCATCTCTGAACAACTGATACTCCCAAGTGTACAACAGAGAATGAAAATAAAACTCACTCTTGGGGTGCTGCGTATGAGAAAATAAGAAAAACTGGTGAAGTGACTGGCGTCATCATAGACTGGGTTACAATCCATATATTTACAGTATTTCTCACAAACAAAAGCGGTACTGACATAGGATGACTGGATGACTGTAGCATCTAGATATTTCATCTGTAACAGTAGCTTATATAGAGACACATACTGCAGTATATTTGGGTAATTTGCATACCCCTAAACTGACAGAATTTTATTTCAACAGAAATAATTCTTAAAGCCAATTTGTAAATTTTTCCTTTTGACATATTTCTCTTTTACAGTGTCTGGGTTTTCCATCAAAGTCAAAGGAGTTTTGCAATTAGAGCATGAATTTAAAAGCATACCTCATTACATGAACGTAGAAGAAAATGGTTTCCCTAGTATTTTATAGAATTAAATTCTTGTTCTTAAATACATTTTTGTAAAGTAACCTACAGTAAACAAAGATTTATTGTTACATTAATAAACAATGAGACAATTACAGCCTCTTTACAGAGACCATATTAGTCATGCACGTCTAATGAAGCATTACTAAGCTATCACAGGGAGATAGCCTGATGTGTGTGATTAACAAAATAATACTCATAAATAGCTAATGAACAATGATGGTCCTTTAAAAATTGTGCATATCCTGCTATATGGAGAGTTATGGGGTTTGTTGCTTTCTAAGAAGCACATTAACCGCCAGGCTCCACCCTGAAAAGGAGCATATTAAATAGCATAATGCAACTATTTGCATTTTTGCCTTCTGCAGAGCATCCTTTTGAAAATATAAAAGCACTCCTATGAAAGCCAACGAGCGCAGCATACATTTCAGCTTGTGTGGTACTGTGGTTGAAAGATGACATCTTGAGATCGCACCAGGGTGTAGGGGGAATATAGCAGAACAAATGGGCAAAAATTATTTTCATACAACTTGCAGTCGTGAAATCCCCAAAGTAGCACTGGGTAGAAAAAGTTTGGATTTAGTAATAAGTGTGGTGGATTTTTAAATTTTAAATAAGATCATATCTTCCCTTAAAATTATGTGCATATTTGGGAAACGGATTCTGGAGAAGTGAAATGGCATGGATGGCCAACAAGCAATAGAAGAAAAAAGGGTACATTTATTAGAAAAAAGAAAAAAACGGTCAAAGCCCATGTGTAAGGACTATTTTTAGCACACAGCAGGAGAACATCTTGTCAGTCAAACTAAATACAACTTTGGATTACACAGCTAATTTTGGAAATTTAACAGCAGAACAATAGTGCAGGGGGATGGTCATCCTTTTGTTTCCTCACTCCTCGTCATAAGATTAAAAGCCAGACCAGATCTATTGCTAATGCTCAATTTCACTGATTTTTTCCTATAAGATCATCATTTTTTGAAGGATTTTTTTTTTTTTAAAACAGAAGAACATGGAACATGTTCCAAAACACTTTTTTTATTTTTGCATCTGACTCTGAGCAGGCTGCTGCAGGAGCTGAGTTAGTCTACATATGGGGTGCACAAATTGCAGACTTACAGGGTGAGCTTTGCTGAGCAGAGCCTTGCCTATCACTTTCTAAATACCTTGACTAGTATCTGAAAAGTGTATGAAGGGGCTTGTTTAGATTAATCCATGGAACAGAATCACGGAGTATATGAGCTGAGTGTTATTAATATTATTTAGGGAATTCCTTTTGCAGTGCTATAGATGCACTAAGTTGCCTTGTGTCTGCAGTGCAAACTCATAGCAAATCCTTTTTGTGGTTTTCTTAGTGAGATAAATTCTTCCCAAATGTTATTCCATTTTCAGCCTAACCTTCCTTCATGAATAAATTTACTCAAAGGGCAGAATTCCTGATAGCTGGAATAATGGCATTATTAAAATCAATATTATTTGATGAATATTAGGACTGCAACCTATCAGAGCTGTAACATACAGGGGGGAAAAACCATGCTTATGATTTTCAGTAGTAACCCAAGTACAGACCTTCATCTGTAATGAATTATGGAGCAATTCTCCTAAATCATTTGTATGAAGTCAGCTATGACATTGCCAATTTTAAAAAATTTGCTAGTTTTGAGCTACAAATTGATTTTTTATTGTGATAAATTAAAATCCAATAGTAGCCTACAAGATACTAACATACAGAAGCCTACATTTTTTCAGAATATTTTTTTCTCTTTTATGTCACATCAGACTGCCACTGTGGCAGACATGATAGCAATAGAAAATGATAAAAACTAAGAAACGGCATTCTAGAGAGGTAAGTAGCCCTTCTAAACAAACAACAAATGAGCACTATGACCCAAAACATTCTTCTGGGAATCCCAAAATTACAGAAACACAACTAAGGGAGGAAGCCTTGGCAGAGGGCTGGAGGGCAGTTAAAGGAGGAGAAAGCACATATAAGATTGCCCAGGATGATTGCCTAGAAAGGGTGTATTTTTCTCTATGCTGCACAAATCTCAACATCAGTCTCCCAACTTTATAAACTATCAAGTTTACATGGATATAAGAAAATCTATGAGAGCATAACACAACTTTTTTTTTTTTGCAATCTCTTTCCCTTCCTTCCCACCAAGAGTCAGGCTGAGCAGTCATCCGTTCCCAATTTCACCAGACTGAGAGCTTCCCTATCACTTCTAAGTCGAGAATGGGATTATCAGTGCCCTGCGCTGCCCAATTGCATTGTCCTTATTTTTTTCCTCATAGGAAGCCCTACATTATAGCAATAATGCAGCTTTCTTTGGGGGTGTAGTTAGCATCCAAATATCAAAGTTAGCCTACATAGATGGTCTTATTTATTGCTACAACAGCTCTCATCTCTTAGCATTACACCACAACAAACCAAAGCCAAATGAGCGAGACACTACTCATCACCCCTAAATATGTGCCTCATGCTGTAGCAAGCACCTTGCATCCCGAGTGCTCCAGCAGCTCAGAGAGCAGAGACCTGCCGGTGTTCAGCATAGCCTCTTGCTGATGCTGCCAACGTGTCTGAGATGCTGGAGCTGCACGTGGCTACCAGCAGGAACAAGAACGGGATGGCAACTGCAGGCTGGATGGGCAGAGTGGGTCAGGAACATGAAACTGGGTTTTGGACACGGAGAAACCCAAAGTGGGGATATAGCTGAAGGGATGGTGACTGTGAGGGACTGGCAGAGATGTCCATGCATGCCGGCTTCAAAGGCTTGGAACAGAAATCACGACTCTCCTGCTTTCAAAAAGCCACATAAACCTGATGGCGAAAGCACCCCACATCCCTTTGTCACGGTCCTGTTTCAAGAATGACAAGCCAATAGTCCTGTACATCACTCCAGCAGCTCAGGGGCAGACATCTGGAAGGTGGATTTAAAGCTTTCAGCCTATGCCTCACTGAGTGAATGACAGGGTTGCTATAAGGATGATATAGTTATGTCGGATTTAGAGTACAGGGTGTCAAAGTTATGAAATCTTCGAAGGAGACTTGTCATGTCCCCACCTCACTAGCTGCAGATATGAGAGTGTGTGGGACACTGCAGGAAAGGCAATTTGGATGAACTATACCTTTATTTCTAAACACATCGCCTTTTCCCAGTGCCATCTTATGAAAATAAACTGAATGTTTGTGAAACACTCAGAGCTCAGTGCCACAGGATGAGTCTCTGTCTTTCTTCTTTTTTATTTCCTCAAGAAAAGACTAAAAAGAAAGTAACTGTTGCCTTTTTGCCCTTTTCATAGAGTGCAGTAAAGCAGCAGGCTGCACATGGAAGAAAAAGAAAACAAAATATGAATATACTGTTCATGGAGTGAACGTGAACACTGTTCCGTGCACTGAGTGAAACTGATAGTCTCTAACAAAACACACACAAAAAAAGGAAGTTATGTCATCACATAATTAAAAACTATTGTAATGCCTGCGTATTAGAGGACCCAGCCACGACTGCACTGGCAGCCTAATCCTGACATTTCCTATCTTCTGAGCACAGGCTGTAACCTCAGCAATGTTCTCTTAAACACTGCTTTTGTATGCATACTTTGCACATGCTGTACACAACACTTTCCAAACGAGCTTTTCATCACTAACTGCTTGTATTATGTATCAGTGAGCTCAATGACATTGATTTTCTAATAATATAAATTAACTGGCAAAGATAATTTCATTTATCATCAGTAGGGTTTTATTTCTGGCATCATGTTAAATAGTTAATCTTTCAAAAGATTAAATCAAGAGCCTTTTAAAATTCAAGGCAGATCTTAAACTGCTGTAAAAATCTTCCTAATTAGGATTAAAACAGTTTGTGTGTTGTGTCTTTATATCTAAGTAGTATAATGTTTTGCTTAGGTTTCTTCTTTCAAAGCAGTTTAAAAAAAATCAGACATGTTAATTCTGTGCCAAAAAAAATATAAAAAATGCACGTGACATAGTCGTCTGCAACTTCCTTGACCTGGGCAAGTCGTTACTTGGCAGCCTCAAACAGCAACCTCAAATTTTCAGAGACCTTGTACCTCCGATCCCATACAATATATTGTATGGGATTTTCTACCAGTGATGATAAAAAGGTGTCAATTCTCATGTTTGCTGCATATCTGACAAAAGACTGTCATTGCTGCTAACAGGAGTATAGTGCATTGTGGTGACGATGACCACACTGATCCGGAATTACAGATCTGAGAGAAATTCTCATGATTCCTCTGGGACACCTCAGGGGCAATCCCAGCTATGAGTGTGCAACTCCTGGTGCCCTTCTTTCTCTGGCATCAGTGGGGAAAACAAGCTTCACTCTCCTGAGCTTGCCCACAGCTCCCTGTCCCAGTCCATGGCACAAAGGCCTCAATCCAAGCCAGTCCCAATCCTAATCCCTTGTCAATAGACTCTCAAAAGTCATTTGCCCTGTACTGCCGAGGAGTCTAGAGCAGCATCCAGAAGAGTGGCCAAGGCTGGACAAGAAAACCTATATGGGCACAGATACCAGTCTGTAACTGGAACTGCTGAAGTCTTTTCCAAACAGGGAGATGATGTCTCCAAGGAGCAATTTTGTGATCCGGCAGAAGGAAGACAGATCTGCCTCTTTCTGGACCCAGAACTGCAAATGTTTATTTATGCACCTAAGGAGCATTTGTGTACTCAAGTAATTTTTTCTGCAGAAGTAGCCAGGACAAGGCTTTACAATAAACCACATCCCCATGCTACACTTTACACCTCAGTCATCTAATGGCTTGCTCTGATATATGATAACCCTTTATCAAGCTTGTCAGATGCTTTGTGTGTGCCTACACTGGTGAGATATTACTGCCCAGCTAGGAAATACTTTTAAAAGAACAACCATGAAAACATTCAATTTTGTTCCATTGTACGATCATTTTACTTACCCCTGTCTTTTCATCAAAGATTTTGATTCCTCCAAAGGAGACTGTTAAGAAGATTTTCTGTTTATGCTCTCCTTTCGAACGAGCCGCAGCAACAATTCCCTATAGAAACAAAGAACAGGTTGGCTGGTTTCATTATTCCCCTAGTTTTGTGTTCTGATAGGTGCCCACAGCAAAGCACAAAGATTTGCTTGTGGACGATTCATCGCCTCTCCGGGAATACTTAAGGGCTTTTCAGGAACAGTACACTGCTTGCTTTTGGCTTTCTCCCTTTTTTCAAGGTAGCACATCCTTTTTATGCTACCCACAGACCATTTCAAATGTGCTCCCACTTCCAATCCCTATACTAGCTAAATCCTCTGTGAAATTTGTTTTCATGGAAGCTGAAGGTCATTTCTAGAGCACTTTTTTCTGGCTGTAAGCTGTTCTGTTTTCCCTTAAAAAAATAAAAGAACAAAAAACAACAACAAAAAAACAACAGCAACAACAAGAAACAGAGAACAAGCAGTGAAGGAAAAAAAATGTCCATGCCTTTAGCTTACTTCATGGATACACACTTACCTGGAATAAGCAAACTGAACTTTTTATAGAAGAAAAACGTTCTTTACTAAATCAAACTACACCTCTACTGTAAAAAAACACTGACATACAGAGGTATTTTTTTTCATGATCTCAGGCTTTTACTTCGTAAGTGAACTTGCCGATACACAATTCATATATTATCCTTCAACAGCATAGCTACAATAGTATCTCCTATTTCCACCTTCTCAGGAGCCTGGCTGCCTTGATCAATAACACTGTACTAAGATGAAATGTAATCAAATTAAATAGCAAATAGCAAATAAATAAAAGTGTTTAGCCTTTATCTGATGCTCTGCAATTTCAAAATGTTTTAAGACCTTCCAGAGGTCATTGTTCCCATTACACAGACATGAAAATTAAAGAGAAAAATGGAGTGATTTGTCAAAAGCTACCCCAAAACATTATTCCTGGTCCTAAAACTCCTGCTGGTAGACACTTAAGTTTTCTAGTGCTAAGGTGCCTTACATACAAACAAGAATTTCTAATGCTCCCTTCCCCTCATAGTTTCAGTCATCTCACAGTACTGTTCTGATCAATCTTGCCAGTAAGCAAACAGGTATCTGGCATCTTGGAGGTGTGAAAATGGTAATCCATGGAGGAAAGAAACAAAAAGGCTTGCCCACGAGAGCAGTGACAAGTCCCCCAAATTGCTTCTAGGAACTATGGAAGGATGTGAAATACCCTGCGTGCAATCAAAACACACAAATATTGTGACAGATGTGGTAAGTCAGTAGAACACCTTTTAGAACAGATTAATTTTTGCCTGTCATGAAATGTTAGCAACTGATTTATAAATTATCTACCAGATCTTTCTTTTAGATTGCTGAACCATGGCATGTGTGTCACTCCTTGCTGTTTGCTCATGAATAAGCAACCTACACTCGCCTGCTCACCAGGACTGGAACCCCTGCTCTGTCCTCTCAGGGCATGACCTCCTGATTTTGTAACCCCTCAGTCCTGCTGTTATGAGTACAAGACATTCCCCTCTCACTGAGGACGCCAATTCCTACATCCCACACCAATGCTCACCCCTTCCTGCCTGTCTCCACAGGAGCTGATAGCTCAAGGTAAGGCTGTAGTTGATTAGCACTGTCATAAGAAGCGTTCTGATGTATTATTTTTGCTCATAGTGGTTTACCTCCCCTTTTGCATACTAAAACTATTCAATTTGTGGATGTGTTGTTTATAATTTGTGGACAAATTGCAGTGGTGTCAATCACGAACAACTGCTGAACTCTGAGACAACCTATTAAAATTAAACTGGGATAAGCAATACCAGCCAGAAGTTCATGTAAAATTGACTGATTTCGATACATAATTAACCAGAGCGTGATTCAGTGTCAGGAAAAGAGAATGAGTAAAAGTTCAGGTTGAAATTTGCTCCCCTTGACTCTGTAATGTTAAAGATTAAAAGTGGCACCGCACCTTGAGCTTCATCATGGAGTCTTGGCATAACTTGTCTCCTCGGGCAGCAGAAACCTCATCGATCCCAATCAGTTTTGCTTTGTATCGGACACCGTCACCCTTAAACCTCTTTATTAAAGTGGCTTCGCTGCGATCCTGACCTGAAAAGACATAAGGGAAACAGGGAAATTTGCAGGCGTGCAAAGGCAAATAAATGAATAAATTCTCCCAATTAAGTGGCAAATTAGATCCTCCTAGCTCAACACCTCAGCGTGCAAACATTTGAATAAAATTAGAAGAAATGTACAAGTTCAATAAAACCTTTTGACCTTGCTACCTCAAATGAATTCACAGTGGAATTGTTGCCATACAAAATCTCCTGCATGAAATTTGCACACAAATGAGGTTTACAGAAATAAGAGATAAGCCTGAATCAGACCTCATGGATCTGAAAACTTCTGATCTGTACAGGTTGTTTTAATCCCCATACACTTGAGAATTCTTCATTTTGCAGACAAAACTCTAACAGAAATACAATGCTATTTCCTTGTATACCAACTTATCTAACCGTATCAGCAATATTCCCACTATTACCATTTAAATAATGAAAAAACAAATGATGTTATTTGCTTGAAGAATATTGCTGCTCTAAAACCTGCACAATAAATACTGTCTCCTTGTTGCATTCTTTCTGTTCACAGAGATATACAGAACCCACAACACTACCAGTGTTGGCTCTCACAGGCTTGTCCTGAGAACCTGAATAACGGCACAAGATGTTTCTTAATAAAAAAGCAATCACAGGTTAAGCTAGCACATTACTGTTAGGGTCAATGTACATATATTACACAGCCCAGACTAAACTGAACCACATAACAACAATACCACAGCAATCCATAAAAGCCACAGTTTTGTAAGAAGACTGTACAGAAATAAGCACCTCTCGGGTTTTTGACCCTTCCCCCAAGTATCTATAGAGGAGTTCATTTTGTGCGTTAGCTGGAAAAAATGTTAGTTAGGTAATCAGTCTTCCTAAAATTGATTACACATATTCTTGCTAGGATCTCAAAACACCAGGAATGAACTGTGAATAATTGCAAGCAAACAAGTAGCCAAACCAACGCCCAGGGCACAAACAAGCAAGTGTGAGATCCTAAAAAATTCCAAGTTTCTGGGCTCCAACAATTTCCACCAAAATACTTGCCCAACCATGGACCAAAGTTACTGAAATTTCTACTAGTAACACCTTGGAGCTCTAGTCACAGATTTTGCCCCATAACTGAACCAAATTTAAATCTAGTTTTAGACACCTCTATTTGAGAATTTTGGCCCACATTTTTTTCAGCCTCTTCCTACTTGGAAGGTCATATTTAAGCACAGAAAAATACTTTTAAAAAGAACAACAACAAAAAATTAATAAAATCTGATTTCAAGTGAATAGTTTTTGGCAAGCAGGAAAGAAAGTTTGGAGGAAAAAGCTATTTTGCCTTGCATTTCTATTAAAAGCACCTTTGGCAGCTGCTAACACTTGGGAAAACTTTGCTAGTGTTACACACACACTAAGTGGATAAACAAACTTGGCTCAAAACTATGGGACTGAAATTTCTACAGTATCATCATGGGAAAAACTAGAGAGTGTGTATGAGCAATAAAGAGTTCTTCCAAATGAAGAAACTCCTTTGGCTCTCCTTCACCCAGAGGACAGCACAGCCCATGCCGTGAACTAGGGATGGACTAAATGTATGTTAAAAAATAGAGCTATTTTAAGCACATTGAGGTCTTTGGGTATGTTTGAGCATGCAAACACCATTTCTTTCAATGACAAGTATCAGTTCAGAGCAATGTCTTAATGCTTTATTTAGAGCTCCTTAAAAATAAGGCAGCTGATGAGTGTTGCTGACATAGTTCAGCGGTCACCCAGCCATTTCCCTTGATTTGTTTCCAGTCCTGCTCCCTCGAAAGGAATTAAACAGAGGTTGAAATTTCATACGTGGCATTTCATTAAAAAATATTAGTAACAAACAAAAACCTACAAATGAGACAAAAATGATAAATCCAAAACTCGAAGTAACAATGACAGCATGCCTCAGGGAAATGCCGAGGCAGATGTTGGCACTGCCAGCTGAAAACGATGAAAAAACCTTTTCCACTTTCAGTCCCAGTGTGGGGCAGGAGGGAGAACATCTGGAGACACGACAAACTACAAGGATAACAGTGGACTTTTCCGTATGTTTTCCATACGTGCAAAGATATCCTGTTGACTTGCAGTAAATAAAATTCAATTCCAACAGCTTTCTTGCCAACAATTTTCAACCTTACATCTTCATTATAACAGAAGGCAGCTGTTAGCTAACACTAATATCGCTGTGACTCGGAGCACGTAAGTGTTCAAGAGTGCTTCCTGGGTCTGAGTCATGGTAACCAGCTTGCATTCATCCAGTTGTTTGAACATTTATACTTATTCCAACCTATGATCTATTTTTCAGAATGAAAGTAAATCCATGACATTAATAGCCCATTCAAATACGACTTATGGCTATGTTTGCTTATGCACAAGTCCCATGTCAATTATGACCCAGATTAAGTAGGATAAAGTGCTTTCAGGATAAATGACTGGGAAAAATCATCAACCTGAAAATGATATCAATATTTTAAACTGTGGGGGAAACTGCAAATTACTGGAGACTACAATTTCAGCCATAAAAACCCTAGAGCAGTATGTCCCATGAAAAAGCAACGCACATGCACACTGCCCTATATTACGAGCCAGCCATCTGCAACACTTGCTGCTCCTCAGTGTATGTCCCGACCTCCCCCGATCTATGTTCATACTGGATTTCCAAATACTGGTACTGCAACTTGCACTGAAAAACTTCCCCCTGCTTGGTAAATCACCGTGTGACAAACACCATCAGTGTAGCTGATTTTATTGCCCTCGCAGGATATGAGATGTACATAGGGCGACGCTTCATTTGCACACTGGACACTGATAAGGCAGACTGTCCAGGCTCTCATCAACGTCTCATCATAAAAAACAATTTTTTTTAAAGGGCAGTTCATGAACAAGATCCTTCCTGTGTTTGAAACTATAAATAAGAGATGCCTGAATTACGAGGGTGTAATTCTTCTTAAGCTTTAGAGGAGGGTGGGTGCTAACATTAAACCACCAGACTGTGGTTTGCGTATGTGCCAGACACCCATCCAGGAAAGTGCTGCCCCTTTCTGTTGGTGTAACAAGTGGGGTCCATCTTCTCCTGGCTGCAGACCCTGTGTTGGTGTGACCCCCTGGCACACCAGCTCACCAGCCCTTTCCTGCCAGTGCTGCACTGTGCACTGGAACTTAGCTTAGCTCAACACCGAGAAGCTGCACTTCAAAACCTTGGGGTTTTGCTCTCAGCTTGCCTTCCTCAAACCAGAAATAACTTCTCAAGGACAGGGAGGTAGGAATTCACAAACCAGCTACGCCGATTTTAAGGAAAACTGAAGCTTGAGGTCTCGTATCATTACTAGACAACACTTCAGAGCAAATTAGAACACGTATTTAATGACACGTACTTCTTTCCACAACACGTATTTCCTAAGATCCCATTTTAGGATTTCTTGACCACAGAGACCACCACAGCTGCTGAAGCCACACCAGGCAAGAAGCTGATGCCCATCTTAGTTGCCCACCATGCCCTGTGCAGGAGGGGTCTGCCCAGAGATCCTCATCAGATGACCAGCACCACTAACCCATTCTGAAACGAGTGGAAATTATTTTTTACTATTAAACTTTAACTTCAAGACCAATAGCTATTTTGCAATCATTTGCTCTAATCATTTGCCTTCATAAATCGCTTTTCACAAAGCACATATCCCAAGCACTTGTTCGCAACTGAACACAAGCACCTTACTATCCAAAATGAAACCAGACTTGATTCTCATGCCCCACACTGAGAAAAAATATAAAGGCAAAAAGAATGCCAATGCCCCACAAGTTCTTTTTAGAAAGGTGATCGCTTCTAATTAGAAAGCATGCCGCTGTTGACACAGGCAAAGAAATGTTTGGTTTGCTGCATATAGATTTATAATCCTCAGAGGCCCTGTAAATGTAAATGTATGACTAATTATTTCATCTACTTCTGTATATGTCACCGTTCCCCTTCAAGCCATATGCATTCCAGCTGGAGCCACTGCTCATGCCCATGTGGAAGAACATGACCTTTGCTGCAGCGCTGAAACGTTGCGTTTGGACCTCCGGCAGCCCCAACGAGCACAAGAACTCCCCAGAGCTCTTCTGAGCTTCCATCTGAAGAAGAGAGAGCCTTATCATCACAATTAGGTTTAGGGTATTTTATCTATCTCAATAAACCTACTGTGAAAGTAATAAACGAGGTTTTAAATGCATTCAATCATTTTCGTTCGAGGCAATCTGCCTTAAGATGCCTTCATCAAGCTAGAGCCAGACTTGAACCCCAGACTCTGAATACTCAACCCAAGTAGCTCAAGTGCCTTCAACCCCAAGATGTGACTAGTGAACAACTTCTCAAAGCCCTCTTATACAGCCCAAGAAGAAAATAAGCCACCACAGCGAATCCAGCTCCAAGCGGCCTGTGCTGGGCTCTCCTCATCAGCCGTGGGCCCGGGGCTGCTGGTGCAGCAGCGCCACCAGCCGCGGTGTGAAGCTGGAGAGCTGCGTTTGCATGAGGTTAGCTGACTCCACCCAATGTAAATACAGACTGGACATCACTCCAGATTTCCTTCCAAGGCTGTGAATTTTGGTGGGGGCTTCAGGAAGCCTTACCCTCACTCCTTGTGCAAGTCAAGGATGGTGCTTCCTTTCAGCTCCTGGCCCAACAGAGCACTGAGCGAGCAGTGCATTAATATGCTGAGACGTCGAGCAAACTCTGTTCGTTCTCCCAGGGGGGTGTAAGTGAGGGTATTTCATAAACACAAAAAAGAAAATAAACCAAAGTATCACAGCAGTAAGCACACTGTTGCTTTTTCTGCGTGTTCTCACAGCACTCTCCACATTCCTCACAGCATCCAGCAATCTAAACCAATAGCCCTGGAAATGGCTATATCCTTTATTTAAATGTGTAAAGCCCTCAAGGCATAATCTGAATTTCTTGATTTTATGACCGTAAAATATATAATGATATTATCACCAAAGTCAATAACATGCTCCTGGCAATCAATTCACTGAAGAACGACACAGCACCATCTTTTTTTCCACCCTTTTCTAACTAATAAACTGTCAAAGTTGCATTCATCAAACATTCAAAGTATAAACCTGAAACAACACCGCCTTACATCTCGCCGGGCTGCAAAACAATCATATACGCACTTACAAACAGCCTACATCTTCATGGGGACAATTAGCATTTTTATAGCAGCGCCGCGCAGGAGAACACTGAACAGAGCACTGCAGTGCAGCGTGACCTCTAAGGCACCGCACACACTGAGGACTAGTGGATTAACTGCTAAGAGAGAAGTTAAGAGAGATTTCCTCTTAGCCGTGCTTGTATATGCCCCTATATCCACACATATGTTTATCTATACTTTTATGTATTTGCACAGATGCATGCACACGCTGTGCACGGCTTCGTTTGGTAACAATTATCTGAAGAAAATTCACGGTAATTTTAATCAACTACAGATTTCCCCAGGAAAGAAAAAAAAGTACAGAAGCAGGTGTTAAAGAGAAAATATACATAATTATAGGTACCTTTCAGTACAACAAGCAGTTCCTGAAGGAATCAGGAATAGCTCAGCCAGGTTATTCCCCTTGCTGGCACCATTTCCTCGATGGCTGCCCAGAACCGCAGGTCTGATGCCCAGGGCCCCAAAACACCATGGGATGGATCTTGTTATCAAGATCACAACACTTTGGGAGCACAACTGCTCTTTCATAGGCATAACAAATATCAGAGCAGTACGTCTACACAGAGTCTTAAAACTAATAATAATAAAAATCCAAATCCTCCTAGCTGTTAATCTCGTTTTTGAACTTTTCTGTTAAAGGTAGAAAACCCCAAGTTGTCAGATTGTTTATTTGTCACTGAAGGCTTTGGGAGCACAACTGCCCAAAAACACTGTGCTGCACCTAGGAATCTGATACCAAAATAATATCTTTTCACTTTTTTTTTTTTAAGATAACAGATTTTAGAAGAGAAAACACCTAATATCTAGCAGCGTACGTGCACACAGTTTAACTTCTGGTGTCACCACCTGGGTTCTCTTCCTCTAACAATGTTCCTTAAGTAAGTTTCTTTTACAATTAGCCATTTTCAAGGAAATAAGTACATCTTTTTTTATATAGGAACCTACAGAAAACTCTTGGTAACAGTGTATGAGTGCAACTTGCATGTGATGGAAACTTTTCCTTTCACCACCCCACAGGGATACTCTGAAATGCCTGCAGTACTGGAGTACCTTCAGCTTACCTTACCTACCTGCGTGCTGTAGGGTCAACAAGATAACTCTGTTGGGGTCTATTACATTAACAAAGTGGTGTCTCCATGGTACAACATAAAACCTCAGCAAACTATCCTTTAAACCCCCTCCTACCAAGAATCCTACCTCCTCCTAGGAGCCGCCCTTGCCCAGGAGCACCAGCAGGAGCACACGAGCCCCTAACAGGAGCCAGATGAGGGAAGCCTCCCTCCTGCTCCACTGGTGCTAAAGTCCTGTAGCATCAGAAAACTGGTGCTACAGTCCTCTGCTCAGAAAAAGGTAAAATGCCCTCTTTTGACAGCAATGCAAACATTTTAAGACAGAGTATTTTTTTGGGAAAATGATAAACCGTTTAAAGAGGTGAAACAAAATCTGCTCTGAAGGCTCAAGGAATGTCCATTACAGTTAAAGCTAAAAACATTACCTACTATTTTAAACACCAATAAGGGCTCTCCAGGAAAACTCAATCATCATTCAGACTATCATCTCAGCAGTATTTCCCAATTGTTAGCACTGCTATTCACTGTAACCTCCAACTGAGAGATTTTATGGCTCCTGGCATTATTAGCCTGTGAATTACGGTACTTGAAGACACCTACACAGTCTCACTCTCAGAACCGAGTTTACTATATAAATAAGATGTTTCCATATTATTTGCTGCCTTTGATCAGAGCTTTATGAGTAGAGATGTCATTCACAAGGTGACAGCAACTGTAGCTGTCAAGTTTTTATCCTAACATTTTGTGCTCTACACGAGCTAGGACAAAACAAGATGTACATTTTACCGTCTCCAAAGCAAAGCATGGAATAGATTAAATTATTTCTTTATAGTACACAGAATTACATGGGAGTATGTCAAAAGAAGAATTTAATTATTTACAGAGAAGGCCTCAGTATAAAATAACGTTTGATTAAACTTCTGGACAAATCTCAGTGCTAGAGAGTCCAGGGCGAGCACGCCGGAGCTGACAGTGACTGAGCACCCACGCTCCGTGGGCAGATGACAAAGCACTCATTTTAGTTTTAGCCAGAAGGCTCACTGATCAATTTTATTTTCTTAGATAGTCTTTGAGATGACAGTACACGTGCACATCGTCAGATGCAGAAATGACCAAAAGCTGAATGTAATTAAACTTCCTTTCAGCCCCTGTTCCATGCAAGTCTTCATAAATCTTTGAGAGTCATTTTGTAAGGCGCCTTTCCACAGGCCAGAAACAGAAGCTGCCAAAATCCTAGGCTCTACCACAGTATAAACTGAAAAAAGACACTGCAATAAAACTTCATTTTGGGTACCGGCCTTGTTCAGCAAGCTCTAGGGAACAAACAAAACTGAAACAAGGAAAAGTTGGTGGGCCCTTTTCTGCTTAGGAGATTAAAAATGAAAATTATGTTTTCTGTGCAACTAAAGGGGAAGGGAGAAAACTTTTTTTTTTTTTGTGAATTTTCCTCTTTAAAAGACAGAAGACAGTTCAGCAAACTTTGTCCAGTTAGTGCTTCAAAGCTTAGGTAAATGTTTAAATCAAGTAGACATCGAAATGTCAAGTAAGCGTGGCCCTTGGGAAAACAGGGTCATCGACTGGTTCGTTCTTTACCCACTTGCCTGATCTCAGTATGAAATTGCGTGTTTCTGAGAGAGATGATTTTGATAAAAAGTGATTGAAAATGTTTACTCCATCTCTGTATTTCTGTGATTTTGATTTTACAGTGATCCTTAATTAGTACTAATAAGCAAACAGAATTTTTCAGGTGCACAGTAAAAGCCCAGACTCACTGAAAACAAAGGGACGCATTACAGCTGCATTAATATGCCCAAGCAAAACAACCGGCAGATATCATCTGCCGCCAAAAATCTATAGAAAGGACTTCCAGAGCAGCAAGGAGAGGCTAGTCTAAATGGAGGTGTTAAATTATGCCAGATTGTGTCATTTGCCAACCAAATCGGAACCAGCTGGGGAAGAGGAAAGTGAATTAGAATCGCCTCTTATTCCAAACTCCACTGCAGCAGCTGAAAAGGTAGCCAAAACCAGAGAAGCTGAGCTTTTAAAGATGGAACTATGTGTAAATTTGGTATGTGACCAAATATCAGTTTGCAATCTTGTTGCTGAATCCCCCTGACTCTCTTCAACTTTACAAGAAGTGCTCAGAACTTATGAAAAAAATCAATCTGCTTTTATGTATCTACCTTTATCTGGCTTTAAGACTGCAGTTCTCAGGAAAAATTTTAATTAGACTTTAACTAATCCACATCTCATACATTCCTGCACTTACACACAGTGCCCCAAAATCACATTGAGACACGTAAATTCACAATTAATACTTCAAAGCATACAAATATATTCTGTTGATGAGTTTATCAAATAATTTAGCTTTTGTTATGTATAAAGAAAGAAAAAGGGTGGAGAATCAGTTCACTTCATACAAAGGCCAAATTCTTGTGCTGCTGTATGATAAATGTTAATTCTCCGAGACTGCAAAAAGAGCAAGTTAAGAAAAGTTATGTTCCGATTAGCATTCCCAAATTTCTCACATGTTCAATAAAAGAAAAATCTTTTTGTTCAAGATAACTAATTACATATATGAAAGTCACCCAAGAAAAGAGCAATAGCCCAAAACAACTAAAGCGGGTGGACAAAGGCATTATTCATTGATTTAAACTTTACTCTTTTGCCAACACTGTGGATTCCCAATGCATTGGTGCTGTGTGCACCCACAGAAATGGCACTTGGGGCAAAGTGGATGAAATCAGGGCTGTGTGCTAGGGCTATCTCAGGATGCAACCCTTCCCCTTGAGCCATCCTCTTTGTCCAAGGAGAGGGCTGCAAATATCTGCAAACTGCCCTGCAAAGCCCATGCTTCTGCTCCCTGACTGGCTCCCTCAGAAGGGAATTAGGTATCCACATTACAAAGCCTCTTCTGGTGCAGGAAAAAAGGGAAGAATGAAAATGACACGTTAAAAACACACAGTAAGTAGATTTATCGAAATCATCCTATGATGATGTTAATTCAATAAGAGAAGCAGCTGCTATTTGTTTTCTACAGGCAAACAGAAATACCAGTATTCGCCACATGGCAGTCAACAAGAAAACAAAGCGCTAGATCCCTGTTGAAATTGTTCACTTTTTGCAATCCAATGTTTCAGGAAGAAAATTATTTTCATTTTGGCCTCCCACTGCCTCTGCAACATCAGAGAATGTCTCTCCCTGTTGGAAAAACAATAGGGGGCAAAGAGAAAAGCAGCTTTTTTCCTGAGACTTTGGGCTAAAAAACGCCATCAATTTCAAAATTACAACAGTGGCAAAGTGCTTCTTTCAATCTGGTCCTTTCATTTTTGCCTCCTGCTGCCGTTCCTATTGTCAAAGCGGCAGCAGGAGGCAGAAATGAAAAGACTACTGCCGGCAATCACCCTTGGGCAAAACGTTAATAAGAAGTGAAACACCCCTGCACCAGAACAAATTCCAGAGGTAAGAGACTGGGGTTTGAGCTCCTCGTGTGCCACGGAGGACCAGTACATCAGGATAACTCTTGTTTCTGGAACCAGCTGCTCAGGAGCCAGTGTTTGAGGTGCTACTCAGGAAACTGAGAATGAAACAGCATTGTCAGAAAAGTAACAAAATGCAACAAAGCCAAATCACCACCACCAAAACCCACCGGATCACTTCAAGGAACAGGAAAGGAAATTACTCAACTGGGAAAAATTGGAGTAATTTTTCAAGACCTTTGGTAAAGAGGTTGAGCTGTAAGGGCCTGAGGACCGAGCTGCCTGCCAAGCTCACCTGTGGTGGCTGAATCCAAGCCGCCTGTTGGTCTGCCAGTGGAAACAGCATAAAAGGCCAAAGCCGAATGCTTTGTGCTACCAGAATTTGTATAAAGTTAAACATTTTAACAAATTTGCTAGCCATGAAGACCAGTCCAGTATCTACAGAATGGGGTGAAGGAATGGCATGACCAGAATGAAACCGCTAACAACCTTCCCTCAAAGCACCCAGCATGGGAGAGAGAACTTCTTGAAAAGGGTGATGATAACGAACCAGCCAAATAACCACTTCTGTCCCATGCTCTTTGGTGGAGTTTCCCAATACCCCAGGCTGCAAATAGGTGTCCTCCAAACCTCACCTATTTAAAACTGATACCCTTGCTGCCTGAAAAACTCTATCAATAAATTTCAGCATCAAAGAAGAAGAGGAGGAGGAGGGTTGAAAGAGAAGACTTTTGCCAAGGTTATACATGCATTTCTACTACCTTTGTGGTAATAAGGGTTCATTACAGGGGAGCAAAATCATTTTTCGCTGAAGGCTGGGGGAGAAGAAGTGTGCACAAAGTTGATTTCATCTATAGAAGTTCTTCAAAAATGGAGAAAAACAGCTGGGAAAACAGGAGCTAATGAAGCAGAATATGATGTTACTCTTCACTGCATGAATGATACAAAAGAGGAGATGGTTTTGTTCCCGGAAACAGGGACAAGACAAAGTTACCTTTCTCCCATTAAAAAGAAAAAGCAATGTTATTTCAAAATAGAAAGCACTACTGTGTCTTGTGGTAGAATTGAACAAGAAAAATTTATGAAGCCTGAAAACTACATTATGCGCAAAGTGCACCTAAACTGTTAAATCGCCTGTGTCGTTATTTTAAAATAACGGAAGATAACTTCAAAAAAATACATATAAATTAAAAAGGAGGTGAAGACTGTTTTATTCTTTGGTCTGAGTTTTGTTAACCTGTACAAAACCCTTATAATATTAACTTTAAGGACATGCAGATAAGATCAGTCTGCCAAAATCAACACAGGCATTAAGAACAGACTTGGGGAGAAAAAAAGAATCATTAAAATATTGCCAGACTTCTAAAACATTATTCCTTGTGCGTTTTTTTTTTTTTTTTTTTTTTGATCATCTTCTGAAGAGCATAAGATCTGTCTGCTTAGTGAGATCCTCTAGTTATTTGATCCCTGGTACCACGAAACTTTTCTGGCTATTTCTAACACTAACAGTATTTTGCAAGACTGTGTTGAAAGCATTGATCAAATGATGCACAAGTCCTCTTTGGACTGCAGCCCAATGCCTTCTCAGTAACTTGCCTACAACTTATCCAGTTACAAACAAAATTGACCATGTCTAATCTCCATGAAAAAAACAACAACAAACAAACCAACCAACAGTCAAGTAATTCAAGGCCTGTATGCATCTTAGTGTATTGTAAGATAGGGCATTGCTCTGCCAGGTTGGTGTGCTATTAGCTAGGGGACTCTCAAGCATCTGTCATGCAAAGTAGGTCAATTTCTAGCCATATAATTCTGATTATGTCAAAATATTTATTCATGAGTTTCCTAATTCAACATACTTTGAGTAAGTCATATTTATGTAAGAAAATAAAATAAAATACATCTAAATTATGGCTGCAGCTTCAAACACTGGTAATCCAGAGACATGGATAATGTTTTTCCCTTGTAAGATACTAGGTATTAACAGAATTGGATTTATTTCCTCTTTGCTACTATTTTTAGTCAGTTTCCCAAGGAAACTGTTGTTCTGGTGAGAGATTCGGACTGACACCAAGCTGGGAGAAAAGCTGCAGGTAACGCTCCTGCAGTAACTGGGAGATAGAAGAGTTCAGTACCCACCAAGGCCATCCATTACAAGGTGATCACATAAAGACAGGAGCAAACAGCAGCTCAGAGGTTTTCAGTGCTATTACAGGGAAAGAAAAGGTCTCCTTGCTCACATTTGTCCTTTTTCCACTGCACCCTCCTGCAGCATCCACACTGTCTGGGGGCTTTCCTTTGCTTCTACCAGTACTTGCTTTAATCATAAGCCACACATTGGATTCCACTTTTTACCACCCATATCCACACAAAATACCCTCTAAACCTTAGGCCTGGCAGGAGTAAAATCTTTAACTTTCCTCCCCAGTTACACATTGCCCAAGCCTACATTTCATCTCCCAGTACCCTGCCAGGAAACGCAACTGAAAAAATGTATTTTGCTATCATATCTAAGCTAAATATGATGAACATAATTCTTCAACTGACTATGCTTTCTTTTATGCCATTCTAGCAATGTCTGAGTAAGGCAAAATAAAGAGAGATTCCTTAGAGCAATGACCACAACATGAGGCAAAAGGCATTAAAGGCCACATGCAGGTTCTCCTCCTAGGTTGTATGAAATACCATATGTACTTCTATAATATACAGGAATTTTGCTTCTAGAATAGAGAGGAAAGAATGGCTTTAACCTTCTGCAGTTAAGAAGTTGTTCCTGGCCAACAGAAAAAGATACACAAGACCTTCTGATACTCTTCCACCTTCATATATCAACAGATCTTCAGGTTGCCTTTAAACAAGCAAGATAGAAAGGCTGCATCTGAAAAAATCATTAGAGGATGTAACTCTGTAATGCGTCAGCCATGCAGCTACTTTTACAAGCTTTAAAAAAAAATATATATTAAAAAACAACCACATTTCTGGCCACCCTGAAATATTAAGAAGCTGTATACTGCCCTTGACAGTTTCCTTCTCTGACACCTCCAGGGTCCATACAAAGACCTGCACACGTTACAGCCATTATTCCCACATTTCCTTGAGGTACCACGTATGCACACAGCTATGGTTTGTCAAACACCTTTTTAGACAAAGAAAAAAGAGGGTATTCATACTTTTAAATGCTTTCAATTACCAATACCAAATATTATTTTTCTGCACGGGTAATCAAACCGCGATCTGTGTTCCCTTTGTCTGGCTGCTTCTCGTGCTAGGATTTAAATGCTATGTTTTGTTTCATCTTTAATAGTTTTCCCTTAGACCTTTCTGGTGGAGTCTGCAGGCATTCAATATAATCTGATTGTTGATTACGTCCGTAGCAATTATTTAACTGCCTATTGGACTGGCTTGAAAGAATCACACCAGTCGCTAATAAGACTAATCTCAGACCAACCATTTCAGAAAAATTCTTTTAAAATTTAAATGCCATTTCTTTCTTCAACCACCCTCCTACGTGATACCACAAAAATAAAATCTATTTGACATGAAAAACATCAACACTGAGCCTGAAACGGCAGATTAAAATATGAATATGTCAAAAATATTTATATTGTACAGATTTTATGGTTAAAAGATTACTGATATATAAAAACTTTATATTTTAGGAAACCTAACATTAGCATTGCACAAGGAAAGTTACAGCAGATGGTATGAGAAAAATTTGATTCTTGGGATTACATTTTTTGAGTTTGACTTTGTTTCAAGCTTTCTGATCTCACCTTTTCACAAATCTCAGGAAAAAAAGGCAGTGGCCTTCTGAATGGAATATCCCAGGAAAATCCAGCTCCTGCACCCTTTGACCAAGCTACAACCATGCTGACACAAGAAAATTGATGCCACCTGGAATTAATTCAAAGACAAACTCTAGAGTACAAGAAGATCAAAGTCTTAGCATGTTCCAAGGATTCCGCATGTAAGCCAGTAAAACATGTTTCTTTCTGAAAAATCCAAGAATCAATGGATACAGATATTTTTCCAAGCCTGCAAGAAGGCTTGAGAGCTCTTGTTCTCTTCATTTTTAAAGCATGTGTGTGAATGTACAAATGTATGACAGTGAGACTTCTCAGGCTTATTTAGCTTATAACTACCTTGTCCAGTAACATTTGCTTATCAGCTGGTGAGGAGGTGCCTTGGTCAGGGCTGAGCAGACTGAACATCCTTCGGAATAATGTCGCTGTAAAGCTCATCAAAGGAGTTAATAATAGTAGACAAAACAAGATTCATTTAATCAGCTCTGTATTTCTCTGATTATAACAAACAAAGAAGCAGAATTATATGACAATTTCCAGAGCTTGGTAAACTTCAGCAGTGCCTTACAATGAAGTCTTGGCAAGAAACAAGTGAAATACAAAGATTTATCATGTTGAGGCTGTGTAAACAGTTTCCATTTATAGAAATGTATCCTAGCAACTCATGGAAATGGTTTTAAAAGACAGTTGGACAAATAATTTGGAAGAAAAAAACAGATGTAATTGCTAAACCAGAGAGCCCGGTGGTCCTGAACTGGTCATGTAGCCACTTCTCAACTGTGATTCAAGATGCTGAGAAAAGAAGCACCAGCACAAACATATGCTTTAAAACTAACACCTGCAGGAGCAACCACAAAGCAGTACATCAGAGTCAGCAAAAATGAGTCTGTATTTTGTATTCCTTCCTTACTGATGTAGGAAATATCGTTGGCTTTCAGTAGAAATGCCTGCTGGACATACACCTCTTGTTTTCTATCTGCTTGTTGTTAGACAGATATGAGATGCAAAGTTGAATTTTATTTATCAGGTGTTCACTTGATTCCATTGTGAATCTCATTTTTTATCTCATTTTTCAGGAGAAAACAGAGAAGAGACTTGTATAATAATGCACAGACCTTGATTAAATGTCTAATCCATAATTCAATAGAAAGATTCTGCTGACATCACCAGCAATGAAAAAGGTTCATAAAATCTATCATGAATACAAAAGGAGCCTAAACTATATTTCAGGATTAGTATTCAGACTACAATTGCATATGCATTACCACCAATGGGGATAAACTATGCTTATATGTAACAGGTCACCTTATAAAATACCCCATAAAATACCCCAAGAAGCTGAAACATGACAGAGCACCCTGTTCCCGAGATGCAAACAGAGAATACTTCTCAGAACACTCTCCATTTTATGGTGGAGGATTATTTTTCTTGCCAGAGACTGTTTACATGTAGACTACAGTACATGGCATACACAGAATAATTAACTATCAGGCTGTAAACTCAGATATTGTCGGGTAATTAGCTCAGTCACAAATCTTTGCAACTGCACTCAAAAGTGGTTGTAAATGGCAGCAGGTTCCAGCAGATGGGCAACAGACTGGTTCACAGTTTAGTGTTCAAGGACTAAGCAAGGGATCCCTGGGAGAGAAAGAGCTGGGGCTTTTTTAGGAGCAGGGTTGTTTTCTAAGCCAACATTTACCATAAATTCCCCTGGGTAGCTTAGCTATCAGGAAGAAAGTTTATTATACTGAGCATCTAATGGGAAAGAAGATTCTTTTTTAACTAGCATAGAGACATAAAACTTCCTCAAAATTTACACTTAACAGTTTGCCAGAGGATATTTTTCCACAAGAAACATTAGTTAATTTTCAGTCTTGTGTGGCATCTCGTATATTCAGAGAGGCTCAAATAATTCTTTGATTTTTCATTCCTCCAAAAAGTCAAGCTTTAATAATTGTGTTCTGAAGTATGTCAGCAGATGCATTACCAAACCAGTAGTACATACTGCAACATGCTGTACATTTAATCTTGTTTTGTTTGATAAAATTTGTATCCTTTATGACATATTCTTTAAGTTACATAAAGGAGCCAGATCCAGAAATCGCTACTTGAGTCATACAGAAGGTGTCATGGTCATTATTTTTGTAGAAGTAAACTTACAGGTATCTTCCCAAAATGGTGACTGAGAAATGAGAGCCCACCTGTGTCTATATAAATTTAGTACTGTTTTTTCCTCCATGTCCATCGCTTTATATTATCAGCACTGCTGTTTTATTGCCCAGTAATTCAGTATCATTGTATCTTTCAGTCCTTCACTTTCATTTCTGCTGCTTTGGACAGTACTGTACTGCTAACAAACCTCACTGCCTCTGTAGTTCTCCCCTTCCTGGCTTCTGGTACCAGTTCAGAATGACTGACATCACTCCTCTGACAAAGGAAATGAAGATCATGGTTTTATTGCTACTTCCCCTCTTTCCCAATTCATTTATTACTTCTGAACTTTAACACTTCGACTCATGCCGCTTCTCAAGAAAAGGGCAAAAAATAACCCTATGAACACTAAACCAAAATCCAAGTGGGAAGTAGCGCACCTAGCCCTATGTCTGATTTATTTTACAAAACCTTAAGATCTTTTGTTCTAAATAGAGTTACTGACCTAGAAACATACACTCATCTCTGGAAATAAATCAAGATTCTTCCTACATTAATCTAATTGCACCAGTGGAAGCTAAGTAGTCCCTTAAGTAATTTAAGTTTCCTTATTTGAAGGGGAAAAAAATCAGACCTTCCCTATCCCTAGGAGTGTGTTTTGTAGAACAAGCCATTTATGATTAATTTCTCTGTTTTCAGTAGTAAAGACATGTTCCCTTAAAACAGAGATAGGTGTGGGCAGACAGTCTCGGTGTTAGTGGGCATTCTGCTAACAAGTAAATATATTATTTTAAGGGATATAAAACAGTCTATGTTATTTTTGTTTGTTTATTTTTGCTGTCAGTGCCATAAAGCTCCCCACAAAAACTGATGATTTCTGAAATAATAGCCAAGAAATTCAGAACGTTTTCTTAGAGACAGCTATAAAGGAAAAAAATTGGAACTTTAAAGAACTAATGATCCTGTTGGTTTTCTCACCTCCTACTCCTGCAATCACCGAACTACTTTACAAAAGGGCAGCAGCACAATCATCAGAATCATCCCCCTTTTCTGGTGGTGACAGTATTTAAAAGGAAGGTGGAACCCTTGCTCTACACACTAAGGAAAGGTGCACATTCCTGGAGGACTCAGGTCTTTTAAGTAGAGGTAAAGGTAGCTGCACAGCCTGGACCTAGGTAGCCCAGGCGTGGGGGCAAACAAACTCTTACAAGAAGTCCACTCTCCCTTTTGGGAGTTTGCTCAAAACGTTCTTGCTCCTTTTTCAACATGGTTTAAGATTTAAATTTCAACCCCACTGCCCAGGAAGGAGGTGTCTCTGTAGACAGAGGAACCTTCCCCCAGGAGCTTCAGCAACCCAGTTGTGATTCAAGATCAAGGACAACCAGAGAATCTCGTGTCGCAGAGCGCTGGAGAATTTATTTGGGACAGTGATTTCTTGCGATCCCTTTTCCTTGGACAAGATGTTCCCTACAAGTAGCTCTTGGTCTAGAGTAATTATTTGGGGATAGAAAGAGCTAATAAAAACCTCTCTGGAAAGGCTGGAAGAATTTGAGATGAGAACAAGGTTGTGATGGGCCTGAGGGGGCAGGCACATCTTTCTGATCGTTAATTTAATCAGCCTTGATTACAAGAAAGATTTACCTGTACATTGTTCAAGAACTTTTGCTAAAAGTGTCTATTCCAACGGGCAGCCAATCCATTCTGCCTAGCGTGCTTACAGTAAACAGGATCAACTCAGATTTCCTCTGCTTCAGCTCTTTCCCAAGAACCAAAGGAAGACATGATGGCACAGTATACGTGCAGTATATATACACAGTACATACGCTAAAAAACCCTGAAGAATACTCCTAAAATACAGACCACAGACAGGAGCGGTGTTCTTGAGAGATACAGTCCTGATTTCTGCTTTCAATATACTCCAAATCAACACATCAGTGTTGGGAATAACTACTTGCTTAGACTATGGATATTCAGCTAGCATAGCAAATACTAATGCATTTCCATCGGATTAAGCCCTAGGCAGCACTGTAAAATTAGACTTGCGCTGGTATGATTGATCTGGGTAACGTATGGGCTCAGCTCAGAGGACTTTCCTTCTCTGGGCTGGCACAGGAAGGAGTGCTGCAGAGCTTCTGGCTTTCTGCTCATTTCATTCGGTCACCGACAGCACTTGGATGGATGCTTTTGCAGCAGTGCAGACTACTCTTGATGAAGTGTTCCCAGAGTAATCATCTCTAAAGGAAGAGTAATTTATATTAGCTACTTTTTCTCAATATGCTGCAGCTGAGGGGACAACAATAAATAGTAATTATCTGTACTATTCCCAAAATACCAAGTCTTGAAATTCCAATTATTTGTTCTCATGTATACTACAGCTCACCATTAGTGTAAATATTTCGTTCCACCATTTCTTTCAGTCTTTGAAAGAAAAGCCTATGTAGCGAAAATCTAAGGATGCAATGGAGTGAATATGAATAGCTTATTACTTTCGCAAAGTATCTTAATTATTGTAGGTCTTACTAATCCAGACAATTAAAGCTTGATTAGGCTGAAGTTATTTTTCCTGTTCTAGTCATGTAGTTACATTTATTTACATCAAAAGCCCTAAGCTGCATATACTTGAAAAGAAACCAACATAGTGAAAGAAATACCTAACTTGTAAGTGAATGAACAGAAAAAGACATTAGTCAGTGTTACTTATCAGAATAAATCCTGGCAGTTGACTGAATTTTCCGTATTCTTTAAACAAGCTGAAGCAAGCCAATTCCTGTCAGATCTTAGACCCTGATTTTAAATAGGTCTAAAAATAAGACCAATGAAAATTACAATCTCTGTGCACACAATACAAATTAACATATTGCAAAATCACCTTCACTAAATGCAAACGAAGGATGAGGTTCTGATATGCTTACTTCAGTATTAATTTGAGTGTGCCTACTGATGAATTGAGGTGCTAATTAACTTGTAAAGCTATCAGTATTTGTCTTTAACTGATTGGCTGCCTTACAGAAATCCTACGATGCTCAGAACATGTCAAAAAAAAGAAAAAAAAGAAAAACAAAGCTAAAAATACTTAGGTTCTCACTGTTTTGAGACATTGGTGTTTTTAAAAGCAACAGAAGGGAAATCCAATAGATAGGAACTGCTTTGCAAAATAATGAAGTGAATTAAATTAAACTATAGCCTGATGAAATCAGTTCGGAAAACAGCACTAATGATGCCAAGAATGGAATATAAAATTTCTCTGACTACACCACACATTCAATAAGCACACTGTGCACATAAAACAATGTAGCGTGTGCAATAAACATAAACCACAGTAAAAAGGAAAATGTGCACTTTATATTAGGCAGTACATGGAAACTTAGGCCCATTATGTACATAAAATATTGGTATATGCTTTACATATATACAAGAAAACAAACAATGATGGCAGCAGATAGCCTTACCAATATGAAAGAAGCCCAAAGCAGATCAATAGGAGCTAATTGGAAAGCACATGACTTAGCAGGTTCTTCCTTTGCTGAAAACTGTGGAATGACAATAACTTTTAGGGTTGCTGGCTCCACAATCTGGGATATAGGGAGCTTGAGGATATTGTTGAAAAAGTAGCGCTGAGCAATTACAACACTGCTGAAGGGAGGAACCCACCTGTTACTAGACCATCTATGCAGCATTTCGTGGTAATTAAAGACCATCCACGCCAAATTTTAAGTCTCGGTATAACACGGTTAATACTGAACAGAAGACAGTAACTAGCACAGAAAAGAAATATATGGGGAAAACAATCAGCAGGGAAAAAAAAAGCACAGAACTATTAAATACAGATCCTTAAGTATCTTATTACATAAACAGTTAATTAAGAATAATTTACAGAAACGATTATCATTACCATATTAGCACTAATTGTTCTACACAGGAAGACAGCATTGTATAAAGCAGGATTGCCTGCCCGTTATTTCAGCACATGGGAACGTCGAGGGACTTTCTTTGGTCTCCTTAATTCCTTTCCAGCCTTAAGATCTCAAGGCAGAGAGACTATAAAACAAGTTCAAATAATGGGGGTTAACATATTAAATGCAGCACCTTCTCGCTTTTATTGAAATGAGATGTTTTATTTAAAAAATCTATCCTTTTTTCCCTTCCTTCATGAAAATACATCGCTTACAACCCTGCACAGGAAAATGTGTCGTCACTAATATTGTATGGATAACGAGTAGCAGGATTATGTCCTCCTAAGTAAATATGAAGAGACATAATTATACCCACATGCGGTTTAAGTCTTGAGATTTTAGATCCAATGAAAAAGTCTTCAAAGAGAAAAGAAATGGTTGATATAAAAGAGAGAGGGAAAAAGACTGCCAGGAATTAAACACAGAAGGGATGGAAAAGAGGCTTCCTGCTCCTGTGTTTGAAACCAGGAGTTGTTTCCTCAAATCCCATCGATGGAAGCGTGTGTATCTGCGCACAGAACAGGACCCTCCAGCTCCAGGCTGCTGTGCCTGATCGAGTTTAATTTAAGCCTTCCCCAAATTGCCTCCCGCCTATCTGCACGCAGCCAGCAGCCTCCTGGGGCAGCGCGGCCTGCCTGGGGCAGCATGGAGGACAGCGCTGGTGGTGGCACTCTGTGGCATGGCCCTCACCTCCCAGCTGCCACTAGCAAGTGCCCGAGGAGCTCAGCATCAGCCACCTCAGGACTCCAAGGCCTTCCCAATGCAATACTTACAAACCACAAACACCCATAGAAGTGAATCTCTCCTCCTGGCTCTCAGGCACATGCACTTCATGTTGGCCTTCCAAATTTTTCCCCCCCGAAGACAAACAGGGCCTTTGTAGCTGGAGTATTTAAGTCACACGTTCTCATCAAAGCAATCTAAATCCCCCCACAATCTATTATGCAATGTAAAAACCAACTACATTAACACAGCAATTCCCCTAAGCATGGTCATCTTCTATTTACTCATTTAAAAGAAAATCAAAGTAGTCTCCTTGGGTCTTTCAAGTAATGTGCTACTAGTTATTTTTTCCTCAATCTGTATGGCAAAGATGTCTGCTACCTTTAGCCTGTCTAGTCTAAAAAATTAGGAACTGAGTATTTAAACTTTTTTTCTTTTTTTCCAACTAGCACGTAAATTAGGGGGAGGCATGGAAGGAAAGCAGATATTTTAAGTTCTTAACTTCTCATGGGCCCATCCCCTCACCTTTCACTAAAGTCAAACCGAGGCAGCACTAAGAGCCCTGGGTGACCTTGCCAGAGAAGCAGTATCAGCCAAGTTTTTCCTAATTATGATCCAGAGAAATATCAGTGGTGAAGATCTCTCTGCAGGCCAGCCTGTCCCACGAGAATTACTCAGACAGGAGCTCTTGATATCATATCTTGCAGCAATTAAGGTCTTTGACCTCAAATCTGAAGCCGTAGCCTCGACCTTTACATAATCTTCTCTGAACCACCACCTCCTCACCTCACCTGTGATTAAAGTGAGGAACACAATCCTAAATAAATACACCAGCACAGCAGAAGAACAAAGCAGACTTTTTAATACTGTTTGCGTTAGTGCTGGCATTTCAATATTCCTCAAACCTGATGGGAAAAAAAAAAGCAGTAGAGCTATGCACTCACTTAGAGAAGGGCATCTCCTCACAGCAAGGCTAGACGTGTCATTATCATCTTCCACAAGCTCATCCTTTGAATAGTACAGCAAAACCGGAGAAAAAACACTAAAGATGGACAGCTAAACTTTACTATTTCTTACTTTCACATACTTCACCACACATGCTAAGCTCATACTTGTCCATCAGCCCCATGACTGCAGGAGGACATACCGTACAGCCACCCGTTTGGCAGGTCTCTGTTTACAAACAGGACTCACAGGCCAGCTTATTAATAACGATTGCAGATCTATCGACTAATAAGGATAAGGAGCAGAAGTCCCAGCTTGCCTCCGCTCTCAGTGCTGGTTCCGTGTGGTTTTTGAGGCCCTGTTCACACTCTCCTACAGCCTCCTGTCACTGCTCAGCACGCTGAAATCAGGCCTCAGCGTTCGAGAGCTTCACTCCAACAATGCTGGCTAATGAAAATGACAGCGGAGGAGAAGAGAATGGTAATGAGACATTTCAAAAAAAAAAAAAAGGCACACGTGTTTGCTTTAAGGTGCAGAAGCACAGAGGTGCGCTACACAGACAGAAGTTTAATGACTTCTGTAACAACTGCAGAAACTCCTACCCAGGTATGGGTGTCTCCTGACGTACAACAGCTTGTAACGTGGAAGGAGCACTTGGAAAAACTTTAAAAAACATGAACCCTGTGCTGCTGCTGGCCACCTCCGCTTGCACACAGGCCACAGGGAAGGACCACAATGCAGGAGAACCACAGACTTGTGTTTCTTATCACAAACTCTTCTCCTTTGATCAGAATCTCTGCTGCCTGTGCTCATCCCATGCCTCCTCAGTTAGCCTACCACCAGCTTGAAGTAGCAGAGGTGACCTTTCCCCACCCACCTACTGATTCCGAGAGCAATATTTAACAGCTCCATGAGGCGCAGCAGCTAAACATTTACAGCTCTCCTATCTCTGACTCTGAGCCTCGCTGGCTAACGCCTAAGTCGTTCACCTTTCAGTTCACTCAGCGGATTTGCAAAATCCATTATCAGAAAGTCTCCTCTGAATGTGACTGGATGGGGTTTTGTTCCAGGAAAAAATAATAATAAAAAAAAAAAGCAGGCTACCCAGGCATTCAAAGAAAGTGTTCGCCATTTAAAGAGGAGCACCAGCACTCCTACCTCACAGTGCTGAGTTCCATGGGGCAGATAGCACACTTTCCTTTTTTTTTTTTAATTTAAATTTGCTGGCCTTCAGGTGTTACTTCTTTGATCTATTAGCATGAACCACCTGATGTATCTTTGCTAATTTCCTGCACTAACCACCCACTTCTCTCATGTCTTTTCCCTATCTGCCCTCTTTTTGGCTATTCTTCACTCAAGCATTACAGATTTTTTGCAGGTTGTTTTAATTTATTTATTGCATTATCCAGACAAACTATGATCTTGTCAATAGGCAATTACAATTTCTTTGTACAGTCACTGGGAAGAGGTAAGAAGTCACGTACTTTTACATTTTAGGGCAGAGAGAAAGGACAACTTTCGATCCTGCACCTGGACTTTAGGAATACCTACCTCTCTTGTTTATTAAAGCTTTTCTAGGAGCAGCTTAGACAAACCTCTGCTTGGCGTGGTCTAGATCCTACCTCTGTGATTTCTCAAGGCCTTTCAAGACCCATAATACTAAGTTATATCAAATTCATTTTCTGCTATCATTTAGATTCTTTTAAAGTAATGATTTTGTAGGATAAATGGAAGCATTTGTAATTTTTTCTCGTAGCTGCCAGGAAGCTTAATATATAAATTCTTAGAAGAACCTATAAAGTCAAAATGTTTTCATCTGAAGACTGCAAACTTAATGTCACCCATGACTGAGTCAAAAGTTTACAGCATTCATCTTCAGCCCTTCTCCTGGAACCATCCTTTGGAGTCATCAATTCTAGGGATATTCTTTCTATTCCTTAGCATCGGTTTGCTGCATTTCTTTCAGGTGAAAAATGAATCCAAGCTATTATCTCACTGAGCAGCATAGGGTTCACTTGAGCCAAAAAAAGAATAATGTTTTTTCACTTTATTTTTCTTAATAGAAATTACTCACCATGATTTTCCCAACCACTACGCTAGCTCTAACGTAAAAGCAAATATACAGTTAACATGTAAAAGTAAATATATAGTTATATATTTTGCCCTACGTATAGGAAAGTTCCCTAGAGTGTTTTTAAGTAATGTCATTGTGGTTTGTCTTCTAACCTAAGACCTCTACTATGCTCCTGTAGAGGAGAAATATATGGCTGTGGCTGTTCATCATCAGGTACCATCGACACCATATGTTCTCTATTAAACTGCCAGTTTACAAGGCAAAGGGATTTACTGTTTTTTGTTTTGTATTATTATTATTTCCTTGCTCTGTCATTCATCCCTTACTCATTCTTACATTTTGTAAGCTGGTTTTCTTAAGATACATGACTTCCAAACTTCTGTGTCTTGCTTAAATGATTTGAACTACTAACTAACTAAAATGGAATTAAAAAAAAAAGTGTAAGATATCATTCCTATAGGTTATATGAAGTTATGTAGTCAGAGAGGAAGGATTCAAATGAAGTGTTCTCACTGAAAGAAAAGTCGTAACACCACTTCAATCTTGTTATTAATGCTAAATAAGCCACATAAGGGAAAGCAGGACTCAGCTAACAGAGAACTACTCACAGAACCACAGACTGGGTTGGGCTGGAAGGGACCTTGAAGCCCATCTAGTTCCAACCCCCTGCCATTGAGAGGGACACCTCCCACCTGCCCAGGCTGCTCAACATTTTACTCATACCTTCTTTTGCTGTCACAGCTGGTCAGTTCATAACCTGAACGATAGGCAACAGCAACCAAACCCAGTGATTTTCAAGATCTTCTTTGGGACTAAAAGCTGCAAGGACAATTTTTACAGTGCATTGGAAAGCAAGGGTAGAACCTGAAAATCCTCTGCAGAATTATCTCCTCATTCTCACAGCATGTACAAAAGCAGGAGCATTGGAAAATAAAAGTATATTGAAGTGATAAATGATAAGCAAGACTCACATCACATTCGCTTTCATTTCCAAGCACTTCACATGTTTATATATACTAACTGTAGTCACAGCAATGAGAAAGTTACAGCTCAAACTTTTTTTTTTTAAATAGAAGAAATTTTCATTGTATTTGCCATTCGTATTCTTTTTCTTTTTATTTAGTCTTTTCTAAACCTCCACCATTCCCCTTGCAGAACAGCAGGTGCTCCCACCACCTCCCATCTCCCAAGGGCTGCCAGAAGCATCATCCATCTCCCTTAGAGCCTTCTCCCCTCCTGTGCTATTTTCTGCTTGGTGCCACTAGCACCTTTTTCTCAATCGAGAAGAAAGATGAACAGCCTAGGTAGTCAGGCTCAACCTCACTCCACAGATCAAATAACTAACAGAGCCACAAAACACAGAGTTTACATCCCCCCCAAAACCTGAGTGTATTGGACAGCCAGCTTCGCAGAGTTTCATCTGATCGTCACCCACTCCTGCACTTTGAGCTTCAGTACCAACCAGCTTGGCCCGGCTGAAAGGTTTTAATGTCTACTCTACAATACAAATTGCTCACTCGCTACAGAAAAGTCTCCTCTTTATATAAATAAATAAACAAATACCAGACATGGCAAAACGTAGCACGAAGAAATAATACTGGTTAAGCATTCAGCTCTTATCAATAAAGGCATAGTGAAATGCATATGAATGTCACTCAGTAAACAAAAGGTCAGATTTTTCTTAATTTTGAATAGTTTAATAGACTTTGCGATAAGCAGATGCTTCTCCTTGAGTCACTTCAGCTCCAAGCAAAGCATTCAGAACCTGGAAGGTATCACTACTAGGACATGATTTAACCAGTCTGAGCATTTCAGTCATCAGTGTCCAATGTCTCACCTAGAAATGGCTTGCAGTAAGAAGATACAAATTTAACTAACACAGGTACAAGGTTGATAAACAACAACTAAAGAGAAGCAGAACCCTACACCCCACGCATTTCACTCTGCCAGCGCAGTGATGGAATCAAGCGTGACACCTCTGAGCAGGGCAGCATCGGGCCGAAACCGTCACCTAAGGGGCTCATGGAGCTTTGAATTTTTCACAACAGTAAAACTGATTGACGGTGAGGTAGAATGCAGCTTTTAACTCAAGCTGCAGATTGGAAAGTCAATGAAAACCTTACTTCATTTGGCCCCAATGACAGTGGTTTTTCATAGGCGCAGGTACGAGCTCCAGCACTGAACGCTTTAAGCCAGCAACACACAAAAGCCCGGAGAGTGATGCCTCCACTGAGGATAAAATGTAGTTTTGCTGGTATCATTTAATACAGAAAAACAGCATTTCCTTTTGTAAAATCAATGTAGTGTATCCACCCTCCTCTGATATATAGGCTGAGGCACAGAACTCACTAACAAAACGCCAGAAGAAACCACCTGAAGTCCGGGAAGACTGGCGTAGGGAGAGGAGGCGCATCCTTTTGCCTCTAGCTCTGATGTTATTTAGTAGCAAAGCAGCACAAAAGCCTTACTCTGGGCACAGAGTCCATAATTTTACGCCCCTGGATTTCCAAGATTTACATCTGTCATAAATATCAGAAACATGAATCTTCAAAATCAAATATTAAAATGAGGGATGATGCTGCATTGCGCTGCTGCCTGCAGTAAATTGCTGTCATTTCTTGAGGTGGCAGCATTTCAGCGGTGGCTGATTGCTTTATTATTTTTGCATTCATTGCCCATCACTGATGTATGCAGGTTCATTTTCATTTTTTAAAAGTAGCTCTAAAATAAAATTTAAAACAGCACTGTTCACAACAGAATACACCCCCAATTTCCAGGCAGTTTTATGTGACTCCTTTATTTATTTTTTTAAAGTTAGTACAGTGCTATGAGATTTAGGATAAAAAAGACGGAGCTCTATCTCCACAGAGAGTATTTATAGATTTGTATAGCACATCTACTAATTCTGTGTTCAAACACGCTATAAATACATCCAGCAATGGAAAACTCAAAATGTACATTAGCATGACTAGCTTCTTGTAAAGCAGATTCTCAAGAACATTTTCTAAATGCAGCAGTTGAGGCTCAACATTTAGCAGCCTATTCATCTGCCTTTCCCTTTCTACAGAAAGGGGGGAAGAAAACACTATTTTTTTTCAGTAAAATAAATGAATTAGAAAACAACTTGCCTGTACCCTGCATGTGAAGCATGCGAGGATACAAAGCTGCTGTAGCACACTTGATCACCATCAGCTAGAAGGTTCTTGGTTTAAACACAGCAGTGTGTTGATTTTGCACAGTGGCATCTAAATGTTAATCCCTCCTTTCTGTTTCCTGGGCACTGTGTTATCGTCCTTGTACTGTTTCAAGTTAACCTTGACTTTCTTAACCTCTCTGTTTATATCAGGCAAAATGTTTCAAAGTTTTCAAAAACTTTCTGCAAAAACATTCCATGTTTTTGTTCCCCCACAGCATTCTCCAGTATTTCATAACTTACTGCAACAGTGAGAACTCAAAGAGAAATAATTCTGCAAACCCTATCTTACCCACACTCAATGGACAAACACCAGTGTCACAAGTCACAGCCTCCAAATGGTGACTTGAGCAGAGATCAGACCCCCCCGGGGTCAGAGGCAGGTGAGGTTCACTATGTTTGCAATCACTTGGATCTGACACCTGACATTTATTCCAAATCTTCGTTTTTCTGCAGTTGTGATCTCATTGCTCTGGATTTTGCTACTCTAACTGCAAAAGGTTTGTAGCTTTTTAGCTCAGTGCCAGAACGCACAGCAGTGTAAGTAACGTGGTCTTGCAGTCACCCACTGCATACAGCTCTCTATCCGGATCAAACTGCTTCACTTTTTTTTTTTAAAATGTTGAACCCAAATACTACAGTCATGCATGCATTCAAACTTCAGAACTACATAAACAGAAGACAAATCAGAAAGCAGAGCATTAGCTTTTGCCTCCACACCTTCCTTTGGTTTCCTAGACAATGTGCAAAAGAAAGGGGAGGCTGCAGAAAGCCACACTTCAAACGGTGACAAATCATGGCTGTTGTTAAGTGGTGCCTGAAAATTATTCTCAGCATGAGCTCAACTAACAGAAACCATTGTCGGGATCTTTTTATAGGGTTATTTTCAATTCCACAGTAACAATAGGATGCTTATTGTAAATAATAGGTTAATTCTGGAAAGGTGTATTATGGAAGAATTTGCACAGAGTAAGCTTTTCATTGCACATCTCAGACTGCTGGCTGAAATCACGAGCAGGACTGGAGAAGTCTCACGGTGTCAGGATGTATGCGTATAATGAGGGAAGGACTAACAGCAGAGGTCAAGGGAAAAGCCAGATTTGCAGAGGGCCTCAAGGATGTAGGTAGGGAAACAATCCTTGCCCTTGGCTAGCAGTGCCTCCCCGGGTACCCCTGGAGAGTGGTATCAGGAAGTCAGTGGAGAAAATCCCAGCAACAGGAGGCCCAAAAGACTATCAGGACAAGGCAAATGAAAATAAATGTTGCAGATTATTGTAGCTGCTGTCAAGTTGGGAAAATAGATTATTTCCATGCTTGAAATGAATATATTGCCATGACTGGTGACTGGCCAGTGTTTAAGTTCTGAACTCAATAATCATATGAGGTTTTGTTTCATGATTATAAAATGCCTCCTCCAGCAATCCATAAAAGTTAAACTTTGGCTCTTATCCATGAACCGTGCTAACCATCTCATCCTTGTGAAACGGTTATGCGTTATCATTTGCTACTCAGCATCACTGTTTTTGCTGTTCACCTGCGACCTCCAGCAAAACATTGCAGAAACATTATATTTAGACAGAAATGGAAACGAGATTGTAATGATGCCAAAGAGCAGTAATTAAAGTGAAACAAATTAAATTGTAAAGACACTGAAAGACAATTTACTTGAAATGCTATATTTCAGACCATCTTATCTCAGGGAAAAAAAAAATCACAAAAAAAACAAACCCAAACCAAACGCCACAGTTTTTCATTTAGAGTTATGGTTAATTAATTACGAAGGTAAAACCAGACAGATTAACAGCTGTACTAGACACATCTCCTGCCTATGTATGCCCAAATGCTGCAGGTCCCATACTCTCAAGGCTACTGCTGGGCTGCTCTTTTTGATGGGGGGCCAGGAAGAATGGAGCCTTTTCAGGAATATTCCCCTAAATCTGACTTGAAAAGAAAAAAATTGATATGCATCCATACCATAAAGAGTTCAAGAAATCTAAAGTATTAGATGTGTCACATTTGTAACATTCACATGTATTTCATAGAAATACATAGAATTTATTTGTTCGTTCTTTGGACCCCTTGTAAAGATGCTGCCCAAGCAACAAGCAGCCATTAAGCAAACTGGTTGTCCTGACCAAGGTTAGAAGCTGCTATGGCTATTCCACCTCATCAGACTTCACTTTCTGTCCAGAATAAACAAATTATTAAGCAAAACACCTGTGGAGGAAGGTTAACAACCACGCAGGCTCTAAGCCCAGCTGCTCATAGAGGGTGCAGCCTCCAGCCCCTTTACTCCAGAGGGCTGCAGGAGTGCCACCCCACTGCCCCCCATACAATCCCATCTCCAATACTGGAAAAATTCCCATCTGGGTGTACTCAGACTACAACGGTATCTTGTCATAAAGGGAGATGTAAGTATCAAGAGATAATTAAATTTATGCGGGTATTTTCAAAGTAATCACTCAGCTCAGGAAAAGCGCAGCGTTAGAAATACATGCTATGCTCCAATAATATTTGTAAATACTTTAAAGAAATACCTGAAATTACAGACCAGCTATGTCTAATTTCAGCTCAGCATGACAGTTTTCCTCAAGGGAAGACAAGTCAAATATGAAACTGTCAGAAGTTCCTTAAAACTCAAGCATGATACAGCCGAAATCTGTCACACAGCCGAACAGAAATGGAAGAAAAATAAAAAAAAGAAACCTCACAAAACAAGTCTGCAGTGATTTCTGTGAGCCTTTTGAAAAAAATGAGGATTTTCTGCCAAAGTTATTTTTTACGAAAGTTGTTCAAACCCAAATTTCCTTTCTAGCTGCCTTGGGCAGAATTCTCAATTTCATACAAGCAGAGTCCAAAGCATGCTTTAAGGCACTGACACCTTCAAATCTGTGCAGAGGCAACACCTGCCCCTGAGGCCTTCTGTCATTTCCTGCGATGCCATCCACACACTTCTCCTACTTTCTCCCTTTGTTAACTCATAAAGGAAAACTGGGAAGAAATCAGCTTCTGTTGCTGTGCTGCAGACCAGATTCATTAAGGATTGGCCTGGCAAGGTGCTGTCAAATGAAGGGAAAAAAATGCTTAAAGAAATACAATGAATAATTTTATATTTTAATTATATCACACTGCATATTTTACCTGCAGGAGGTGAAAATATTTACAGACTTGTATACTTCTACAGAAAGTTGTGTGTACTTGTCAGAGACTGAGGGAAAAAAATAGGTCTAAAACCAAGTGAAAAAAAGGTTTATTTTGGTGCACGAGGGCACGTTATGTGACAGTGAAGAGCTTCCACCACCACCAAGCAAGCAGTATATACACAGCCCTGAATCCCACAGCAGGCTGATTGCTCAGGCAGCTTTTCTATCCTCCTCGGTAACAATTTCATTCCAGTTGTAAAAAAATGACAGTTCTAGTGAAGTTCCAGTTTACCTGCACTCCATAAGTTCTGTGCCTTCTTTGCTACCAAAGAAATTGTCAAATTGTAGTTGTTTTGCTGGTGTTGTTGGAGTTTCAGAAGTCCCTGCAAGCAGCTTCTTCCTTTAAGGCAAAATCCTTAATCATAGAGCGAGTCCATGTTTGTGTGCATAATGTCATGAAGTCTCTATGTTCAGGGGAACCCTAAGCACAAGGCTGGCTTGACTTTTTCTTCCAGTATCTGGGATGGAGAACTTCAGTGTCTGGAAGGGTAGCATCCACGGTCAGTGGTGACCATCGCCAGGAAAAGGGGTGACTTGGCCAGCAAGAACCCAAGTCACACAGTGGGATAACCTCATGTACTGTCTACAGGCACCCATCGCAACAAGGTTCTTCTAACACAGGCTCAGAGCCTCTATCTTCTCACCAATTCATCCTCACTAAATTCTTGCAGAAATTAATATATTTAAGTAATATCTTCTCGAGATGGCCAAGAGGAACAGAGACTTCTGCAAAGTCACTGAAAACTTTTACAGGAGATTAGAAAACCGATGTTATATTCCCAAGATCCCTGTTAGCTGTATCATCCACTCTTGTTTCTTACTGATCCTCCTGTTCATCACTAAGTTAATACAGAATAAAACTTCTGTATATTCCTCAACACATCCTTAGTAGTTTTTTAAGGCAAATCCTTTTAAACTCACCGCTATTCCTATATGCTTTCTGCTCCATGGCTTATATTTTTCCTGATAACTAAAATTGATTTAAATACAACTAGCATTTGCTATTTGTTGTTGTTGTTGTGATGTTTTTTGTTGGTGGTGGTTTTGTTTGTTTTGGTGGTGCTGGTTTTTTTTGTTTGTTTTTTTGTAGCCCTCTACATCACTCTAAGCATTCACTCTCTTATTTAAATCTATGGTAAAATTTATGCCAGTTACGTCTTAATACTGTATATTGATCAAACTGAAATATTTCATTATTATTCAATATTTCTAAACATCCACCACAGTTAAAAGAGTAAAACCATATGAAAATCCTCTTTGTTCTACTAAAGTCAAAATGAAGTACTTTTATGTATTCTGAGGCTTATCAAAACCTATTCTTCCTTTCTTAAAACAAATCTTAATTGAAACCAGCTAGGAGAACATTTCATTAATGAAGTGACATTTTATAATTAGAACACAGCTCAGAACAAACTGTTTAGCTGCAAAGGTGTGAATTTTCCTTTCTTCACTGTTGTTCCCCCTTCCTGTTATTATGAATGGGGTTAAAGGCAGCAAACTGGCTGCTGTTTCTTTTCGCTGAAAATTATCTGCTAAGAAAACAGAGACTGTCTAGAAACGTCAGTCTTTCTGCTCCTTTAGAGGAGACAAGGCGCATCGGAGATGCAGTCTTGTGAACGCGTACCAAACTCTGTGGGGCTAATTCAGAAAGGCACAATAGCTAGTTATTTATCCAGAAGGCTACTTCCCCAGAAGATACATGGGAACAGGACTGTTCCCATAGAGCAGTACTCCCCAAATCATGCTGGCCAGTCTGTACGTGGTGTACATGAGCATTGCCACTGATACTCACTTCTTGCACCCCAGGAGCTACAACAGCTCAGCTTGGGACAGCTCTCAGGCTCCTGGAAGCTGGAATCCAAAGCTGGCAGGCAAATTGCTTTGGGATATGCCAAGTAAAGTTACCTTCTCTAAAACAACATCCCAGGTAGGATGGATGGGATGCTGGGAAGTCTCTGCATCAATGCACAGCAGCAATAAATAAATAAATAAATAAATAAAAATTTTCTCAAGCAGACACAGAAAACTGTAACAACTCTTACTCTTGGAAGCAGAACATGACATTGAACGACCATTTCCACTGTAGCATTCTGCTTCCAGACACAAGTAAAATGAACACGATTTGGTTTCATAATCTGTCAGAGGATCGGGAGTGATGAAAACACCCTTAACTACCCTCACAAAGCGAGTGCGATGCTAAGTCTTTGAAGTAGGTTAATACCACGATTACAGAATTTGCAGAGTTTCACCACGGCTTGCTGCTCCAACCTCCTTTCATACTTATCAACTAACACGAGTAAAAATGCTTTTGGTACAAAGGTTAAGTACGTTACAGAGGAGTCATTAGCTGTAGCCACACCCCCAGCTGATATATGAAATAAAAATCCGCAGGGCACAATGGCTCGATAAACTCAGTTACTCAAAGCTTGTGGCACAACCTTCCCTTTTCACATCATCCTGAGATCTTGATCCCAAAATTGGAGAGGGAAAACACCACTTGGAGGAATGTCACCATCATCGAAAAGACCCAACCCAGCCTCATGGGACTCCAACCTCTCACCTCCAAGGGTGCAATTCCAGATTCAAAATTGAATTTTTAAAGAAAAAAAATAAGTGTTTCTCCCAACAATTATGACTAAGAATTAACTTTAATATTACTGTTAGGCTTGAGGGGAGTAGACTAGTAAGTTTACATCAGGTTTTCATTGACTTAGAGATGTTCAGAAACACACTGAGGCTCATACCTCAAAGGCCCCCATACACAACAGACCAAATGAAAATCCCACTGTAAATGCTGGCAAAAGAACTTCAAAAGCTAAATGTTCTCAGAATCTCTGAATTTGTTGCCTTGGTCAAATCAGCACAACTATATTAATGTGTTTTTTTGACATTATTTTGACATCTGGCTGACTAAATACTGGTACTCCAGGGATGCCTGGCTTACATAAGCACTACTGGCAATAGGGAATTGGTTATACTACAGACACAGACACAGACACAGACACAGATTTCTAGGTTGGAAGAGACCTCAAGATCATCGAGTCCAACCTCCGACCTAACACTAAGTACTCCACTAAACCATATCACTAAGCTGTACATCTAAACGTCTTTTAAAGACCTCCAGGGATGGCGACTCCACCACCTCCCTGGGCAGCCCGTTCCAATGCTTAATAACCCTTTCGGTAAAGAAGTACTTCCTAACATCCAACCTAAAACTCCCCTGTCGCAACTTTCGCCCATTCCCCCTCGTCCTGTCACCAGGCACGTGGGAGAACAGACCAACCCCCACCTCACTACAGCTTCCTTTAAGGTAACTGTAGAGAGCGATAAGGTCGCCCCTGAGCCTCCTTTTTTCCAGGCTGAACAAGCCCAGCTCCCTCAGCCGCTCCTCGTAAGACTTGTTCTCCAGACCCCTCACCAGCTTGGTCGCCCTTCTCTGGACTCGCTCGAGCACGTCCATGTCCTTCCTGTAGCGAGGGGCCCAAAACTGAACACAGTACTCGAGGTGCGGCCTCACCAGAGCCGAGTACAGGGGGACAATCACCTCCCTAGACCTGCTGGCCACACTGCTTCTTATACAGGCCATTATACACAGGCCATATACAGGCCTTATACACAGCTGCTATTGGTATTTAAAATTATTTACTTTTGTTTGTATTTACTATTACTTTTTTTTTAAAAGGAAAAAATGCCCAGTTTCATCTTTCAAATCTGCTTTTTTTCCCCCCACAGACCACATTCCTAAATCTTTCAGCTTGTCAGTTCTGAGCAACTTGGTTACTAAGATGGTATTTAAAGGGTTTAAAGTTTAATGCAGGCCAATAACCTTGAGTATTTTAAAGAAGCAAGAAAGCAGCTTAGCCACACATTTCAGCAAGTCTAAAGAGACATAATTTGAAAGGCGTTTCTAGCTGGTGCCGCTCTATTTTCACATCTCAGGCTTTCAGAACCTCTGGTCTAAACCTAAAGGGGAAATTTTTCCCTTTGAACTGGGTTACTTCAAATGGAAATTTCATTACTAACCTTAGAGAATTCAGTCTCCTCCAAACATCATCTGCTTTGAAAAAACCAACGTGTGTTTGGATATAATTAGTGTGGTAACGGAAATGAGAGGATCTGGCCTGCCGAGGTTACAGAGCATTAGCAAGAGATGATGGTGTAATGATTTACACCTCTCTGCTGGAGACCACTGTACGGAAGGGAGTATGGAGAAAGGGCAGAATTTGCATTGCTGACCTCAGTGGACAAAGATTTCATCTGATGGTCAGTAAATTCACGGATGTTTAAAGTGCAATTTCTAAAGCTATCTTCACATCTGTGAAAAAAACACACCAAGAAATGCACCTTGGGTATCTCTCCCCACCCCTCTCTCTAAAGAATTCACTCGTGCATTCCCCTACAACTCAGCAGGAGAAAATGTCTAATACGGCATGCAAATTTAATATTTTTAATAAAACATCCTCTGATAATTCTGCATGAAGGCGTAGCTCTGTCTTACTCTTTTGTGTTTGCCATCAGCTCTACATGAGAGAGCTTCTCAGGAGGAAGGAACTCCACACCACCCTCATCCCGTGTGTTCCTTCTGTCTTTTGAACTCTGGCCACACAAAAACTTATTCACAAGTTTATTCCATGCTCTGTTAGACCTTAAATTGCAAATTGATGGAGATAAAAAGCTATCTTTTTGCCTTATGTTACCAACAGGCCCTGCAGTCTCATTAAAAGCACTGAAAAATAGATTAGATGTGGATTTGACTTTCCTAGAAGCTGAACTTTGAGTAGGTAAGAGGTGAACAGTAACTCCTGAAGCTGATTTTGCAAAATGACAAATTTTCAAAGTTCCTCCTTTGCAAAAGTCACACTACAAAATTGGCCACCAGTGACAAAGACTCACCAAGTCAGGTTACTTGCTAGCAGTGACATCCTTATATTCACCTATCTTAACAAATGATCATCAGGCAACAGAAAATCCCAAATACTTTTTTGTAGGATAATATGTTTATGAAAGTCTTAGTGCATCTTTAAATTTGCATCGATTGCTTCATTACAAAAAGGACGAAAATCTTCCCTCGAAATCTTTTAAAAAACATTACCTTTTGTCTCAAGAACTGGGGTGTTCAATACTAGTGCATAAAATATTTCATATAAGCACACCATAATTTCACTTAATAAAATTTCCTGTAACCAATTGCTCTAAGAACATTCAGCCCTGCATGTGATTAGTTCCACCACAAAAAAAAAAAAAAACACCATCCACACACCTCCCTTTATGATCTTCATAATCTTTTCACTATGTTGGTATTTATGCATTGAATAGAATATGAGGAATTACTGAATTAAGGATTTATTTTAGAGAGTTTACTAGCTTTTCAAATATATGGGATATATATATTTGCTTTATCTTTGTTTGCTGAAATGACCATGTCCCTGAAAATGGTAATGAGATAATTTAAAATGAATGAATAATGAAATAAATCCAACATCAAAAATGTTTTTAAACACAATGAAGGTCCACTGCTTTCAGAAGATCCTCACCTCACCCACCCCCCAAAATCCTTGTTGCTCTCCTTCCTGTTAATGTGTCCCTACATTAAAATAACATATATATATATGAACCTGAATGCTGCTCTGACTGCACCCCTCTGAAGCCCTGCACTCATTTCCAGGTGTTCGGCCTATTCATTTTACATGTATTGTTCCCTTCTTCCAGCTAAGGCAGGCTAATAAATAAATAAACATCCACATTCAAAATATTCAGATTTTTGCCTGTTCTGATATTCTAGAAAAGGAAAAAGGAGTTGCAAAAGCAAATTAAGGAAGAAAAGATGAAGAAAACAGTGAGAGACCTGTACATGTCAAAGTGGCCAAGGGAGATCACCTGCACAATGAGACTTCCCCCAGAAATCCTGCCTGAGGATCAAGCTCTTCTTCCACCCCTGTGAATGTGAAGCAATCCCAGCTACTCTGAGACAAAGCTTCTCTTCTGAAACATTACTTGGATCTGGGCAAATTCCTTAACGAAGTCTTAGCTGAAAATACTACCTGTCTATGAAAAGCTCCTCTGTTAACAGATCTGCTCATTTTGTTGAAAAAAAATCCAAAAGTAATCACTTTTTTTTTTTTTTTTTAATAAAGCAGTATGTAAGGAAAGAATGTTGCTAACATATAAAGAATTTAGATCTTCTGGTGCTCTCATCCAGATCCATGTGTTCAGTTTCGGGTTGGAGTATCCTGAAAACAAGGCATGCAGCTGCACCTTGACTGTGGAGCGCAGAAGGCAGCAAATGGAGCACATTTCCTGACCACCGGCCTTCCATTCACTGAACAGGGCAAAGGTCTCCAGGAAACAGCAATATGAGATCAGCTCATTAAAAATTGTCTATCCTGAAGGGATGTTAAATTAGGCTTACCCAGGCAACTTTGAGTCTGCGCTTCCTTAGAATTTCAGTGCTTAACCTTACAGCCCCAGCATTTCTTTAATGCAATTAAATATAGAGGCATAGGTATAACATATTGCTTTAGTTACAGTCTAGCAGAGAGAAGGAAAATAGGTGAGACAGATAAAGAACTCTGTAGGTAGCTTTCATTTTGATCTCCTGGCGTCTCTGTAGAATTGCCATCTCTTTGACACGCTCACTACAGCAGAGGCTGTGTTCTTCCACATCCCGTCCCGCGGAGAAGTGCTGATAGCACAGTATATTTAAAGAGACATTTCAGAGTCTGTGCATTAGGGAGAAGACCGCAATCCATAAACATCCTTACGCTAGCAAATGTAGTAAATATTAAACACATACACATAGCCATGCCAACATTACACGTAAGGTGTGCCCAAATATAGCGTACATCCAGTTTCCCCTATGTATTTAATTCACTTGACGTGAATTTGTACATTTGAGCTCAATGTACAATTCATACCAGCTACATGAAGTGTAAGAAAAAGGATTAATTCAGTAAAGTGCTACTGATGTTTTTGCCTTCTACCTAATTAGCAGCATGCTGGTCCACATTATTGTGATGTTTGAGCATTACGCTCTTATTACTTTGATGGCAATTTTATATTTAAAAATGAAATTAACATCTAACCTCAAAAGACTTGCGCTTAATTTCATTTCACTCCTTGAATCATCCTTTTCATTATACAGCTTCTTCTCTAACTAAACTAAAAGAATCAGAGGCAATTATAGATCACAGATTAGCTGCTCAGCACTTGCTATGAGTTAAAATGGGAGCAGGTATTAAAAACAAGTTGACTCCAGAAAAAGCTCTTCCTTCTGGTAGAAAAGACCGTTAAGACTACCATGCTGTAGTTTTTTTTAAAATACAGTCCCTGTACAGTTACTAAGTAAAGCAGACATCTTTCTTCGTATGCAAAACCAGTGTCAAGCAGGACTCCAGGATTCTACCCAGGTCATTTAGGGGATGTTCCTGGGAAAGGAGGAAAGCTACCAAGAAGTATTCCAATTTCTCCTTTGCTGCAAAACCAAAAGCACTCACTCATCTTCAGTATTGGTTGCTTATTTCTAAAAGGATTTTTACACTGCCTACGTTGCAGGGGACCTTGACTCTTTTTCACACTATGTCTGCTCAAAATCAGGAGATATACATTAAAATCTGAGCATCTGAGAGGTGCACTAAAATACACATTGAAACAATTGTACTACTACCACTAATTTAAAATACCGGTTAAGTGCATATACCTACCAATGATTTCACTATAAATTGGCCTAGGTTAAAAAAAGAAAAAAATATTTTGATTTTTATTCAGCTTTGTTTTCATACCAAAGGCTCACACAAACACGTAGTTCAGCTAAATAACGTGATCTCATCTGCAAAACCAAACAACTGTAAAAGCAGAGAAATGCCTTTTTTCCTGTTTTTACACTAACACTAGCTATTATATGTAACAATGATTAGTTAGAAACAATACAAATTATCTGTAATTATTTCTGAAAACACGTATCTGTAATAAAAATCGATTTTGAAGAAGAATGGTACAGTTAAGCACATTTATCCACCTGTCTTTGGACAACACAAACATTTTACATATCATATTAAGTTTACTCTGGATGGCCAATAATGTGACTATTGGTTATATAGCTAAAGTGTATCGTCTACCAGAATCATAGGCACATCTTTCCTTTACTCCTGAGGAGCACAGCGAATTCCTGGGCCTGACATACTTATCACTGGGAGCCTGGGCCTGTTGGCCAAATCCACTGTGTGATTCCCTTTGCGCTCTGACAGCAGAAATACACCATAAAGAATAAATGAAGGGCCTACAAATGCAGCCACAGTCCATGTCAAAAAGTTGGCGATTCTGCAGGCAAGAGTGAGTGACCAGTGTTCAAAAATCCTGTGACATGAAAGATCAAGGGCAATGATTTTTCAGCTATGATTTCTGTGACATAATACTAATGTTTATTTATTTTAGAGAAAACCTGGAAGCCATATAATGCTTCCACGATTGCTGGGGGTCAAGCAAATTTCCCAGATTTACTTGTCTTTGATTTCCCTTCTGCGAAATGGAGCCAGTTAGCAATGCAGCAGATACCTGATTCTCCAACCTGTATTTTACAGAGGGGCACTTTGACTTATTTTATTACTGCTTGCAGAACTTCCCATACCAACGATGGAAAAGGCACAGTCTTCAAGAAAAGTAGAAATGTTCAAATACATGTAACGCAACACACTGACAGAAATGTCATTCATTGGTATTTATTAGGCAAATATTTTTGCACGAATAATTATATAAAAGCATTATCATCAGCTGCACAGGTGTCCCTGTAGAGTACTTCTGTGTGAGCAATATTAGAAAACTTTTACTAATCCAAACCTCTAGAGACATTTTAGCTACTAATCTGGGTGAATCAAGTCATTCCTCCTCCGTTGCATTCATCATGATATAATTTTCCTCCCTGAACCCTACCAGTAACACTTCTCATTCACAGAGGTCCTAACACAAACTTCTCTTGGAGTCTTTCCAGTGATTGCAAATGCAGAGGTGCTACCCCCTGACTAGCCCCAGCACCTGCAGTATTTCAACCACACGTCGGACGTACCCTAATGGTGCAGTGGACGAAGCCAGAAGTGATGTACAGCGCTGGCTGAACTGGATTTGTGGGTGATGCTCACTGGCAGCAGCAGATTTCCTACCATACAGACAGCCTTGGAGCACAGTAACACCTACCTATGTTTAATGACTGTTTCATGAGTCAGATCCTCCCTGGAACACGCGCTGCACTAAGCTCCTAATTACTGGTTTCAACTGAAATGCTTTGACGACTGTTAAAATATTGAGAAATGATAACGGAACGGGAGCTCTCAGGAAATGTTATTCTTGCACTCAACAGATTATTGATTCCTCCACTGAGGAACAGCAGAGTAACAGATCTCCAACCTCCATTTAGGCAGACCTGTCTCTCAATTAAAAATAACAGTAAACATTTTAACTGCAGCAAGAGACAACATCCATCTCCCTCTAAGAACGTTTCAATTAACACAACCATGGACCCCCTTTGGTTGAATGCCGTATTTAAAATATAATTCATGAGCTCTCTAATTTATGATAGGCTATTGGATAACTCTTGTTAATTACAACTACACAATGTCAAAATTAATGATTTTCCCACCCTCTTTCAACTTGAGAATGAATTCATAACTTGTAACAAGACTCAAAAGATGTGCAATTAATATTGTCAGTAACCACTTCACAAAAGAGATTTGTTAAAGGCAGGCATGTGGACTCAATTAGTATATCAATTAATGTTGCTGTTACTTGATCTATAAATTATTGAAGAACTCATATAGCTACTGCAAGGAAACAAAGCAAATCCACTCCCCGTCAATGAAACATGCTCCTGACTGTGCTCCTCTTACATTATTCTTTACATCAAATGTGAATTCTGCTGTATTCCACGAATTTTAGATAGGTGATCAGAAACACAAATGAACCTAAGACAAATCTGACAACTTGGAATACCTCATTACAGCAATGATGCTTTAATAGTCGTTAGCTGATTGTAACATGGGGGGAAAAACCAACTGTCATTGGTCATAACACTTACTCATTTAAACTGAAGTTTTAACCTGGAGATGAAGCTGCAGAAACTTCATCTAGATTTCTGTGTATCAGCAAAATCCTAACTTTCATGTCAACCAGAAACCTTCACCCTGCTCTCAAATTCAGCAGTGATTAGGCTAAAGATAAGATTCGAATGAGGTCTAAGAAACCCGAAGCAGGACTTGGGCTGGATTAGACACCTATGATCAAAACTGATAATGACAAAACAACCTTGTTTAAGGGCTGCTTATCCCCAGGGACTCCTAAACGAACTAGAAACCTCCTGTTTGATCTTAGTGTGACTACAGTTTAGCTTCTGGGAATATAAAGGGCTTCCTTTAGATAGTTAGATAGACTCCAGACCCTCATTAGTTTTTAAAAGACCCAGGAAATAGATGTGATCTGCCAGCGGCCCAGTCAGACACACGTGAGTGGTCCTGGAGCCACGGCACTCTTTTTAATTAGCGGGCACACACAAAGTAGGACGCTTATGCTCTTTGCAATCCTGATCCCGAGAGGACCAAATCCACATCTGCCAGCACCAAGAAAGCACTGGCAGGCAGCATCCTCTGTTCCTCCTGGGGCAAGCAGGGTGATTCCCCACCTGGTTTCGGAAGTGCCCTGAGCAAAGTCCACTCGCTCTTTCCCTCCTGAAGCACCGCTGTGGAACTTGCCTTTTCACCCAGTCAAAACAAAGGTGCCTGAGTCCTGGCTGGAAGAAGACACCTAGCTCTGGCAGAGCCACAGTGCATCACAGCCCCTCTAGCTTTCACGTTTTACAGGCTGGTTAAGGTAATCCCCTGCTCAGCGGCACGCCTCCTGCGAAATCTGTTGCCAGACACCATGTGCTTCCCATGCACTGCAGTGGAAGCCTATTAAATAAAGGAATTTTGCCCACGGGGATCCTTAGCATCAAAGATTGTTAGGATGATTGTCAAGATACCCGAGTTATTTTCCATGTCTTGCTTCTGTTTTCAGAAGTCCCTGCCAGTTTGGAAATTGAATCAAGTCTTAAAACAGACTCCGTGTAGGGGATTGACAAGAGTTGATTTCGCAAATAAATAAATAAACCCTAAGCCTCAAATAGAATAATTACAGAATTTAAGTGCAAGAGGAAGAAATCAAATCCCTAGAAAAGCTTCCTGGCTTCCCACAAGCTGAAGCAGATCTGCATTCAAATTTGATAGCCTGGCTCGCTTCTTTACAAACCTTTCACTTCAGTTTTCTTGTTAGATTTTAAAAGAGGGGGTTTTCCAAGGTGGATCAGTGTGGATCCACCACCAATGCAACACATTTCCCCCAAGGAGGTTTCTAAATCAATTTTAATTCCAATAGGCTTAAGGAAATCTGTTTTCAATTTGATTCATTAATCCATACATGCTCATAAAATGACTTCCCCCCCCCCCCCCATGTACTAGAAGGCAATAACGGTTTGTTTCTAACAGCTCTGGCTAATAAAAACTTCCGATTTCCTATCTTAAATGCTACAAACATGTAAAGTTTATTCACCTCTCAATGAACCAGACGACATAAACAAGTGGAAAACAACCAGCCTTTAACAGTGTTATTTGTAATTACTGTAAAGTGTATTTGTAAGAACACTGTAGAGAATTAATTAAAGAACCCACGATTTTTGGCAAAATCACACAAAAAAAATCACCAAGGAAATCCTAGAATAGAGCTCCTGAGAATTTTGTGTGATTCCATTCTACAAAACAGTTGGATAACTCTTCAGGGCAACTTTTAGAGTCTGAGCAAGTTCTCACAAACAGGAGTAACGACACGGAGTTACTGGGAGATATCAGATGAGTGGCACAAAGATTAGTGCTGGAGGTCAGGGCTGCAGAAATACAGTCTCCTCTAGTAACAGCTATGGCGCTGTAAGCTCATAAGGTGGCGTGAAGTGTAGAAAGGAGGGCTGTGGAGGTCACAGTGAAACATGGCTCCTCAGTTGTTGAGCACCTTGACAGTACCAGGAGTACAAAGCAACAATTCAGAAGGAAAGCAGCATCTTGGCTCACCTCTTCAAGTCAGTTCAAATTCCTACTGTGTGCTGGGAGCATGACCAGGTCCCTTTTCTAGAACATCCCATCCAACTCTGCAGTATTTATCCATCAGATCAATACTGGCTGAATAAAAGGCCAAATTAGTACTTGGCTTTTAACAGCCTATTTTTAAGATTATCCATGGTGATAACATTAATATTAGAAATTACGATTTGATGTTATCATGTTAGTATTGAACTTACCTACAGTACACATTAGAGTTTTGCAGCCTGATTTTACTTAAACAGGTGAGAGGATTTCATATATACGTTTTTGTTCCAACTTCAGTGATAATCCTTCCAGTAACTCTCATAACAATCAAACAACATTGTCTTACCAACCAGCTCTGGTGATAACAGAGAGAGACCAAAGTTACATGAAGGACAGTAAAGCCTGTGGCTGTAAAAACATTGTGCCTAACGAGAAATGTTTTAAATAATCTCTTGTAAGAGAATTGCTTTGCATATGACTACAGAAAGAGAATTGTTCTAAAAGTAAGATCCTATAAAATCTGTAACTGCGCAGGAGCGTTAATGTCATGTGCTCCACCTGCAGCAGCAATCAAACCATTTCCCTGTCACCAAAAGCCTCTGTTCTTAGATAGGTAGGGTATGTGTCTGTGTTTCCCACCAACAAATAAAGCAATACATTTGAGTGCTGCAAGTCACAAATTCTCAATGAACACCAAATAATTATTACATCAAAAGTTGAATTCATTAAGAGCTTGCACGAGGAAGTTTACATGTATCTAACCTGCAGCTACTGAAGAAGCCAGCCGAACAAGCACCATTTTCGTTTTCTGGAAAGAGGAAACAGTGAAGGGCACATGCTGTAACTTTTTTCTCCTTTTAAGTAGCCATACATGGCACAAATATGATCTGGCACATTCTCCACTGCTGCAGCAATTTATGTGATACCACCTAAAAGCCATTATAAGCAACCATGAAAGAATTTCAGGCACTCCCACCCTGCTGCAAGGAGTTAGCCCATCCCAGCAGCAGGATGGTGCTTCTGCCACCACTAAATATCACACAACTCCTTCCAGACTTTTCCTTTAAGCTGTCCAGACTATAAAATTGTTTGATTAATGATACAGTGCCTTTACCTCTTGATAGGCACTACACCACAAATGTACTGATCACATACTTGAATAACCATTTCCTTTTTGCATTTTCCAGTGTACTTACAGTAACAATAGCAGTTTGCATTTACCTAATATTTTATCATGGTTTATATTCACATACCTAACAAATCCTAGGAATTAAGCTTTGTATTATCTCAACACTTCAAGTAAGAAACACTACCTTAGCATATCCTCATACAGCTGTACAGAGATTTAAGATTTAGCTGGTGCTACGCAGTAGACTTCTGCTGAGATCCAGGAGGAACGCTGTCCCAGGCTCTAACTCTACAGTAAGCCTCACTCCCTTTCGGTCACCCTAGATCTTCAGCATGGGACAGATCTGTGGGACAGTCATTCTGTTAGGAAGCTACTATCAAACTTAGTACCTTCCCTCCCCGCTGCTGTATGGATATGGTTGTATGGCTCTTGCAGAGGTATGAAACCTGACTCACTGGAAATACATGAGAGCTGAAATTTCTCTTTATAAAGCAAGGACTAATTTCTTGGGAATACTCAGTTCCATTGAATAATCAAACTCATTGATTAGAAACATTAGAAACTTCATGTTAGTACTTGCTACTTGCCAGTGCTTGCTGTTAATGAACTTGGAAAAAAGCTTCATGCTTTTCCACATGTCCATCATCCCTACTATACAGAGGAGGGCTCATTTGTTGAACTATACACAAATATATACAATTCGGCGATGAGTAAATGAGCACACCGAGTTTCTTTGACTTTTCACTACATGGGATTTGAATAACAAACGCTGTCTGAATTGTATATCTTGTCTGTCTAAAGCAATCACTGTACCACGAGGCTTTTGGATTGCTGGATGAGATTGGACATGCACACACAATACAGAACGCAATTAATTCTGGAGATGTGCTGCTGCTGCACGCTGTCCTTTCCAGTTCTTCAGCTACTTCTACGTGCTGCAGGGAGCTCTGATCGCTGCCACTGGACATATTTTATACTTTTTCTCAGCAGTGAAGGTAATTCTCAGAATTTCGGTTTGGGGGCTAGAATCAGATTTTGTGCAGAGCAACATTCAGTTATTATGATTTATGACAGTGTTTTTGTAAGATGTATATTGAATATTTTATTAACAAACAGCAAGTTTCTAAAACATTTGTTTGCTGTTTTCGGAAGTATCACCCTCCAGCAGAAGAAATAAACGCAGAAGACAGACATCAAAAAGATGTTATCTGTATCGCAAAGAACTGAGATTTTTGAGTTTGCCTGCCTGCCCAAAAATGCTGATCGTATAACCAGCTTTACTTTCTTTACTTGCCTTGATGAGCATCTCTCTCAGATCACATTCCCATTTACATCAAAGTTCCCATATTTTGGTCTTCCAAAGCACAGCTTCTTTGTATCTTAAATGAACCATTTCTTCCTTGTGAGTTTAGGCCTAGAGCAGTAATAAGGACACTAAACCACCTTCCCAAATATGTGCTTAAAATGTTTAATTGCTGTGGCTTTTACAAAAACCTAATGTAAAGGTCTGTGATACAAAAGCTACAGCAATCACAAGAACTTAATCACCAGGTTGGTAGAACGACCACAGTAAAAAGTGTATGCGCCCAGAAGATGAACAGGTTATCATCAGGTACCTAGCACAAGTGTAATTTGCAACACACACACAGTACCATTTGCAACACACACATAAATATGAGCAAAAACGAGCAAAATCCTCATCTAGAAAAACATGCAAAATCCTCAGAAGGAAATGGCTAAATTATACGTGAGCAAAAAGAAACAGAATGATGAACTGAAAAGCTCACATGGAGGTCTAAAGGGTTTTTAAGAGTTCTTTTTGCTGTTTTACTCCTTTTCCTTTTAGTTTGAGTAATATATATTAAATTCAGCTTCAATCTTAACTTCATTATCTCTGTAGGTTTAAAATACCACGGACAGCTACAATGAACAACATAAATTAACACAAGAGTTCAAGGTTTTGGTTTCCAAGTTCAATGGCATTTGAAAACACAAGCAATAAAAACCATCCACAGAAATGTAAGAAAAAACATCTGTGCCAAAATCTAACAGAACTCTTATTCAGGAAGTACCAACTCACAGAATTACGTTTCTCGTGCTTATCTGCACAAATAACTGCCCTACAGTCTGATGCAAACTTGTAATTATAAATCTGAAATCATCTAGCCATGCATTTATTCAGAGCTTCTCATTTCTCTGGGTTTTCCTCCTCCTTGTTTCTATTTCCTTTACTAGGTTACAGTTAATCTCCCTACAGACATTTAAAGAACTCTCTGTAGCTTCACAAAATGTCAGCAAGATTCTATCTTCAGCAACAGAAAGTGCATTTAAGCTCTGGTAAGTTCCAAAACAAAGTAGAAACAAAGCCTTTAGAAGAAAATATTTATCAACAGAGAAAACATCTATATTTTGCTAAAAGTAATTTTTAAAGTGTGTTTTCATTTTTGAAACAACTGCAAAGAAGTAAAAGTTATTGAAGGGAAATACAGAAGTTCCTTCTTACATTTAAAATACATCTAAATAATATATTGTGTCAGAGAATCAAATCCCATGTTCCCTGACGAGGCAAGACTTCTACTAGACTTAACAAATTTTACCTTCACTGACTGCGTAGGCAACAGAAGAATCATAGAAGCATAAAAGGTGGTTGATATAAGAGCTGATTAGAGTAGAGAATGTGTAATAATACAGAGAAATTAGTCACTACCTTTCTTTTTGGAGTCTTTCTTTGTGCTGGTTTTAACAGCCACTTGAAGTTCTGTCTCAGTTGACATCCTATATCCTTAGTCCTCTTCACACAGATCCAGTATCTCGGTCAGGCTCATTTAGAACGTCTCCAAGAAAATAATTTAGCCTTTCAGATTCTATAACCCAAACAGTTCATCTCATTCGCTCCTTTTGTGTGCTGTGAAAGAAACAAACAAAAAGTAAGTCATTTTCTGAGCTTAAAACATGGAGGGGTGGGGAGGGGTGTTACTGAGGAAGAAACCTATGAAATTCTCTGTTTCCAGACAGAGAACCCCTGATTCTGTTGCCTGCAACTGTAGGTGACGAAACACACACATCTATTCCTGTTTGAGATGTTTTGGTATATCTGAGATGTCTCCAAGGACTAGAGATGCACAGAAGACCTGTACTCCTGAACCATCAGCTGGAGGCCAAGGATTACAAGCTGGGAAGTAGTTGGCAATGTCACAAACAGCAAAACACTCCACAAGGATGTAGTTCTTAAATGCAACAAGGTAAAAACACATTGCCAGACCTTAAATTCAGATTTTTTGCTCCTCAAATACTCTTTCAAATGTTTTCATTCTTCTACTTGAACAAAGACAAATGAAAATGTATTCATTACCCATACTGAAAACATGGTACTTCGCCACTTCTCTTGCTTATGATAACGTGCATGTTTCAGGCAGAAAAGGATCTGCCTCTGTGTAACAAAGCTGTAATTCTTAACACCCATCCAGCAATTTTTCCTGCAAATATATATCCTCAAAAATATACTTAATTAAACTTTACAGTTTCCATGAGATTCAAATGTGATGGGACTGCTTACGAGGGGCAAGATAGTAAGGTTTAGGGCACAAGCTACAGCTTTACGTAACTTATATTTATTTGTTGGCCAGGTGCACAAACATGCCGACTGCAAGGCCACAGCAGTAACTGCAGAAGTGTGCTGGGGAAGCAGGAAGGAGGCAGGCTGTAATGCTGGGGGATGTAGGGACTGTAAAGGCAAACAATAAGCACTGAAGAAACAAAAAGAACAAACTATTACTCCAAGGTTTACTGCTGGCCCCTCCGGCTCCGAAGGGTGAGCTGCCTGCTCCAGCCAGCCCGGTCACGGCAGGACCCCGCTGCTCTGAAGCCCCTTCTCATGCTGCTCCCTCACTGCATGCATCACCTTCTTGTCCTTTCCTTTTGTGAGAAAGTTCTCAGTTATTAGTGCAATTACTGGGAAGTCCATCTGGGCTGTCTGAACAGGTGCCCAGTTATTAAATAAGCATTTAATAAAGAAATTAACCCAGTATATCAGCTGATTAGCTGGCCACAGATTAACTACAGTTAAATACATTTGCTAATGACATTTCTCTGTAATTTAAGAAAGTAATATGCTTCCAAAATGAAATAATTTGGACAGTTTAAATCACTTTCCGCAGCAAGGGCTGCAAAGCCACTAGTACTTTCAAATCCAGGCTCTTTTCACATTTTAAAATGCTTCAGTAACATTACACTGCCATGCACTATCTGAAGTGATTTAATATTGCTGAAGTGTGTCAGGGGTTTCCTTTAATAAGCTCTTCAAATCTGTATGCATATTATAGAATATTCAAAGATAGCTTTTCAAAATCTGATGAACTGATTCTGAAATACAAAATTCCCTGTCCCTCCTCCATGGAGCCTGAATAAGTACAGCACAGCAAAAAGGAAGGAAGGGAAAAAAAATAAACTTACAAACCAAAGCTGTAGTGCCTGCTAAATACACCTTCTTGGAATGCTTGAATAAACTAAAAGCTCTTCAATTAATCTTTCTAATTAGTTAAGAAAACAATAGAAGAGGAAAAAGCAAGTGGAGGTTGATCAACGAGAGAAAGAGAGGAAGGCAATGACCCCAAAATCGACAGCTCCCAGGCAGTAAAGTGCTCTTGGACTAGACCCATGGCCATGGGAGATGCAGTGTGCCCCCTTTCTCCCCTTTCAGCACCCTGGGACCCAGCAGAGATGAATGCCCTTGCCGTGCTGTGAGGGAACCACCCCGTCGTCAGAGCTGCTCTTAACTTACGCTTGAAATCCCCCCAGCAAACAGGGAGAGAAAGCACAGCAGAGAACAGATGTCCCCCACAAGGCCACATCCCCGTCCCCTCCCCCTGCATGCAACCCAATTTAATATTTGGTTTTACAGCACAGTGGGGATGCAACAGTCTTTACAGCTCAATGGCACTTACTTAGAGCATCTCTCAAGTCACAGCTGGATTGACGGTTTATTTTTCTAGAACTTGGATTTATTTTTACCCAAAGGGTAACTGAATAACTTTGCAAGAAGCACGAACAGGAACTACTTAAAAAAATTTATAATAGGTCCATTTATAAAACAACATATATAAACATATATAAAACAACAACATATATAAAACAACAACAAAAAAATAAAAGAAATATAAAATACCCACAGGGTCAAGAGTTAAGCAAGTTTTAGTGTCTTAAAAAACTGTGTTTGGCTACAAAGCATCAAGAATTTCATCTCCCGTTATCAGCTTCTTCCAACAGGATGGCTGAAATAGTAGCATCTGAATGGCACTGAATATTTTAAAATAACAACGTATGACTTCTGAAGAGCTTTAAATGAGATAGCAAGGCTATATTCCCTCGAGGCGATCCCACTGAGTAATATTTTTAAAAATAAATGCATGTCTATTTTCGGACAGGTTCACATATTGATTTACTTTAAAACCTAATCAGGCCATTCTCTCGCAGGCTCATAGATTCTTGAATAAAGTAATAGGGATCTTTGTAATAGGAGCACATAAACATCTGTCAGATCAAGCTACAGTTCAAACTGAATTTGCGACAGCGACAGTTCCTCCGAAAGCATAGGTCTTTATGTAAGCTACGTTAGTAAACTCCCATACACTGTCCATATTTCAGTTGTTTATTACCCAGATGAGAACGGCAGTCAATCTGCTCTTCACCGCAACAGCTTTTATTGTCTCCTCCAATCTAGGTCACCGTTGTTAAATACTACGGTCTTCCAACTGTGGCAAGTACTGCGGCATGTGTTTTTATCAATGAGATGCTATTATCTTTGATCAGCTCTGCCACATTTCTCTCCCTGCTCCAAAGACAATTTTGTTAGCTGTGTTTAAAAAGAAAATAAAAATCTCCCGTCTTACATGTACCCGCTCCTAATGATCTTCCTGTGTGCCTCGTTACTGCTCCAGCCACTACAATGCTATGTGCGTGCCTCAGCTTTTCCTAAAGAGGATTCAGAGCTCTTCGTTTTAACAAAATACTGACATTTTCTATTCCCTTATTAAGTGGGTACGGCAGGAACACAATCAGTGCATTTTGGAATTAACTGGCTTTTAATTCCACGAGAAGCCTTAAGCCTGCATTCTGTATTACTCCTACACCAGCGTAAGACCCAAAGCCTTAGTGAGGAAGCAGTTTTGGAAATTTACTTTGCAGTCAGGATTAGCACAAGTTGTACCTTTCCATGCACAATGAAATTCATCACGGGCTCCAACCGCCTCCCCACTCATTTGTAAACCAACATTTCCAACAATTTGTCAGATCATTTGGCTCTTCAAGTACGCTTGAGTGAGCCCATGAAGGCATCATCAAGCAACTTCCCCTAGCCCGAGGTATGGGGGTCAGACAACACGATCATAACGCTTCCCCTCTGGCTTCAAAATATTTATTAATTTTCTTCAGGGCTTCAAAACTTAAGAAGTTCCCTCCCCTGCAACCAGTTTCCATCTGCTTATGTAAAGGAAAAGCAGCCACAGGAAGGATTTGTAACTAAGCCCTGGCATTCCCGAGGTGTTTAAGTTCTCCCCAGCCCCTAAGTGGGATTTGAAGGTTCTTCACAGGAGGGTGGCACCTCCCACACCACGATAAAAATAAAACCCTCATACTGCCATCCTCAGCTCTTGCTTTTATACCCCTGAGGCCTTGGAATTCTTTTCTCCAAAGCACCCCGCACAATCAGCCATCAGGGAACATCCCCGCACAGATTTTGTGTTAAGCAAAACCTGAAACACTGAAAGGGCAAAATGTGAATAACAGAATTATTTAGAAAGTGCCATGATCCCGGAAAACTGAGGGCAGTTGAAGCATGAAGGACGGCTCCCGGGGAGATAGACGTTACTCATAAACTTAGCCTCTGACTACAGAAACCGAGCACAGAGAGCTTCCCAGGGACGGCACATGAGCCCAGGGGCTGCTGCACGAAGATGGTGGAAAAAACCCATCGTTGTGCCATGGGTGCCCTTGATGCCCCCCAGTGAGAGGGGCCATGCCACCCCCTACAGCTCTTCCTGCTGCTCCTTCATGACCAAGGCTGGCGAACGTCCTGCAGGCAGCCCCTTGGTGTCAGAGCCTTAACCATTCATGGAGGGCACCACAATAATAAAATGAAACCCAAGAGACTGAGGTCAAAACCCACTGAAATCCTTCAGTTAGCAAGGCCTCTAACTAAGGGCCAAAAAACAAGGAAGACGAGGCCAAAGAGGGAGCTTAAGAGACTGACGCAGAGGAGAATATGAGGAGGAAAAGAAAAGCAAACGAGGGGAGATGGCTCTGTATATACTTCATTAAAGCAAAGTCTGTAACAACACATTCAGTCTTAGCATATGGAAAATTAATGCGTTTTATTACGCTGTCCATGCTATGCCCGTGGAAAGATACCAGAACAATACTTCACAACCACCCCTTAATTCCTCGACCATCAGAATGCTACTTAGCATCAAAACCATAACAATAATTAATTGTCCTTTGTATACAGTTGCTACTGGTTTAGTTGTAGTTATAAATACTTCTCTTATCTCCTGGAAACATGAAGCCTGTTTTTGAAAATACCTTCATACAACTCAGGGCAGTACCCCATTTTATTACGTTTGTTGTGGTTCACAATCTGCCTCACTGCTCTATCTCCAGGGCATCTTTCAGGCATGCCACCCCGTTCCTCAGATGGGCAAACAACACCACTGCAGCTGATTTACCACCAGAAGAGCATCTCACCAAAAAACTGACCTGTAAAATATTTTTGAAGTAAGATGTTTATTAGTATTCCAGTGACAGCAGGAATAATTACTGAAATTCCTCCTGGAAATCACTCCGTGTAGTGACGACTGCGACACTCCACCTCACCAATTATTCACCAGAAGTGCTGGGAATTTCCTTCTCATAGAAAATGCTGACTGGATTAAAAAGGCATTTTTCACAGGCATGAACTGACTTCATCACCATTTTTAATGGAAAATTACTGAGATTTCTATTGAATATTACAGTTTCTATTTTATAGCACAGAGGATAGCATTCTTGAAAAAGAATGCAAAGCAGAAGACACTGCCTTTGCTATAAAGGAATTTGTGAAATACACTTTTAAAGCATATGCCACTTGGCATTCCTGAAAAACGACATGGTGGCAGGTTACAATTTCTCTGAGGAAAGATATTCAGATACTTTTAAGAAAGAAAAAGCAGCTAGATTTGAGCCAATGGCTGGATGAACAATAGAAAAATATTTGTACTCTTTCTTTCAGTGCTTTGAACATGAAATTTGTCTTTTTAAAAGAATTTCTATGACCATGGTGAAAACACTCAGCACTGCAGACCCCGAAATCGCTGCGTGCCCCCATCCCACCCTGTGCCGCGCGATCGCAGCCCTGCTCTGCTTCCTCCTGTTGGTCTCAGCCCCATTTCCAACAACCAGGTATCAGCTCCAACCCCGTGAAGCAGCAGCTAAGAGCTAACAGCCCTCCCACGGGCTTTGGGAACACCTGCCCCTTTCCTGGGCCAGAGGAACTTGCGAGCATCATTGGGCAAGGTGAGCATTGCTGTCTGCAGGGGCCTTGCATTGCTAGGAATGAAAAAATAAATAAATATATTGCCACAGAAAATGAAAGGCTGGAAATTGAAATGGAAATGACAGTTAGCAAAAGCTGTGTGCCTTTACTTCTGTGAGGAAGCACACAAGACAAGAGCAGCCCCAGGAAGGCAGCAGCACCTGGGCTCCTCCTCCTTCGCCCGGAAAGCAGGGAACACAACTCCAGCCCTGGGAGCTGAGAGCGAGCAGCAGAAAACCTGTCTGCTGGGGGATAAGCACAGCACACGTCGTTCCTGTACACGTACTTCCCTGCTCCAAGGTGTACAACTCCTCTCACAGTGCTGCTGGCAAGCTTTTGCAGGGTATTTCTTACCTAAGATCCCCGCGGGGCCAGGATGTTACCTGGTAGCAGGGCAAGTCGCTCGGGTTGCAGAGATTAACTGAGCTCACAGTGACACTGAAGCACCCAAACGCTTTTCCTAGGGGAATCGCCAAGACTCTTCTACCCCCAGATCACCACATTGCTGGCCCCGAAGCAGAAAAGAACACAAATTTCTGCTAACATTGGATAAGAGCAACCGAGAAACAGAAGTCCCGAGTGCTACCGGCACAGCCTGGTGCCATCCGACCCCCACAAGCAGAAAAGTGCCTCCCTTCGAGTCAATAAAGCCACACCAGCACAAGATCAATCACGTTACATTTGACTTCTACTGGCGTAACTCCATTGATTTTAATGGAGTTGGAGTTACCCCAGTTTTATGCCGGTGTATCTGCATTAGGGGCAGTGAAGTTATGCCAGCGTGACAGATGTAAACACCACCAGACCAACTGGCCCCTCTAGGACTAAAATACACTGCCACTAACTCCAAAGCAACAGGAAAACGCAGATCTGTACGTTACCAAAGCAGGGTCTTTGGAGTTTATTTTTCCAAAGCAGGAGAACGGCGCTTTTGTGATCCTCTCGACACCAAAGAAACAGAGGGAAGACTAAGAAGGGAAAAAGGACAAAGTACACAGTTGGGATCACAGTATTCTGTAATTAGAGCTGTTAAATGATTACTAAAGCACAGTGGTGCAATCATCACGCTGAAGGAAAAGGGGAAGTATGCAGTCAGGAGCATCACCAGGGAGAAGGTAACAGCAATGTCAGAGACACCACGTTTTATATTTAAATGCAAATCCCTCACAAGCAGAATCTGTGCCTTCTAATTGAAGAAAAGGTTACGGAACTAAATGTCTTCTATTCTGGACAGCTCAGCAGGTTTTGAAGGGGTACAGTAAGTTGAAGGCAACTTACTCATCCCCTGTCCTTTATGGGACTGTCTCAATTCAGCCTTTTTTTTTTTTTTTTTTGATTTCAAGATCAATTTCATAATATTGCATGCAAGAGAAAACTGGGACTCACCTTCCCATTGATTTTAAACAAAATACAGCCCAACGCCTCCATAAGATCCAACTCAAGCTATACTGTGAAATCTGAAGTAGATCTCAAAGTGATGCTTTATGCCAGCCTTCCAAATGGAAGTGAATTTGCACCAACTTTTTCAGGTTCCTTTCAGGTTTCCTCAGTCCCATCAGTTGACCTATACAACGTGCCCTTTGATTTTCTGAACGCTTCCTAACATTACAGCAAAGGAAAACAAACTTTCTTAATGTCAACAACAAAATCCCCTATGCTAGCAACTTCATTCACTGCCATTTTTCAACACCCAACCCTTGTTCCCTGACAGTTAAGTATTAGGAAAACTAATCAACGGGCTTCACCTTGCTGTGAATGGATTTTTGATTTATTAATTACACCAAACCCAGTGACCAGACCTCTACTGAAGTTCACTGATTAGCCAAGAGATGAGGGGAAAAGCAAAAAAGCTTTCTGGGACTTGTAAGCATGAATTTGCACTGTAAAATGTCAGAAAGTGAGTTCTAGTTTAAGAAATACTTTTGACAATTGCATGTAAACCCTCAAGTATTCACACCTGCAACATTGCTCATAAAGATGACTCCCTGTGACAGCTGCGGAGGACATCAGGCAGCCTTCTGAACAATTACAAACAGGAGTGTTTGGGAATGGCTGCTAGATTTTACCAGAGAAATTTCAAATAACTTTTCTTGAATTCAGTTTTCTGCTCTCATCAAGTTTGTGCTCGCAGCACCTTGTATCCGAGTACCTTGCATACAGCTCCCCAAACGCCTCCCTTGTGTCAGTAGGAATGTTAACCAAAATAACAAGCGAAGAAGCAGCCCCATAGGAAGTCAGGCTTTAAGCATTTTCTGTTCAAAGGCAATGTTCAGCCGTGTTTCTATATAACAACATGCAGCACTTCCCACTGCTGGAAAATTTACCAAGGGAGGAACAAAAAAACGAAGCCCACAGCCAGCAACGTAACCGATGGAAGAGGGGGGGGCCTGTTGACTTCTGTGCAGTAATTCTGTATGGGGGAATCAGTCTCCATTCTGCCCTACCCATGCAGCTGGAAAGCTCTACGGGACCCCATCAGGCACTTGAAGGACCAAAGGCTAAGTGCTCAGGTTAGGGACCCTGCCAAAGGAATTACTTGGAAGAAAAAAAAAAAAAATTCAAGCCACTGACAGGCTACAGTGTCAGGAAAAAAAAATTAAAAAAATAAAAAGATGTTCTTGGTTATTCTGGATGGGGAACTGTTAAGCAGCTAGACAAGTAAACTACACCTCCTTGAGCAGTAACACATGACAAAACCGTCCTTATTTTCTAAACATCTTTAAAAATCACCCAAGTAGCATGCAATGAGGAACCATTCACCTTCCACTGTCATGCTACAGTTTATTCTCTCTTGGAAGCAATTACAGGACAAATGCCAAGCTACAGAAGGTATTTTTCCAGCAGCAGCATCTGGCTTCTTGGCAGACTCCTCAGGCAATTTTATCGGAAGCTTTAGAGATGCTACTGGGTCAGTCCGAGCTATATTGCTCATGAGCCGTCTGGCAGTTTCTTCTTCCAAGATGTTATAATCCCTCTGATTTACCTTGAAGGAATTAGCACACTTTTATCCATTTCAAAAACTGTTGACCTGCAACGCATTTATGGGCTATCTACAGAGATACAGTAAAAATCACTGGTGTAAATCTGCAAGCTTTTGGGAAAGCCAGCAGCATTTTGGAATCCATTGCCTAATGCATCATCAAGAAAAGCAGCAGGCAGTGCAAAAACCATGCGTACTTTTCTTACTGGTAAACTCAATGCATTCCTTTCAATCTAAGGAAAAAAACTGAAGATGCATGAAAATTAATTATTTTAAAAAAGGCAAGATGGAACCAGCAGCAAACCTGTGCCTTTATTTAATAAGAAGTGCTCTCATGTAGCAAAGACAGTGCTGTGCTGTACCCTGCAGTAAGGGACGGCGCACACCACGTCACGGAAGGCTTCCGGCAGACAGCGAGCATAAACTGGAATGCAAGGAGATCCACTAGGTCAAGGAAAAAACGATTTGTGAGAATGTGCTTCTTGTGTCTCCTGTGCTAAGCGCAGTGCCTCCGAGGGCAGAGGCAGCCTGCCTCCCTCGCTCCGCGCCGCCCGCCCCTGCCCCTCCAGCCCAGCAGCTAGGATCTGCATTATTCTGCAGCTGTGATCATGCTTAATCCTCATCCAGGAGGATGAAAGGCAGGATGCTGGGCTTACCCTCCCTCTTTGCATACCAACAAAATCAAGTCCACGATGAAAAAGCTTTATGTCAGTTCAGAGCAGTCCTCTGGAATTAATACAGAGAGAGGGGACAGACCGCTATCGAAAGCACATTTATTCAGCCATAACACGGGTGGGATCTTCCTTTTTTAAAAGGCTTCTGTGTAATTACTTACAAGGAATATACTCCTCAACTGGGGAAAAAAAAAGAGAGACGGATATGTTCATTACAATTTTTTTTAAAAGACTTTCCCATAAAGATATACCTGGATGTCTTCTTGTCCCTTACATTTCTTCTTTCAGGAGTTTTCAGCAAGGTTAGAGTAAAGCTCACACAAAATCCTGTACCGGTTTATTTTCCAGGAAGAAAAATCCTAATGCCCAAAGGTAAATATTACAGGTACAAGAAATATACTCTGTAATCTAATAAAGGTCTATGGATCTTGGATTTTCAGTAACAGGAGCACATTGAACAATGTAAGATTGGCAGGACTGAGAAAGGTGCACACATCCAGGTCAAACAGAAAGCCAAACAGAGCTCTGTCATCAGCAGAGTGCAACTAAATCCAACCAGACACAGAATTCAGACTTGGCTAACTCAAATTGACTAACATAATTCTGTTTTATGCAGGGTAAAACATATTCTGATTACAGGCCAGTGGTGCTTGCAAGTTCTAAATTTAGGTATCGTTAGGGCCAGGTGAACCGTTAAGTGAACTAATCTGAATTTTATCTATACCAAAGATTTGAACTCTCCACGTATTAACTTCTCAGACTGAAACCATGCATTCACCCTCATTTTTTTCTACATCTTTTGTGCATCTGCACTCAATCCAAATTTCTGCGGAATCACAGTACGAATCAACAACACAGCCTGGGTTTCAAAGCACTGTGCAACAGCACACAGTGAGAAATTATTTCAGCTCCAGTACCCCAAGAGAAGTTACTGGCACACCAGAAACCAAGCTGTATTTTAGAGTGAGGTAGCACACAGCCCTGTGTTTACGAGCTTGGTTCTGCAAAGCAGTAAGCATCCACAATGCCAGGCAAATACTTGAACACGCACCCAAGTCTGATCTTCCAGGGGTGCCCCTGATTTCAGTGAGTACACAAGTGAGATGGAAGTCACACGCAGGCGAACAGAGGGCTTCCTGGATGCAGTGGAGATCTGAAATGGTGTGTTAAAATGTCTTTGATTACACAGTCTCAACAAGAATTGTAGTTGATAGAGCAATCAGGAGTAGCCATCAAATGAGTGCATTTCAGTATAGAAAAGAAAATGAATTAAAAATATGTAAGATTTTGACTGACCTTGTATACGGCTCCTCTAAAATACCTAAAAACACTTAAAACAACATACATTATGTTCTGGGGTAATATAATTTAATCTTAAATAAAGACTGCTACAATGAAAATCTTCGTAGGTTCAGCAGCTGAGCCTAAAGCCGAAAGGTGAAGAACACCTACTCCAATGTGAGACTGCACACGGCATCCAATTAGAGCTGTTTGGATAAACAAGCGCTTGATGAAGTTATTGCCTATGTGTGACTTTAACATTTTGGTTTGTTTTGTTTTCACTTCCACAACTAAATAGCAGGCAGCAATAATATTAGTTTTGGAAGACGTGCAACATTTGTGTTACCCACTGAAGTTAATTAATGAAAATAATGACAGAGTTGCAGGAATCAGAGATGATTAAGAACTTGAAGACCATCCTACCCAATTCCCTGCCAAGGAGGGTTTGCTCTTAACAGCATGTCCTTCATCAAACTGTTTTAATCGACACACGCATAAGACTTGCATCTCCTTCCTCCAGAGGCTTTCACACATTCAGGTGAGCAGGAGGAAGAAGTTAACCCAGCATCCCACCAACTTGGTGCCATTATTCCAAGCTAACCACTAGAAGATTATCTTGAGCAATTACTCTCCTCCCTTACTGCCCACACGTTTCCAATACCTGTAATCCTCAGTTAGCTCAACCGCTATCAGTGTTAAGCCAATCTAACCCCTTTTGGTAAAATCTAATGGGGAAAGAACATATCACTAGGTTTATAACCCAGACTATTACAGCCTCCATTATTCCATATTGCTTATTATTTTGTACTTACAAAGTCAGGGAGATGTGATTTTATTGCTTACAAATCATTCTTACATTAGTCTTACGCTGATATAACTTCACTCTGCTTTTCCAGATATGCTTTTTGCTTTCTGCATATTTAAATAGTAACTCTAATTATCCCTACTTGATTGCCCTCCTCTTGCAAAGCCTTCCCACAGATTCATCTGCAGCGAATTCTTCATCCTAATTAGATTTTAAGAAGCCCAAGATGCATCATATTCTTTAATTTTAAAAAAGAGCAGGGGGTGGGGGCTTTGTTTAGTTTTTGAAACATGCATACCAGATCCCATCTTTAGACCCTCTTTTTCCAAAAAACACAGGAAGAAGGGCAGATAAATCATTACACTCACAATAGTAACAGTATAGAATAGTGCCTGGCAATGAAGTCAATCAAAATGACTGTTGACATGGTATCAGATCAGCAACAAAAAGTTTTGGTCACTGTCTAAAAATAGTGCTTCTCTTTTGCAATCCAAGCTTATAGGGGTTTTCTGAATTTACTTCCAACTGCAGTGGCAGAAGACACTTTAAGTACTTATAAATTAGAAGTATAAGGTCAGTAGCAAATATGATTTATGATATGTAATGTACCAATCCAAGAAATCCATTCAAAGAAATGCAAATTATAGTAGCCTAAAATGCAGCAACAAAATTTTAGTCAAAACCCAACATATTTCACAAAAAATTATTACAATCTTTCTTGTTATTTTTTGTAGTTTTCTATATAGATAGACAGATAGTTTGGATGCTGGTAGGGTATTTTGGTTTAATTACATTGGACTTGGTAACATCATCTTTTGGTAAAGTTGCCTGACATTACTCACTTTGAGCTCTCTTAGTTTCTTTTAACTTTACCAAATCAAACTATATCTACCAGAGCTGAAATCTTCCATGTCACATGTCACACAGCTGAAATCTTCCATGTCACACAGCAGAAGCAGTGATAAATTCAATCTTCAAGACCTCATTCTGCTGCCCTGAGGCATGAGATCGTCCCTTCCTCCTCCCACCTTGCTCAGAACACAAGTTTCCTTCAGAGGGTGGTTGCCTTTATCATGCAAACCCGATTTATCCCCAGCACAGATTTGTTCTTTTGCACAAAAACTAAGTGGGAAAAAAGAAGTTACTGTGCAACTACAGCACAATTCAAACACAACTTTGTTGAGATGTAAGAGATCAGAATGCAATGTTAAATTCAGCGTTTCTTTACTGATGTACTTGAATCTTCAACAGTAATTTACACTTTGTGTATAATAACATACAGTAAAAAGAGGCAGCCTGGGTGTATGACAACCATATTGCAGCGTCTTCTTGAATCCTGCTTGCAAGCTGCAATCTTTCAGCAACTACTCCTCAAAAAAAGTTACTTAGCAATACATGACGAGTATCCAGCAGAGATGACCACGTCACAGCAAGAGGATGGAAGAGAAGGATAGGAAAGAAAACAGGAGGTCTGCTTGTAACTGCGACTTTCTGGTCTGTTTGTGTCAAAGCAGTATCAAAAAGTACTTTTAAAAAAGAAGTGCTGAGGCCCTGAACGCTCACAGAGCTCCCATTATTATGAGCAGTTGACTACTTTGGTAACAAAACAAACAACATGCACAAAGGCACAGCGGTCCATCTTTGAGTCAAGGGCTTTCCTTACCAACTGTGACATTCAGCCAAGCCAAAAAGCATCTGATTTCCCTGGTTCCTCTCCACCACCGAGGTGCTACTGAAAGCTGGCAGCACTCTCTGCCACCGCGTTGCACAGCGGAGCACGGCAGTAACTCCGGAGCCAGCAGCCTGCAAACACAGCACCGGCAGGAGGGCAGAGCAGCGGGGTGCTGGTCCCCAAGCTACAGCAAAGCAACCCGCCGGGGCTGACCCCAGCAAACTCCGCAGCAGGGAACAGAAGTCTGCTGCTTTGCCTACCCAGCACCAGCACACGTTGAGAAGCAGTCTGGCTGACTGGTTTAGTACCTTGTAACTTTGTCCAGCAGGATGGTGACAAAGGGGTCATGAGAGCAGGTTCAGAACAACTGCAATATGGCCAGAAACAAGGAAAGGTAACTGTCTGTGTTTTGGACAGGGCTTTCTCCTTTCCATTTTATTCTCTCCGGGTTGATGACTTTGAAGGGAACGCATGCCCCCACAGGAGGGATGTCCTGTGGTGATGGAAGCCTTACTCTGCCATGGAGCTTCAGCTTCAAAAACAGACGAAGCAGAAGGAAGGACCTGCATGGGAGTCAGCACCACGAGGCCGGGGGACTCTCTCCTGCCAGAGCTGAACGGCTTGGAAACACTGCAAGGAAAAGAACTGACACATCCACAAAAAGCTTCAGAGAAGTCTTCAAAAAGTTGTCCATGAGTTAAGAAAAGGTCATACTGGTAGCAAATGCTTTAACAGGTTGGACACCTCCTCAAAGTCAACATTTGATACTAATAAAAGCCTTTTCCCCATCCCAGCAAGACTTTGCCTTCCTATCGGGGCCAAGGTGCCTCTGAAGAGCAACTAGTGTCAAAGCACAAGCAACCACACCTAAGCAGACCTTGTTGTTTGGCAGCAAACAACCAAACCACGAGGCAGTTCTGAGCATTCAGAATATTATCTGACGAACAAATCTGTACGAAGTTCAATAATTAACTCCCAGATTTTTACATGTGCGGTTATTTGATTCTATTCTTATCCATTAGAGAACATTTGGATAAACAGATTGAAAAAGTTCATTCACGGCTTTATATGTATATGGCTGTTACGAACCATCCCCCCTGCTGCCCACATAACTACCCAAATCGAGGCAGAACTTAGATTTACATGGTTTTGGAAATATTTTAAAATCATCATTAAGATGTGTGATTTTTATTTAATTTTACTTATGAGCCAAAAGTCATATCCTGACTGCCATTTCTACAGAAACTCAGTGCCAAATATTACCAAGCTCCAATTTTACTCTCTATTTAAAAATATCCTGACAGCATTCAGCAAAAAGGCAAATTAAAACTAAAGCAAAGCCCTTGCATTCCACCATAATATTTCAGGCAACAGTTTCAAGAAAGGAAAGGCAGAAAACAGACTGTGCATACACTACTGTTCAAAATAGATTCCTCACGTCAAATGGCATAATTTTTCTTTTTTTTCCCCCATTAAAGTTATTTTTAAGTCTTCTGCTGAATATATTTACATGCATAATGACACTTCTTCAGTGACTCCTTCTGAATTACTATATATGCTATAACACTGCACACACTAATAGTGCGCACATATATACAAATCCACCCATAAATGTATGCACTCATGCACAGAAAATTCATGCAAGAAGAATTAATGGAAGTTTTTGACTGTATGCTACCCCCTGTAAATACATTAGATGGGAATGGTGCTTATGGTGGGGTTCGTTAACTAAAAATATAGCTTTTGTCTGCACAACTTGTGCTGCCCACATAAGAAGGGCCGGCATGTAAAGCGCTGATTTACAGACTCAGCTCTTTCCAATTTACTATCGGGGTCTTTCTCCAATGGGAAATTCAGTGGTCACTTACTACACTGTAAGAACTTGGGGAAAAAAAAATGAAAAAGAAAGAAAGGAAAAAGAAAGGAAAGGAAAAGTAGGTGAAAAAATTAAAAGCAGCAGCTCGAACATTTTTGAGCAGGTCACTCAGTTGTTTCACCGATGCAGCATGGTTCTGTATCCAGCTTTCCACCTCGCAACCTCCCTGCCCCTTGGTGTACAAGCTGTTTTGGTTTCAAACCCTAATCTATTCAATATGGAGCAAGTTTTTAGCAGCAGCTTAGTGCCTTTGAACTCTTTCCTGTAACCTCTGTGTTAGTTTATCAGAGCAGTCATTAAGGCTGTGCACTCTGAGGCTGATGGTTATATTCAAGCTAGCTCACTTTGAGCTAATTGCGTTCAATTTAACATTCTCCAAGCACTGACAGTCCTCATTCAAGCCAAGTGTGAAAGTTTTTAAATTAGCTTTCGCAGTTTGATTCACAGACAGCAAATGCAAAATGGCACAGGATTAATTTTTTTCCAACAACACAGTGCAACGAAATAGCCCAAAGGCTATTTTAGTTCATTTGCTTTAACTATTAGGGAAGATTCACAGCACAGACAATGCTCCAACAGAGACAAAAGCTCCAGAGGACTTTCAAAGCTTAATATTGCCCCCATTAATTAAAGTACCAAACATTTGTACAGCCTTTCCACTTCATCACTAGATGTTAAAATGGAAATCTAGACCATTTAAGACAAGTCAAACTGATTATTGCTTAAAAGATTATCAATACACTGCTTTAATTTTGATTATAAAACACTTTTTAATATTTAATAAACTCTGGTATCGGACTGTAAAACGGTCCATACAGAAATCCATATTCTCCTTGGGAAAGTACCAATCTTGATTTCATGTGTAATCTGACAATGTCTCCTGATCAGCCTGCCTGTATTTGTGAAGGCAGAAGTTAATTCAACCTTCCAGCTGCCTTTTTACCTAATACAAAAATGACTCAGCAGCTCCCACCAAATAGTGGCAGAACAGGATGGAAATTCAGCTTTCTTAGCACTTTTCCAATAATAACCACTAAACACAGGCAGAGTTTATGCAGTCAACTTTCCGAACAGTCTCTTCACAAAACTTGGGAGCACTCAAATCTCGACTTGGGAGAGTACAGTTGGTAAACACGAGCGGCTCCATATACAAGGAGGCAAGTTGAGCACATTCGAAACCTGTTGAAACACTCCACACTCTGGCTTCGGTGAAGAAACCTGCTCCTCCAATTTAAGAGGAAATAAAATCCCCGCCAAGAATTTAGCTCATCTTGTTTAAGTACCTATCAGAATACTTGACAAACCCTGAGCCCTGCGCTTACCACGTGGCTCGTGCATACAGACAGCACAACCACAGCGTTCGGTATCGGGGAATAACATACGGCCACATCGAAAGCCAAGGCATTTCTATGGGAGTCTTTCCATCACCTCCATCTTTACATAAGGTCTATACCTCATAACCACTTGTTAATTCAAATCATTTCTGACATTCTATTAACTTAAAAATATAATGTAATTTAATAAACTAATAACTATATTAGGAGTGGTTTCTAACATCACAGATGGGTACTATCTTCTAACACAAGTGGTATTCGTAGTGAAGTACTAAATATACATGAATAACTTTTTTTTTCCTTTCTTTTTTGCATGCACAGATGGAGTCCAGCTTCAAATTCCAGCTTTTTCACAGCCCAGGACATGCAGGTTGTATCTACTGAAATACGAAAAGTCAAGGGCCCATTTGTAAGTGTCAAAGTGTTAGTCACTGAGGTGGATACCACTTAGGCACTTCTTTAAAGGATTCAGAATACTCATGTCAAATATCAACCTAGCTTTACAAATGTTTTCTATTTTGTGCTAAGAAGTTATGTGCTTTCATTGCAGCATCATAAAAAGCATGCTTTCATAAGTAGCATCTTATTTTGTAAGCAAGCAACCTCCTTCATAGAGATCTGCAACCGATGGACATCAGGAAATCTGTATTGGCTAAACACAGTGTATCTTCCTTAAAATTTGAAAACAGAACCCACACTATTTAGTGCAACTTATCTACATGACACTTTGAAACAAAAAGTCTTGCAACTCTCTTCTAGCCAGCTTCAGTATCACGCAATGCTGCAGATGAACCAATGAGACCCAACGGGGACGCGCCGCTGTCTGTCGGTCTGCAGGCAGTCGGAGGCACGGTGAGAGCCTTGACACACAGGATCACAACAAGGCCACACAAGCAATGCACAAACTAGCTTAGTTTCAGTCAATATTGACATTTGATGAGCTCGTACTTAAATTTTCTGGCTGCGGTCAGAATCATCTCCATGTAAACCTAAATAATCGGATTGCAGCCTGTGGGGATGCAGCCAGCTCAGACCCTGAGCTAGCCGAGATAAGGCTGTGAGGAGTGTGCCCCGATGGCCAGAAGTGAGGGGCAGACTTGCACAGCCTGAATTTTTATCTATCAGAAAAACAAAATAAATACATGTGCGACTAAAGACAATATAAACTCCTTGGAAAGGCATACAGTCTTGAAGCTTTACACCCTTACACAAAATTCAGCCTACTATGTATGGAAATTCTCCTTCGGTCTTAAGTACAATTCAAATGTTCTCAGAACTAATTTCCGAAACTTACCAGCTCAGATGGTAAATAACTACAAGTTATTTGATCGCTAAACTTGTCAGAAACTGCAAAAGAGATACAATCCAATTGTTGTTGAAAGTAATGGATACACTTCTCTGGTCATCTCATGTCAGGTGCTAACAGACATCAGAATCACTAAACACCACTTTCACAAGACATCATATGTATGTGAATATTTATGCTGAAGAAACTTTGAATTCTATCCAAATGTAAATGCCACAGTGTAACTGATCCGTCATGACCATGACAGTCTTCCAGAGTATTCTCTCTTCTAAAAAGAACTAAGATTATGAAAAATTCAGGGGTTGTTGAGAGTGAATGGTCAATGGATTAGAGAGCTCTTCTTCAGGTTACTAATTTCATTCCCTCCTGTCAGCAGAGGCTGAAACCAGTTCCCAGCTAACAGCTGCACAATGCATGAGACGGGTCTGTGATCTAGTTCGTGCTTCAAGTAGGTACCAGTGCCCTTGCACAAAGCTCGTGCTGTAATTGGCAATTCCGGAGCAGGGACAAAGCATTCAGTGGGCACGAAGATGTCCCCGCTAGAAGCAAGCTCCCGTAGAAGCACTGTATAACACTTTGCAATTAGTAAGCATTAACAACAGGCTACCCCATCGTTCAGCAAGGTACAGCACACAACCCAACACGTTTTAGGTACAGGGATTCTGACATTCAAAGCAGAGCATACAAATGACAGGAGAAGCATGGCTGAATTTCCCGTGGTCATTTGACAACCTCGCCTAGCGTAGTCCAGCCTCCATATGTATTTTAATTTTGAGAGTCTAATTAATGCTGATCTCTGCTGAAGACATGAAAATACCGATGTGCTGGTGAGCTGGTGAAAGGTGCTCCCCCTAAAAATATTGATTCCTTTTGAAAAGTAGCTTTTTAGAGAAGCACAAGACACATTCTATTGTTACTGGTAAATCATCACTAAATCATGTCAAGTCTCTGTCCAAACACACCATAAAATGCTTGTTCCTTTCTTTCTCATGCTCTAGTTATACTGCATCTGATTTCCTTCATAATACCCCCTTTCAAAAGTTTCTCGTGTCTTTTAACAGAAATGTTAGCTGCTAAACAAGACACCCAACACACTTCAGAGTTTGGCACGTGTAGGAGTTAGACTTGCCCCCTTTCAACAGCAAGGAGCAGCTCAGCACCACGTGGAAAGGTGCCCTCGGTTATTAAAGACACCCAACACGAAGAAACATTGAGCATGACTGGGTCCCAGCAAAGAGCGAACCACTGGTAGCAGTTTCACTTACTTAGATGCATAAATATATCTATTTTGGGGCCTAGTTTTAAAATAAACATCTGAATCACCAATTCTGTGCCTGTGCATAAACATTTCTGTATAGATTTGACTAGAAGGACAGACATCCTAACACGAACAAGTTATATCGATCATCGCTGCAATGCACACTGCACAAATAAAGGAGATAAAGCTGACTGCTAGGCCGTGAGACTATTTTACCTCTTAGATATTGGCAGGAATTGATAGTACAAGATAGACATTAGATACAACAAAGAGGTCTTGCAGTGGGGAAAAAAAGCTAAACGCTCTAGTAAGGACCGAAATGATGCCACTGCTTCAATACATTATTTATAGAGCAGACTGTGCATGGTTTTGCAAGTCTATCTACTGAAGACAGTCTTCAACTGGCAACTTTTAACTCAAAAATCAAGTGTTGATCAAACTAAACATCACCACTGTAAGAGTGAGCACACAAATTGTCACCCAATGTCTTACCAGTAACAACATGGAACAAAACTTCAAAACAACTCTATGAGGCCAATGGAGCTAAGCAAATTTACACTGGATTCAGGATGTGTCCCAGTGTATAATTCCTTCCTTCACTTCATTAAATCATGTTTACCAGCACCTACATTGTACTAATGGCTGCATAAAGCTATTCTGCACCTGTCGATTGCCAAGGCATCTGTGCAAACACAACAAAATGGAAAGAAGTGAAGCAAGGAATCCTATCTTTAAAAATAAACCCAAATCAATACAAATAAAACGTAAGCACTTGGCATGTATGGCTGATTTCTTGCAAAGTACAAATGGTATCAAGGTGTGTTTTAGCCCAACACTACCTACGTTTAAATAAATCAGTTTATATATCTTACTGAAAGATATTCTTTGCATTTAACTTTCCTAATGCAAAAGAGTCAGTCTTCAAGGGGCAAATGCTCAAGAGAAATTAACATGTTGAGTTTCAGAAGAGTTTGTTTTTCTTTCTAGGCCCTACAGAGCTACTTCTGTTTTCTCACTAGACTCAGTGCTGGTTTATTTTGATGGCTCTGAGGGAATCACCAGTCCTGGTAGGAAATCTTCAATTCTGCTTTGTGCAGAATTGTGTGTGTGTTAGCACTCCTAACTGTGCTCAGCTCAGGGATAGCAGTGGCATTTCTGAGACAGCCAGCACAAAGCAGCAACACAAATCCAAGAGGTGGAACTTCCACAAAACGTTACACTTGCAGGAGTAGCTGTTATTGCCAGCTGCAGCAGTCAGAATACCAATTTGCTCACTGCACAAATTTCAGAAAGCGTGATATAAAAGTGAAGGCAGCCTTATCATTACCTGCTTGTTTTCATTTCGGAAAGCTGCTTCCCCTTACCTTCTTTAAGTATCTACTAACACATTTTTTATTGCGGTTCATCTTGAAAATTAATCATCATAAATTTAAAAACATTCTCTTGCAGATCTGTCAGCTTTGTAGAGCTACTTCATTTATTACAAGACCACATGATGCATCAGAGCTCTGTATTTGAACATGTCATATTTTCACTTTGTTTTGATACCACATTTGAAAATTGTTCCTATCAATCTTTCACTGGAGCCAAAACTTCACCGTCTTGTTCACTGAAACATTAAATGTCAAGTCACACAGACAAATAAAAGCATTTGCAAATTTAACATCAGCATTTGCAGATGCAATTATTTGCAGAAGTTTCCTGTTGAAAGGGTCTATGGAAGAGAACCCACAGAAGTGATGGAAGTCCATAGTCAGTATCAGAAATGATTATTCCTAATCATTTTGGTCATCAGATCACACCAGAAGTCAAGAGACTCCACGAACAGGCCAATCTTTAAGTAAAATTTTCTAAGTGTTTACAGTTCTGTTTCAAAAAAGTATTACAACTTGGATGCATTTCCAGACTTCACTTAGGCATTGTTTAAGATCCATGATTTTCTGCATTGCACGCCAGTAGGGAGAAAAAAAAAGAAAGGAAGAAAAAAAAACAAAAAAACAGGCCATATACTTACATTCCCCATAATGCATCATTTTCTCTCTAAACAGTGGCAGCAAACAGGCACATCCAATACTGTATTACTTTCTTCTCTCATTCATGACGATGTCACACACAGGTTCTTTGATTCTGAAAAAGAAGCATTTCCCAGGTTCTAAGGAGAGAGGTACCCCAACCAATCCATCATGCTTTGTGTGTTAATGATAGACTCATGCATAAGAGGCACCAGAAGCAGTGAGAGGCAGCAGGCATGAAAAGGAGTGAATCAACTGTCAAGGGTTGTGATCTGAAGGACTGCAAGGCTGTGATTAGAATTTTCAATCAGGACTTCCACAATTCATCACGCTACCAGGGAAGGAGGGGGGGACATATTTCTTCATCGGCCCTTTCTCCTATTGGCATAACAAGTTCCAAGGCATTAAAAAGGGGAAATCTTAACACCTTCGTTTCAGACACGTATGTTTGAATCTTCGGGGAGTGAAAGATTTTTCTGGGACTGCCTAACTGCCTTCTTGTGTGCATACTGAAAACTGAAACGTGGTTATTTGCAGCACAGCCTTTCCGCTGATGGAGAAGGAAATGCAGCTCTTCCTCCCTCTCCTCTTGTCCTCTTTTAGACACCAGAGTGAGAAGGAGACCAGGAAACTTCTGACTTGTCTTCAGGGATATGAAAAGGAATAAAATCCAACAGGAATCCTTAGTCTGAACTTGCCAACACTCTGTGAAACTTAAGAAAACAAAAAGGCAGAGCTTTTCCCATGGAAAGTATTCTCAGAGCCTGCATTGATCGCCTGCAGCAGATGACAACCAGCACAATCACACCTTCAAGATGTAAGAAGGACCAGCATGTTGACTGAGTGCCTAAGTTCAGAGAAATCAAATGCATGACCCAACTTGGCTTTCCTCATGGCATTTGTTCACCTCGGTACCACCCCTACTGACCCGCCGAAGAAAAAGACAACCCCACACCATGACAGCCTACAAAGGGACTCAGAGCAAGGCTGATTTCACAGCTCTGCTACGGCCTCCCTTTGAAACCATGAGGAAATCACAAACTCTTTGCATGTGTTACTGCTTCTTTCCCCCCTTCCTTCACCTGTGAAACGTAGTGACTGTCTCAGTGAAACTGGCTGAGCACCAGGGCCCTCTGAATGTCAGCAGGCCCCAAGTGCCACCGGGTGCCAGCAGCCTCTGCCCGCACCGGCCTCACCGCGGGGGCTTTGCCTCCAAGTTGAGGTCCAATGACAGCCCTGCAGATTAGGGATTTATCAAAATAAATGAATGAAGCATTATTTAAACAGGCAATTTTCATGTTAAGCTATGAATAATGAACAGTAAAGACAGTTCTTATTTGCATAATTAATGTTTCGGTTATTGATATTCCTTCAGAGGGTCACTAGCCTTTTTTCTCCGAGTCAATTAATTAATAAAACAACCCTTTTTATGTAGGTAATTGCAATCACTTTAGTACTCAAAGGCATGTAAAATATCTGATTTTTTTTTCTTAAATCTTGCAATCGTAGTGACACAATGATCATTTGCATACATGTAAACACCGAGCAGGTCCATTTAACTCATGACTAGAAAGAAATCCTTTGAAACTAATGGGAAAGAAATACACGAACTATGGGCAAACATGGCAATACCAGTGACTTTCACCACGCTTTCCTTAATGCAAATCTCAGCTTCGAGACCCAAAATGCACAGCTGATGGTGCCAATCCGCCTTCACGCTTAACTGAAGATTGCGCTAATTTAGGAAAGAATAGATTTTTATGGGAGAATAAATGTAAACCAGGCAACTATTAGCAAGCAGGAAGCTTTAAGGGCTCGCCATTTCACAGGTAAGCTTCTTGCAAGCAGAAGCCTGGCTGTACAGGACCCTGTCAGAGAAGCACTGCCCCATGGGGTGAGGCACTTACACCGCTCAGCAGCCGCAGCCTGCGGGAAGCAGCAGCAAAGCAGGCAGCACATGAAACTCAACCTGGAAAGGTCTGCTGAAGGCACTGCTGGAAGACTGGGAAGCTACGAGGTTAAAGCAGTTAGGACAATTTCTCAGTAGAGTATTACTACATCAGTTTAAATGCTAGGCAGCCTGCCTGTGAGTTGTTACCTGTCTCAAGTCAATTACTACAGCTTCTCGTCTCCACTCACAATCCACTCCAAATGCTACTGCAGAAACCATTCTAGTGGCCTCCTTCATCGCATGTCTCCTTAATGTAGGAGAACATCAGGATTACCCTTTTTATCACACATCATATTCTTAAGCCACTATCACAACTTGTACTTGTTTGACCCTCCCTATGTACACCACCACCCCTTCCAGCCAAAGCAGCACCTTCATGGGGCAGTTTCTGGGCTGCCCTCTGAAAGCAGTACCAGAAAGTTTTACAAACCCAATTCTTTGCTGTTAACATTTCACCTGGAAACTTCTTTTAGGATGAGATTTAATAAGAGAAGGAAACAGAAGATATCAGTGTCTGAGCACACCGCTGGCCAGCTGACAACCAACAAGTCCCAACCTTCTGGTGTTTCCTAAATGAAATAACTAGTCACTACTATCAGGCATTCCGGAACAGAGATCTTCTTGTTTTCCTTCTATGTTATACAACACCTTATCACTACCGGGAAAAAAAAATGAAGAAAAGAGGGACACCAGTCCACTTCTATAATTCTGGGGAATGGCTTGGCTGTATGAATTATAAATGCTACTCTTTGTTTTTTGTACTCATCTGCATTTTTTCAGCTGCTAAAATCTTGCAAACATTCCAGACATCATCAAGAATCACTTCAACCTCTTCAGACTTCCAATCTCAAATCTGATCTCCATCTCAGAGATTATATCAAAACGTGAAATAACCTAAAAATTGAAAGTCATTTCACAGAAAATGGACATTGATACTGTAGGCAAAGCACATTCCACTTGCAAATCCTCTATTTTATGTAATCCTTATCCACAATCTTCCACAGGACTGGTTTGATCTCTCTTTTGGCAAACATATCCTGCAGCACTTTTAACCACTACAGACCTTTTTAGCCAGTGCTCGGTTGCACATTCAACTGGTTGCTCTACGAAAAGGCATTTGAAACATGCAACAGCAAGGAATGCAGCCACAAAGTAGATTATGAATAAAACGCTCATATATACTTTTCTGTATTTTTCAGTAATTACTCGCTGCCAAGGAACTAATACAGATCTTCTTCAGTGTCCCACTTCTAAAGGATCGATGTACTGTGAACACAGGCACTGCAGCCCTAATACAGGTTCTAAGTGCTTCTTACATGACAAGACTCTCCTCGACAGCTTTCTCCCAAGCACTGAAGAGCTAGCTAAATAGCTTTTTATTAATGTATGTGTGTCTTTTTGTCAAAATCATACTTAATAAATACAAAGAACCTGCAATGGAAATATCCAGGAGAAGGTGTAAATGAAAGGCTAGATTAACAAAGCCCTGTTAAACCAAGTTAGCAATTTTATCTCCAGGGATAACAATTTGGCTTGCAGTGGTGGGCTAAATAATGCACTTCAACACATTACGAATAGATCTGTGTTCAGACTGAATGGACTGTTAGCTCAGAAAAGAATGCAGGAGGGAAAAGAAATGCTGAAGTAGCTCCGCTGCCTGCTCAGAGCACTTTCCCTCTTCCTTCTTCCAGAACTGTCATGACCATACTTCCATTATTAGGTTTTCCACAGGTTCTCTGAGAAAAGACAAAAATGGTCTCAAAATCTGTGTCTTTTTGAGATGAGACAGTGAAAAGCTTCTCTGCTGTCAGCACCAAATGTTTCACTTCGAGTAGTTCTATTTTTAATTTTATTTTTTTAATGTATGCACTAAAATTTGAGAAAAATGTTACTACATTTAATGAAACTATTCGAAAACCTCAGGATTTAGGTTAGAAAAGGAACATCAAACATAGGCTTGGCTACAGCAGGCTTTCTAGGGAATAGCTCACTAAAGCAATCTTTTGATAGGTAGGAGATCTTTCTTCTGTACAAGCAATGATTGTTGAGCACAGATTTTCAGTGGTCTCTAGAGATTTAAAGTCTTAGAAAGACCTAATTTCATTCAAAAGTATACACTTGCTTTCTCCGGATCTCTACAAGTTCAGATGGAATACAGAATTAAGCAAAAGATGTCCTATAAATATAATCTAATGCTTTCAGGTTTGCTACAGAATATTGTTTTGACTTTAAAAAGGATTCTTTTCAGATTAAAAAATAACATTTCAAAGTAAGGGGGAAAAAAGTTGTTACTAAAGGACAAAGTTATGCCTGGGGGAAAACAGAGAAGAGAAATGTATAATTATGTCAAAACTGACAAGAAAAACTAAGGTATCTGTTTCCATCCCAGGCATGCACATGAATACTTTTAAAGCATTCCTATAATATTCCACCAATGTTTCCCCTCCAATTTTTGCTGTAGAAGTCATGATTTGTACTCCAAAACAGATCCATTTTCACAGATATCCATACCACCTGCCCTACTCGAGACGGGAATTATTTGTTAGCCAAGTAGCATTTGATTTTAAACATTCTGCAGAATCAACACAAATCATCTTGAACACAGCTAAAAACTTTGCAGTTGCATATATTAACTAGAGAGATGCCAGGAATTCCTAATACCCTCCTTTTTAATTCCTTGTATAACTTCTTTTGAAATGAAACCTCTGTAACTAAAAGGATTCCAAACTTCTCCTTTGTGCTGCCTTTACAGGACAGGCCAAACATCACAAGCTTCACAAGAACTGTGCACGGTGCAGACGACGAGACACACTCCGGTGTTTTTATCCTCCTCAAGAACTATTTCAGCTCGTACATATGACCTCCACAGCTTAACTGATGGCTATTCAGTGCATCACTTACAAAAAACAGCCACTCTCATTTCCTTTACACTCCTCCTCGAAGAAATAAATCAGTATCTCGACTGATTGAAACACTTAGCTGCCAGTCATTCCGCTTTGTCCCTTTGCTGCCTCACACCAGCCTGCATGAACACAAGAGATGCAGAGCAGTGATTAAATTGTAACACGCCGCACGGAGAGCAATAACTAAGTGAGCGGTTATAAACAAATAACACAGCTCTTCACAATTCAGTAAAACAGATTATTTGATTTTGTGCATGGTTTTGAAAGCCGGTCCAAGTAGCAGTGTTTTCTTACTAATGCAATAACATTACTGCTTAATGGTGGAAAGCACAGGAGAGCAATAGATGGTCTACAGATAAGAGCAGAATGTGCAAGTTTAACAATACAAGTTTATCTTCCTTATGAATTACCTAGGCAGTGCTTTTATTATACGAGATCCATTGTTTCCTGATCTGCAAATTACTTCCTGAATCTATTAACTAGAATAGGAGAAATGTATTTTTCAGTCCTATTCCCTGGGAAAAAAAACACAATAAATCAATTTAAGCAGGTGAGTCTAAACTGGCAACAAGGCCAAGGTATTTCAAGTATGCAATCACTGGCTCCCTATAACTCTAAAGCTTTTTTTTTTTGCCTTTTTTTTTGAGGGCGGGATCACAGAAATGAAAGGATTTAAGTGTAAATTACACAATGATAGTACAATTCTGAAGTATTACCATGCTTGTGAGGGATTATTAAAGATCAGGTAGGATTTTTCTAGCCTTACTTCAGACACCTCCAGGGAAACATATTCTGCAATGCTCTGTAGTAGATAAAGAACACCCTAAGTATATTAAAAGGCTCATAGATATAATTCCATGAACTACAAGCTTTCTTTGTAACTCGGATATCTTAACGTATACAGAACTTCTATCATAGTCCTTGCATGTCTTCCTTCAAAAAAATAAAAAAATTACATTTCCAGTCATACACCTTGTATTTGCATTTCTTCAATTCTCTAATGAGGGCACAAGAACAGAAATATTTTTATTCATATTTTCTCCTCCCTCTGAAACTCCTCCATCACATCCCCTACTCTTTCTCCTAAGAAAAATGTTCTGCTCATGTACAGCCACTAAAAATCCTACAGTTTTTCTGAACACGAAAGGTAGAGGTAGGAGTACTTCCATATGCTTTCGAGAAGTGAAGACAACAGCCAGCCCCAGTATCATATGGCAGGGTGTTCTTGCTAGTGACACACCAACTGCTAGGAAAGCTCCAATAAGCCACGTTTGACTCACTGCAGGGTAGCTTGGTAGCATTAAAGCTTCTAAACAAATATGAAAGGCGAGACACCCGAACCTACATGCACCTCCTTCAGAAGCTCTGCAGAACTGTACAAGCCCATCTACCAAGCTGGATTCATTGGTCAAGCCCCGCACATTTCATATCCACTTTTCACCAAGACCCAAAGACAAGCGTGGTTTAAATTCTGCACTCCTGCGGTGTGACTCGAGCAGAGTGGGATGTAATCCTACGTGTGCAGGTTCTATCCCAAATCCGGTCAGCAGGAGTCAGCAGCACCCCCGGTGCTGGTGACCTCTGTGCTCCACCACGCAGCGCTCCTCATGCTCTCAGAGTTGCCACTCGTGTGCTGAGACAAAAAGGCAGGTCTGCCCTCCGTTGTCTGCCTGAGATGACCAGACATGGAGTACATTAATGCGCACGTAATCTGTCTGCAATTCTTTTTTCCAATTACCTCTTAAATCTCCGATCTCGAGGTCAGATATTTCACTAAAAGGTGTGAGCCATTTATTTACGATGCTGCTATGCACAGCAACATGGCTAAATAATTCCCTGCAAGTTACCTGCACCCATTTTCTCCACCCGAGGCCGGGGCAGGAGGCACCACCTATTGCTGAGGTCACCTGGCATCTCCTACCCTGCTTCTCCTTGCAGTTGCTTGCCACTTTGCCAGACTTCAACTGTTCAGGCTGCAGTTTTACACGTCAAACGTGGCTGCTTGGGGGTGGTGTTCACAGCATGAGGGAAGAGGAGGGAGTTGAATCCCTTCCAAGATTTAGACTACGGGGAAATGCAGTGTTTTGACCATGTTTTTCTTCACTAATCCTAAAAACAAACAAACAAAAAACAAAAACAAAGAAACACACACAACTACCCGAATTGTAAAGTTATAGCAGATTTTGTACATGTCCGATGATTCTTCCTTTATACTGAAATCCCCTCGCACCGTCAGCCCTCCTGCAGCCCCCAGAAGGATGAAGACATGCACATGAATTCCTGTAAGTGCTGTGCCACTAGACGGGCTGTCCCTGCAACGAATGCTCTGAACCGAAATGACCCAGAGAGCTGGAACTGATGGTGGGGTGCTCATCTTTCCACAAAGGCACCCAGCGAGCTGCTGGATTCAAATGTAGATTGTAAAAGAATCAGACCAGAGAAGAGAGGAATAGACTTGGACGTGAGATCTCATATTGCAAAGATTGCGAGAGCAGAACGTGACTACTGCTCAGCGATGGGGGACCCATGAGGTTTAGGCTGGCAGTCAAGAGGCAAAAAGGCTTCAGGGCAGGGACGGGATTAGGATGGGTGGAGAAGAGAGGTGCTGAGCCCAGACCAGGGGCCAGGAGGAAAGAAACTCACAGCACCCAGGAAACTGAGACCTCACACGAAGAGCACGCACCTCGCTTGTCTGTTATGCAAAGAACACAGCACAACGTAACTCTTCCTCTCCAAGACAAGATGGGAGTTGTATTTTATTTGCCACGTTAAAAGATCACCCAACCATTACTGCTGTACCTCTTGCTGAATGCCATAAACTGAATTATTTCAGATACTCTATTTCATTAGACAAATTTTCCAAGAAGGCATAAATTAGGGAATATGGTTCGTAATGTTTTCTCTTCCCTTACTTGTAACCTGTTTCACTGGTCTTACACTTCACCAACTTAAACATTATTGCTAATACTTAATATTTAAACTCTGTCACAAAAAGAAAAAAAAAAACACAAATGTTTAATTAGAAATCTATGATGGTCATTTTGGAAAGTAAAATTCAATTTTCAGCTCACATCCAGTACATACGAAAGCAATGAAGTCAGAGGTAAGAGCAGAGCTTACAGAGTTACAGGCTTCTGTGCAGAGCAGGAGCTTTTTCTACTGCTCTTGGGTACAAGGGAAAACCAAACCCCTGGGTGCAGCATCCCTGCCTGGAAGATTTACAGCAGTGTAGAGCATTACACAAGAGCATGAGAATGTCTGTTTTCCTGCAGCATAAAGACCAAGTGCAAGTAACATTTTTGGTAGTAAGCAGACCAGATTCTCCACACAACTGAATCAAGGGCAGTTTATGAACACTACCTAGTGGCAGGAAGAGCATCTCCGACTACCTTCAGAAGGGTTAACCACTAACTACTGGAGAGCTGTTTTCTACCCAGTCCCTTACAATGAAATGTGACAACGAACTTCCAAACATCAACAGGTACCAAAAAATCATGCAAGAACAAAACAAAAAGAAGAAGTGGGTGGAAAAGCTTTCACACACTATGAAGGCTGAAGTCCCCATTGCAACACATTGCCTGACTTACAACCGTAGCAAAGATTTACAAGGAACAGTTTTGTAGGTCTTCGTGAACATATGTGAACTCCACTCCTTCAAAATAACCGAGATATATTTCTGTCACATGCTAAGAATTTTTCTGCAGGTTGTATTAAAAGCATCACTGATCAATCAGAAGCATTGCAGGAGAGGACTCAGGACTATGTCACGTTTTTGAGCGCCAGAAATACGTAAGCCGTTGTACTACAAGAATAATGGGCTGTTAGAACACACAAAATGTTCATCTATACATACACATGCTCCTGACAGAAGTGGGACAGCAGATTACTCCTTCAAAAACCCCAACCATTAGGTATCCTACTCCAGCTGGTGAACAGATCTTCAGGCTGGTTTACCAAGTGCTAGTTAGAAACACAATTACTCAATGAATAGAAAGGGAGTCCCTGAATGATAACCTTATCCCTCTAAATGCTACTTTTAGGAGAGAGTCACAGTACAGAAAAGAAACCTGTTCTTCACATTTTACTTTAGTAACAGGCTTGGTACACTGTAGCATTGATTTAATAGTTTTCTTTAACTTTTAAAAGTTAACATTTGGCATATGAGATGGGTGGGACTCTTGGTAAAGATGTTTCTGGGTGCCAAAAGGAAAGAGTTTCTAAGTGTGGTTTGTTACTACAAAGCCACAAAACAGACCTCAGTAACAATTCCTACTTTTATAGAAGCTTTTATATATTATATATCACATATATTAAACTTTAAACATCTTTCAAGTAGAGAGAACAAACATCCTTGCTTCATTCATGTAAGACAGCTGCATGCCACAGACACTCAGGAGCATCGATCGTCCTGTGTACAGCCCGGCAGCGCAGGGGCAGGCAGACCTTCCACCCTGCAGGGCCCTCCGCGCCGTACCTGCTCCTGCGAATGAGGCTCCGTGACACCTCTAGCTCAGAGCTCTTTGCAGAGAAGTTTCCCTCTCACACTCCTGCAATGGAGATGTGTGGAGATGCATTACCAGTTATGCATTTTTCGTTTAAAGGAAATTTATTTGAAAAAAGCAAAGCACTTTGTGAACTCTGCTCCAGGTTGCAAAGCATTAGTCTCCCATGACTACTTTTCAAGCTTTTGTATAGATCTATAAAACAATAAAGAAAGTATGCAGTAGATTTAGTGTTCATTTAGACAAACTCTACTCTTTTACTTGCAAGGATGACGCAAGTAGTTCTGCTAAGCAGTCATTTGTTCTCAACATTTTAGAGACAGCATGAAAAATCCCTTGTTCTCCATGCTCCTCTGTAACCCCTGTGCTTGTCTTCTGCTAAAAGCGTAAATTACTAAGAGTAATAAAGTGCTATAACTAATTGTCAAGAGTTGCAACTGTTGGTTGAGACATCAAGACAGGTGGACGACATTGTCTCCACTTTCTGCAACTTGCCACATTTACAAGCCGAAGCAGATCTGGATGCACCCTTTGGTCTATTTAGCCCCGTGCTTGAGTGCGCCCGCTGCAGCCAGCGCCTCACAGGAGCTGACTGCTGGAGCAGTCGGGTCTCCAGGAAGGACTTAGTAAGCAGACTTTATGAAACACTATGTATTTATCTTGTTACCTCATGCAGTGAGATGACGACACTAAAGATGCAGTCCTACAGAAGTCCTTCAGCCTATGTTATGATGGAATTGAATTGTGGATGGACTGAAGTTGCTCGTTCTCCCTAACATCTGCAACATTCGTGTCTGAACTTGGAAGAAATTCTCAGAGATCATGGTGTTCCAGTTTGTTTTCCCCAGAAATTTTCTGAACAGACAACAGTAATCCTACATTGATCTTCTAAATGTTTTCTGAACAGTATATACCTGGATTTCTCAGAGACCAGTACCATTCCTGCAGCTTTCTCGATGCCCTAACAAATCAAACCCTAGGCAAACTTGGAAAAATCCAGTGTTAGTCTCTCCCATGAAAATATCTGTCCACACTTGAAAATGAAACACATTCGCCATCGTTCAATAGAACAGTACTTCTCTACACAAAATCCAAAAAGAGCTGTGATAATGCACTGCTGTCCATCAAAATGGGGGTTGGGGGGACTTATGTCCTGGTGGTCGCCCATTACAGACATTACAATGTTATAATCTGTTCTACTTATCGTCTACATGCAAATTATGTATACACTTCCAGCCACAGAGAAGAAAATCAACGCTGCATTAATCAAGACAGTTTGTCTCGCGTTCCTGGGCCCACAGAACAACTGTACCTCACAGAACAACTGTACCTCATTTGTTGTGACATCTACCTGGACTGCTTCCCATCTCCGTGCTGTACCACCTCCCATCCCTGCCAAAAAGCTCCACCTAATCCCTTAATCCCTTAAGAGCTGAATCAGCCGCCCACAGCGGTGGGAGCCGGTTCCAACCCATCCTCCAACCCGAGGAAATCCTCAGCAGCAATGAACGGAGTGGGCTGTCTGCACAGGCTTGGCAAGGCTGCAACAGGATCTGCTCCTCCGGATCTTTGGTGTCTGGAAAAAGCAAGGCAACTGGAGTTCAGTGGCAGAGAACAAGACTTTTTCACCTAAATTTTAGTGCTGAGGACCAGCCATCCATCTCATTTCAGCTAATAAATGAGGCTTCTCCTACAGTGAGCAGCGAGTGACCGAACCATCCCAAGGAGAGTCCCCTCTCTGCCATCTCCTCGCCTTATCCGAGAGAAGGAATTAGGAAACGAATGAAACACGAGCACTGCTACAGCCAACAGGGGCAACCACACAAGCAGCGTGCTGGATCGACAGTCCTGCCGCAGAAACAGCACGGCACAGAGAGCTCCTTTATGAAAATCCCTTGCTGTTCTTTGTCAACCCCAAAACTGGGAGTGCCAAACCCTCACAACTGTTTTGTAGCCGAGGCAGGGCTATTTTTCTCAGTGTTGTTTCCCAGCATAAAGAGGATTTCATGTCCTCTCCAGGACCATCCTGCACAAAAATCCAGAAACTGAAGCTTGGCACAGTGGGATTCATTCAATAACAATTCTCACTTTTCTCTGAGGATCTGTATGCACCAAAATCAATTAGCATTTGCTACAAACGTAACATAGCAACAGCAGACAAGCCCTCATTTGATGTAAATCAGTGTAGTTCTTCCGATTTAAAAGAACTTTACCAAATTTCATCAGCTGTAACTCTCACACGGTGCTTGTGAATAGCTCGATCACCAGGGAAGTAAGGCTCATAAAACCTGAGTGCCTGGAACAGTAAGTGGTCAATACAATTTGTTATCCTTTCTAGGACATCTCAAGCATTTTATTTCTCTTGTTTTCAGAAGGAAGAAAAATGGGACTAAATATATGAAAACTGTCACACAGGACCGATGGGCGGACGACTGTCCTGAAGCCACGATCTGAGAGTCAATTGCTTCAGCAGCCACAAAAAGCCATTCAAAAATATTCCTGACTAAATTCACGGACATATTTTACTGTTTTTAAACAGGAGCAAACTGCCAACATGCTGTGTGAAGTAGCACTTCCTGTTGATTTGCTTTGTATTAATTATAGCGCAATTAAAAGGGGGAGTCTTCATTGCAATCAACTACCAGGTGCTTTAGAAACAACAGACAGGGGCCTTAACACTTCCCAATGCTATTGCCAGCGCTACTGCGGCACACTGACCAAATTTTAAAACGTAGGGAGGAAAGTCTTAGCATGGGAAAACCTCTGTAATGTTGAAAAAACACCGATCAGATCATCTAATCTTGTCATTGAAAGGTCTGAATTTGCTAGTATGCCTCAGAGCTTGAAGAAAACTGACATAAAAGGCAGTAAGAAAACAGCTTCACTGTGTATTTTGCTACATAAAGGAACGAATGGGAGAACTGAAATATTAATATTCACTGCACTGACTGTTGATGAACTAAACAGTAGTACCATTTCAAGGAACATCAGCTGGACTACATAGATTTATTTTTAATCCATAATTATCTTTATGCTTGACTTAACAACGTAGCTCAGTTGGAAATCCCAGCCCTGAACCCTCCATAGCAGCAATGCCCAGGTGCAGAAGTTATCAGGGTGCCAGCAGACCATCACTGATAACTTTAAGAGCAACCAAAGAGCAAATGGTCTCCCCATTGAAAGGTATGAACTCAACAAGGAGAGAATTCCAGCGACCTACTCCACGTTAATCCGGCAGAAAGCAGATGCCAATTGAGCTGTTATGGCCGGGCTCCAGGTGGGGACTGACAGGTCACGGAGAGGCTGTCAAATCACTGACACGCTGCCTGCTTCTGCGGGAGCGCCGATTCCTGCCGGCTTGCATCTCTTCATTCGGGACTGATCTCGGGAGCTACTCGAGGCACCTGAATAACTCTTTTGAAGTTTAAGCAAGCTGAAGTACTTCTCTTTGCTGTTCTAGCATTAAGAGCTGTGTCTCAGGTGACCGTGAGCAGAAATATAACTTTTTTGTACAGAGATCAGTTGCACTTTTTCCTATAAATCACTTTACATACTACAAAAAAAAAAAAAAAAAATCATCCTCCAGGTCGAGAAACGCCCAATATGATTCCTGCTATTCTTTAAGTAACCAATTTTTTAGTAGGTTTGAAGACCATTATGTAAAAAGATGATTACAAATGTTTATTGCATCATTTGGATTCCCAGTAATTTGAGTTCCTGATTTTCAGATGGGCACATTTAGAGTCCCAGCATCTAAATGTGAAGCTGGAAATTCCAATAACCTCATGTAAACCTTTCAACTGATCGACAAAATGTTTTGTATGCACGGCTAAGATAGGCACACATTTAAGAAGGTACTTCATGTTGCCCATTAGCGAGTCAACTTTCAACCACCAGCAGATGGTATGCAAGCAGCTATGACACCAGGTGATCAGATACAACAGAAAGAGAAATTCTTCCATGACCTGAGTAAAACAATGCTGTAGAGTCCACTGGAACTTGAAAATTCCTTGTGCTTATTGAAAAGTATCTACTTCAAATTGGTTAACACTATTTGGAAGTTAAACCAACTGATACTCTTCATACCCATTGTTCAACACACACACCTTTTCTGTTTTTTAATTATTTTTAAGTTTTGTAACCAATCACCTTCAGGTTGTGGATTTTCTTCCTGGTTATGTATGTTGTGAATCTTGGAGATAATCAGGAAAGAAAAAAACCACAGCAACATGACGCTGGAGGAATAACGAGAGTATGTGACCTGCTGAAGAACCTCGTTTGGTTTCAGATACCATGCACATGGGCTAAGAACACCATACGGTGCATTAGGCTGTTCTCTCTCTGGTGTAGACCACGCACAGTCCAAGACAAGTGTAACCTTATAAAATTTGTTCCACAGCTGGAAAAGAATTAAGGCCTTTCTTATTTTACAGGGACCTGAATCAAGAAGAGTCATCTGGTACCCGTCAAACCTATTAGCCTGCTAATCACTCACCCGCTCTAAAGGAGCATTTATGTTCAGCTGTCCCAAAATGAAAAGCAGAGGGGATAAAAAAAAATAAATCTCTAACTGGAAAGCCAAAAGGTTTGAAACACTGCATTTAAAAAGCGCAGAGAGAGACTTTTTTTTAAGCAGAAAAGCAACTCTTGTCAGAAGAGATTTAAGCAAAACCTAAAAGATACTGAATAAGCATAAAGGAGCCCTACAGCCAGGATCCCAACTCTCTCTAAAAGCAAAGAACAGTTTTCATGTAACTCTTGCTATGATCTTGCATTTCTGCAGATCCACAGCTTTCTTAAGCTTTCCAAGACCACAACTGTACAGGTTTAAGAAGTACTTTTCCAAAATATGAATACACCTAGAGAGACTGTTAGCTGCAGAGTGTATCTTGGGACCTAACACAGATAGACCGATAGGTCTTATTACCTGGAGAATAACACAAGAAAAGGGTTTTAAATCCCAGGAATTGCTTTAGCAGGCCACAACTACAGTGCCTGGATGCTAATCAGCCCCCAATTAACGTCAAAGCACTCTGGACCCAACAAACACATTCAATACCACTTAGCAGCAGCTCTGCAAAGAAGAAATGGAGCAATCCCACACAGCAAGCACACCTACCAATATCCCTGCCATGCTGATGACAAAGATATTTATCCTGCTTTTTGCTACAAAACGCATTCTGGGTGGATTCCAGCTCCATTTTTAATAATAACGGGAGGACTTGGTAGTGGAGGACTCTTGATTACCCTCAGCACTAAACAATGATACACCCACATTCAGCTACAAATAATTCTAGCTGCCTTAGTATTATGTCTTGATTACCTGCTTTTTCACAACTGTCCTCTAAATGTAATTTTCCAGTAACTACTCAGTGAGGAAAGGCACCTCCTAAAACCGCAGGGACATTGCCTAACATCTAAATCTGAAGATTCTGCAAGACAGGAATACGCCTGCTAAAGAAAAACAAAATGGCAAGCACACATGCATGATACGATTATTTGATTCAATACAATATAAATTAGGTCAGACTCCTCTTTGGAGAATTCTATGTCAAGAACTAGGTGGTCCACTAAATTCCTATTCATTTGCCTTCGGGCTTGGGGAATTGCAAAGACTCTCATGAAACTGATATTCTTCTACTCACAAGAGTAATCGCTATTTGCTGGGGGAAAAAAAAAGGAAAGAAAAGTACTCAGCGCAGCTGCCTGAAATTAGCAGGAGACTTAAGCAACCTTTGTAAAATGAAAAGAGGAGCTAATAAACCTTTGCATATACATGCATGCGCCCATTCACACAGAGATGCACAAAATTCAACACAGGAAGAACTGTGAGAGTGCTTTTGTGTGCTTAGGTGTTTTTAATCTTATACATCCCTTGAAGAAAAGTAATATTTTATGGATCCTCACTAAACTGGCAGCAACAGAATGACAGGAGAAGTGCTATCCACAGAAAGAGCAAACGATTTCAAACTGAAAACTGCCCCGAGCCTTGTCTGGGGCACTCCTCCTGCACTTTTTAAAGCTTGCGGTGGTCACCGTGCTTTCTGACCCCACAAGCAACCTAAATAGATCTTCACACCTCTAAGGTGCCAGCACGAGAGCGTGCCAGCTACTTCATATATCCAAGTAGAGGACTAACTCGGGGCAAGACACAAGAGGTAGCCCTTCAGACATCCCCCTGCTCCACAGCAGGCAGGTGGGTGAGGACATGCAGCTGAGCCCGAAGAGCTGCTCCTCGGTAGCCGCTTCCCCCATGACTGGGACGTGACAGCCCACAGCACCTGCACGGCACACGGCTGGTCATCCCGGGTACCAGCTTCACCCCAACGCCTCCAGAAGCCACATACAGATTAAGAGATGGAAGCTTAAAGGTCTCTCTCTGATCTGGTGCTTCAAAATGGCATCTTGGGGCAAATCTGGAAACAGACTGCACAGACCCCACTGGAACCAGCGAGGTTCCTGCCACCAGAGTCTAGCAGGATTGGTGTGCACAAAAAATAAGAAGACAATGAAGAACTTTCACCACTGCTGTTTTTACACAAGTTCTTACAACGCTTGGTGCTTAAACGATAAAAAGCTCTTTCCAAGAAAAGAATGGGAAGTTTCCATACTTCACAGTTAAAACAAACGAGTGCTGCTTATACCTGCAACACTTGAAAATAGGATTAGATACACAGATGACTTTGCACACAATAACATGCCGGCTTTTCTCTAACCAACACTACTGGGTTTACTTACTTTTCCTAAGTAGGAACAATTCTGCTGCCTTTAAATAGAAACGGAACATTGATTTGTGGATTAAATTCTTAAACCTGGGCCGTGAAATATAATTCCGTAGGAGCTAGACTGGGCAAAATCTACTATTACGTGCAAAGTACAGAGTTGCAGCTTCTCCATGTGTCAAGCCAAAGTATGAAAATGAAAATATTTAAATCTGATTAATTACTTGGTTTAGAATATATGCTTTTCATTCTACTGTATCAAAATACTCATAATAAAACACTGCTACTGATGAAGTCAAGCACTCCCTTACAAAGGCTGGCAAATTTGCAGAACAGCACTTGAGGTTTAGATTAGTAAAATCCTAATGAATATCTACTCTAATATCCATGTAATTGCATGGAATGCATTTGCAAGTGGTTCAATTAATAAAAAGAAGAAAAAAAAAGGAAGGAAGAAAGAAAGAATCTGGCACAACTGAAGTCCAAACTGATTTTCACGTTGGTTGAAGAGACTTAAGTGACAACTTGTAATAATGAAGATCTCAGTTTCTTCCCAAGAAAGGACGAATCGCAGTAGAGTCTTCCAGCTCTTTCCCATGTCACAACACACTTGAGTCACGCACTCTAAGTACCAATGTCAGCATATTCAATTACATCACTTTTGTCCCAGACACCAGAACTGTTTTCATATTTGATCCAACGATTGCGTTACCAGAAATTCCTGCCTCATCCTGCATGCTGTATGAGGAGCTGGGTGCCCAGCACAGGTTCCTGAAACACTCACTTGGATCTAATTACGTAAAGGTTTCTGCTGCTGCGCTGTACGGCTTCACCACTCCTTTTGAGAGCTAGAACCTGGCCTACCCATAGCTCATTTTCCCACCTATAAAAACAGAACAGTATAGGACTTATTTTATCTCAAAAAATCCAGTGTGCAGATATATGCTTTAAAGGTAGAACTAACAGTATACGAATGAGACCACAGAAGGGCTGGTGGCAAGCAGTGCTGAAATAACACCAACTAGCACAGGATGTATGAGAGCAAGTAATAGCCTATTTTTATTCCTAATAATTGGCTGATGAAGTCTACTGTGATCCAGAAACTGATTAATTTTGCAAGAATGCTTGGGTAGTGTTTGTAAAAATCAAGTCATTATCTTGACTAAACATTGACTTGCACAGTTAACTTTAACCATCAAGACCTTGACTAAATATTGACTGGGAAAGTTTATTTGAACTATAAAGTCTAGAAAATCTTGGTCCTCTTTACTGGTATTTGCTATCACTTTGAAATGTAAACACAACTGTAAAAATAGAAGTTCTCCCACCTAACCACTATTTAACCAAGTAGCTTGGCTATTCTTAAATTCAATACAAACATCTTGCAAAATTTGAAATTCAAAGTGTTTAAAAGCAAACAGGCCTGTCAGAGCTGAGGATGAGAGGGGAAGGTCAACCTTCCTGCATTCTGCATCAAGACTGGGTCTTTCAATAGGACAGAAAAAGAATCACAAGGTTCATGGTTTAAAATTATTTTGATATGTTTATATAGGGGTCTTCCAACATATCGTCAGAAACAGTGCTTTGCCCACTGAACAAAGCAGGCTGACCACCAGAACAATGTGTTTGTTCTGGTACCTCTGCTTCTGAAGCCCTAGCAGCAGCTACTTCAAGTCAACATCCTCCACTGCTGGTGTCACTTCATCATGTGAGGCCACGGGTCAAAGGACATACACAGACAGGGTCTTTCACTAGCTGAAAGAAAAAAAAAAGAAAGAGGGGGGAAAAAAAATAAAATCAATTTCAATCCTCCTAAGATGAAACCACTGATGTGTGCAGTCATTGAAGTCCCGAAGGTAATCCTACAAGAAAACATGATGGTGTCCTCCATCACTGTGCTGAGATACTGTTAAAGTGCAGCAAAACCGCCTGTGAGGTATAGTCCAAGATCAGCAGCTACATCAGAGCACTCCAAGCAATAAATCTGAACTTCTCAACCAATGTGAATAGTGCATTTTAAATGTGTAATGAAACAAAGTGGTGATGACAAGGGGGCAAGGAATTGGGTGTTTTGGGATGGTGTTATGGAAGTGGCTCAGAAACAAACAATGACTGTGAATCCAGCACTAATTCCAACTACAATTCCACTTCAGGAGTTTGAAAGCACATTTTAGCTTAGTGTCTTAATTCCTTTTTACATTTATCATCTGACTTTAGCACACTTGATGAAAATAACCTTAGGAGCAAAAATAAAAGATGCGAACCTTCAATACCAATGGAAATATCAAGCCAACTGGTGAAAACTTCTGCTCCCATTTTTATTTTTGAGGCGAGTAGTAAGGAACAGATTGATACCGGCACCACGGGGGGTGGGGATGGAGAAGGAACGAACAATAAACAATACAATTGTCAGTAGTTTACCACAGCGCTGTGTCTTGCAACGGAAACATACTGTGAAACAGCTTGCAAGACAAGCTTCATCAACGATAAGTAATTTTTATTCCGTTTGAGTGGCTGAAAACAATAAACATGATTAAACGATTCAGACATGCATTCGGAATTTAGACAAATGGCAAAGTGTCCCAAGGACTTCGCTTTTAAAACTACTTCGAGGAAAGACCTAAAAAATTAACTTCGCCGCACCAAGAAAGCCGAAGTTGGCGGCGGAGCCGAAGGCTGCCCGTTCACCTGCAGGCTTTGGGAGGCTGCGAACCAGGGCCAAGCTTTTTTGGGTGCTGCCCGGGCGAGCGCTGCCCCCAGCCCGCAGCCCCGGGCACCTCAGGGGACCACCAGGAGCCCCCCGGGCCGGGCAAATGAGGCTCCCGGCGCCCCCCTCGGGGGCAGCCGCCCCCGGCCCTCTCCCCCCTGGCTCCCCGGGATCATTTTTCAGCACCCCGCCGCCAGCCGGGCTCCCCGGGGAGAGTCTCTCCTCTCAGCGAGGCGCCCCCCGGCTCGTCAGGGCGAGCCCAGCCCCGCCACCGGCCCCGCGGCTCCCGGCGCCATTTCCCCGCCGCTCCTCAGCGCGGCGTCTCCCGCTCCGGCTGCACCCTCACCGGGAAGGAGGCAGCGCGGCGCTGCCCGGCACAGCCCAACCGCCCTGCCCGGGCTGCCCAGCGGCCCTGACAGTCTGCGGGAGCCGGGGTGCGGGGGGGGAGACCCCCAGGACGAGCGGGGCACAGCAGCAACAGAGCCGCGGTCGGCGCTCCCCAGCTGGGGGGCGGCAGCGGCTCAAGGCTGAGGCAGCGCGCCCAGCCCGCAGCAACCCGCGGAGCAGCCCCGGGGAGCCCCTTATTTTTTTCTTCTTTTTTTTTTTTTTTTTTTTTTTTTTCTTTTTTCCGTATTTCCCCCTCCAGGGGACGGAGAGTCCGGGCTTGGCAGGGCTCAGCTGCGTGCGGCTGCTTCTGCCCCCGAGACTCGGCTGAAAGGGGGTGGACCAAGGCGGCAAGTTGCCGCGACTTGAGGGAGATTTCAGCCCCTTCCCCTTCTCGACGCGACGCGAACGGAAAAAATAATAATAATAATAAAAAACTTCCTCCGGAGACCCCCCTCCCATCCCTATGCACCCCGTGCCTGCGAGGAGCTCCCCGGCAGCGGGCACCCCGCTCGCCCCCGACCGCCGAGGAGAGAAGGGATCCGGCGCCCTCACCTGCCCCAGCGAGCCCTCTCCTCCTGGCGTTCCTCTGCTCCCCATCGTGGGCGCAGCAGCTGCTGTTATTCCTTAGGATACACATGGCTCGTCCATGCTGAGAGCCGCCTTCCCGCGTCGCCTGCCCTCGCCGGCCCCCGCCAGCGCGGCGCTGAGGCCAGAGGGAGGGGAAAAGGGGAGGCGTGCAGCGGAGGAAAGCTGCTGATGAGGGTCGGTCTCCTCCTCCTCCTTCCCCTCCTCTCCTAGGGCTGGGGGTCTCGGTGCCGTTAGTGGGCAGGGAGAAGGGGGACGGCCGGAGCTCGCCCCCAACACGCCGCCTGCCCCGGGGCAGCCCCCGTCGGTCTGTCGGTCTGTCAGTCGGTCTGTCTGCGCCCTGCCCACGCGTGAAACCCGGCCGTGGAGCCTCCAACGCGGTCTCCCGGCCCTTTCTCGGGGCTCCCTATCCCCACAGCCCCGAGGATGGGCTGCCCCACGTTGCCCCCCATTGCCCACCGAGGTGGGGTGGTGGCCCACGGCCCCCGTGGAGCTCCCGAGGCATGGGGGGGGGGCACAGCCACCGTCACCCCCGCTGCTAACGTGGTGTTTTTCTCATGGCTTCTCTCAGTCACCCGTGAAAATTTAATGAGGCATTTAGGGGCTGTTACCTTCAGAGTCAATGGAGGAAGCATATTTAGCCTAATGCACTTGCTGCCGAGCCAGTAGGTCTATTGCAGGCAGATCAGAAGTCATGGAGAGACTCTCCTTTCAACACAAAATTCACGACCCATTAAACTTATTCTGTGATAACAGCTTCTTTACAAACGGAGACCCATAGAAAACGGAGGCTGTCATGCACTTCCTGAAAGGATTTACATACAGAAGAGAAGTACATTCATGAGGTTATTGCAATTTCACTAGTGTTACCTCCAATCAAGGCATAAAAGCAGCTGGGCTCTCGCTGAGGTAAATTACTAAAATAAAAGCATTTTGTGGCCGCCAGATAGATGCAATTCACCTGTGTGATGGTGCCTCCTCCAGCTGACCGGGAAGAGGGCCCCAGCATGGGGCACCAGGCCTGTCAGAAATCAGGAGCGAGATGTGGCACTGGGCACACCAAAACCCAGCTGCTGACCTGTGCTCCTTGAGACAGCAGTCAACGAGTGACCACCAAGATGCTCACGAGGCAGAAAGATGTTGACAGGTTATTTTCCCTCCACCCGACACGCAGGAGGGCAGAGAGCGCCCATCCAACAGCAGCTGGGCAAACAGATCGATTGAAAGAGTGTGCAGAGATCTGATAACGCTCTCAGATATTTTCCATTTCACCTTCCTCAATTATTCTTTGCATAGCACATTAGGTACTAAGCATAAAAGATATAGTCATCTAATAACCTTTACGACGTAACAAAAATGCATTTCAAAAGTCATACCACATTTATAGAAGCAGTTGGTGGAATGAAGGCCTGCTATAGAACTGTTTTCTTCAATTCCATTTATTACAGAAATGAAAGGTGGGATTATCAATTGAACCCATTTATTCTAATATGGATAAAAAAAAATGTAAGTCCTAGTAGTAAACTTAATTGCAGCAATATATATTTTCCATTGGAAAGGATTTTATCATCTCAAGATGACACAGTCCTGAAGAAAAAAAATCAAGCAACAGGAGACACCTTTCCATTAGGGAAAAATAGTATCCCCTAGATGACATTTGGCTATGCTTGACTATAAGTATTAAGTCCAATAAAATGTTTGTGATCCTCTGTTCTCAAAAGGCATATTGAACTGCTCTATGCCCTTGGCCATTACATGGTAAAATGAAGTTGCATTTACCATGTTGCTGACGTCCCCATAGTGCCACTTTTTACAGGAAGGGTGCTGGTTGTTGAGTAACAAGAGAAGGAACTTTCAGTAAGTGTAAACTCCATTCCCAATTCTGAAATTTATGGATGCAAGTCACACTTGCTAACAGTATTTTTTAAATCTAAAAGTATGTACTATCTTACAGCTTGTAATATGAATGCAAATGAACTTGTAATTATACTATGCAATTTCCTACTTAAAAAAAAACAACCACAAAAACACAACAACAACAACAAAAAACAACACCTATGAAAATAGAACAGACCTGAAGAGTAATATGAACTGCAGTTCTTCATTGTGTTTCTTCATTATGCAGGAGTTGCCATAAGCAACTTGCTCTGTTTTCACGTATAATATTTTTAGGCCATAATTTTGCCATACAGATTCTCAAAAGAGAGCATCTATATGGTCAGAGTTCTTCCTCTCTACTGAAAAACATGACCAAGAGGCAAAGGAGCAAGAAATTTGGTAGGTCTGCACAGTCTTCTTTTGTCTTCACCTGTGAAGCTTATTTAAACTCAGCATTCCTATATTCTCCTAACAATGTACTATACCATCACAGATGAAGTGATAAACCCCAAACTTTAGGCCAAAGATCTCATTTTTTGTAACCACTGACTATCTGCAAAAGTTAAAGGTAGTAACCTAAAAAAGTGGTTCTCTAAGCTATGTTCCAACATGTTGAACAGTTTTCCTCTGCAGCACTCGATCCCTTAGCACCTACTAAAATAACTGAAGGGAAAGTAGTATCACCTTCTTAGCTCTTGATTAGATTTGAGCTAACAGGGCAGTGATTGTAAGCTATATAATGTTCTGGTACATGTTAGCTGAGGTAGAGATGAGTTCAATATTACAACCAAGAGTGCTGTATACATTATTTAAAGAATTAGCTCAAAATAACCCTAAAATACGCACTATTATTACCTACACACCTGTCTTTTAAGTAATTTTATTACCCAAATTCGAGTAAGATCTGCAGTTGCCTGTAAGCCACCTTGCACCAAGAAAGAACACTTACCTGGTGGTCAGAATTTACATGAGATCTTCCTAACCATGTTATCTGACTCCCTAGGAAAATGGTACTCAAATACCTTCCTGCTTTCATCTCCTATGTAAGTTAATCAGCATCAAGTAACTCTGATGGAGTTACAGAGCAAAGGATGGAGCTCGTTTCCTTCCAGAGCAGACAAATAAAGAACATTTGCTGAAAGATGGGTCTCCAGAGCTTCTCTTCCTAAAATCTGCTCTGCTGGTGCAAACTTTTAGCATTCTACTGGGCAAGAAGAAAGTTTTCTTTTATTTAATCCACTGTGTTTTGTCCAGCTGCAAGCCTGTGTGTTTATCATGTGAAATGTTAAGATAGCATCCACACCATAAAACTAGTATCAGCCTGCATAACTGGTAAATCACTAGGCCATAAAACCTGTAAGGTTATTGTCAGTGCATGTGTGTAACAATCATTAGTATTAATGAGAATTGGACGTTCTCTGAGATGAAAAACAGGTGCTGTTTTCCTAAACTAATTCATATATCTTGAGTTGTGGTGATTACAAAGGGCTAACAAACAGTGCTACAGAGAAATTCTGAGATATGTTAGAGAAGGATCTCTAGGTTATGCTTTCAAAGAATTTAGGCATGAAGGGTATTTGTTACACTTCACACTTCACAAAGTGTGATTCTTTCAGTGGGTACTGAAATATCTGACAAGAGAATCAGTCATTATTTCTGCTATTAGCATTTCCCTAAGATGCAGAACAAAGTGCAGACCATCCCGTGCCAATTGAGTTTTCAAAATGTCAGCTTACTCACAAAGCCACTCTTGGAATTTGCTGGTACATACTGTAGCCCACAGCAGGATCATCTTGATCACTCTGGAGATACTCTATGTGAATCGTTTCTGACACAATACTGGCTCCAGGTTATTAAGTTCATCTAAGGCAATTAGGCACTGACTGGAGATAATACCTGCTGGATTATCAGTAGGTATGGTAGCCCTCTTACCACTGTAGTCACACAGTTAGTTCCTTAGCCACGTAGCAGAAGATTTAGTTGTGATTTGGTATTCATCCTGTATTTTCTCAAATGGAAAGAAACATAATTCTCTATTTCAGCTCTCTCATTCCACTAAAGAACTCCCATTAGAGCTATTTCCTTAAAGACACCTGCTTGGCTAATGGGTGGCTGAAGAGAGTATGTTGCTGAGCTACTCTTGTCCTTCAGAAAGGTCTATGTAGAAAAAAGGCAGTGCTCCTTCACAGAAAATTAGAAGCCCTCTATCCTCTGTCAGTGGCATATCAGAGAGAGGTTATGGTAATTCTTTACTATACAGTGCAATCTAGTGAAACAGATGTATTATCCTGAAAAGTCACAGGCATCTGTTAAAAGCCAGCATATGAACATTCTGAAAATGAAACAAATCTTTAAAGATCCAGCCTCTTACCACTGGTTTTTGAAGATGGAGCAGTGCGTGTTCCTACTGTGTTACAGGTTGGTCACTGAAGGAACTCCTCCTTTCATGCACCTCAAAAAAGCTTGTGTAATCACGTAGTCTGACGCACAAAAAGGTTTCAGGAACCTGGTTCAAAGCTCAGCTCTGTCACTGACTGGTTATGTGACCTTGGGTAAGTCAACTTATGCTTTTTCTATGTCCATCCTACCACACCTATTTCCCAGGTCTACAGTGAGACTTTCTCCACTTATGTTTGGAAAGACCAAAGAGACACGCAAGAACATTCAACACTATGTAGACTTCAACCATTGCTGTAGATGGGAGCCTTCATTCCATCTCGAGTCCCAGGAGGAAAAATAGAAAAAGGATCTTTACGTTATAGGATCTGCTGGTTCCTGGCTTTATCCACCACATACTCAAAACATTTCTGAAATCACCATAATGAAACCTCTTCCCCCAACTGCAAAGGAACAGCTCCAATAAACATACAGTCTAAGACTACCCCTCTAAAATCAATCTTCAAGCAAATGGTAGCAAGTGGATGCCCATTTTGCCAAATAATGGAATTCGCAAAGGCACTGAAGATTATGAACCATATTATTTCCCAGATGCCCATGAAAGAGCCCATGATTCTTCAAGTACAGAGATCAACTTCTTCACAAATCCAGACTGCTTCATATTTCAAATCCTCTTTGGCAAGGTGCATTTCCCTTCACAGCCAATTATCTGCAAACTAATTTAGAATAGGTTTGCTTTTGCAAACATTGTGTCAGATTCCAACAGAGAGCGTGTTGCTAAGAACATGATATACGCATGCATTCTGAGTTTCCATTGTTCTGTCATCCCCTCCAGACATCACTGATGATCCACACACAGAAACCTCTGAATTTAATTTCCTCTCTAGGAAAAGTTCAGGGATGACGAAAATTTCCAGCATCTTTTATATACTGAAAGCCCACATGTTCTGTATTACTTTGGAAAGTGCTAATGATAATTTAACTCATGTAAACTGACAGTAAAGGATATCTACTACGGAAATCTATACCTCCTATGGAAAATCCATCTATATGTGAAAAATACAGAAGATCTGCTTTAAAAAGAACTTTGAAATTTGGCTTTATTCTGAATTAGCGAGTAAAAGGGGGGTTGAAGACTTTCTTTGAATCTCTCCACTAGGAATTTTTCCCCTTTGTGTCATTCTGTACATTTAGTTGCAATACTTAAAATTTATTTTTGCTTTATATAAAATTTAAATTCATGTACCAAATGGAAAGCATGAAGCGTACAACTTAACTAATTCGTGATATCTTTCCCTTTCCCCCAAGTAAACTTTTAGCAGTTGTGATCCAAATCTTGTAAAGATTTCCATTTTCTGTAGAGGCGCAAGGAGCCCGTGCACTTCACTTAGTGGCAATTGCATTCTGCATCAGAGAGAGCCTTGGGCGCCTGCCAGTTCCCTTCTGCAGCTTCCCGTCCCCGACGTCCATTCCTACAGGAAAGGAATGTGGAAAGGATCCACACGTGCTGCTGAGATCCCCACCACAGCACACACACAGCTTGATCTGGATGTCTCCAAGGGACCTGTGATGAAAGTGTGTTAAAATGCCTCGCACAGGTTAAAAACAACAAAATCATGCCACTGTATTCCCAGGTGAACACATTTGCTTCCATGAACATCTGACTGCATACATCAGGTAATTATTAAAAGGCTTTCTAAAGACCAACACAGTGTTGAATACTAACTAAGCGTTACTTCACCCAATTTTCATGTCAAAACTGTGTTGTCCATTAGTTAGTTCTCACAACATCTTGGTCCTAACATTCAGCAGTTGCCTGTTTTCTAAGCTGTGGAAGAGTCCCTTCACTCCTCACTCTGTCCACACAGCTACACAGCTTGCACTCTGCGCTTCCCCAACAAGAAAGCTTATTGCAGCTCGTTCTTAAGATGTACTCTACTCTAACAACCAGTCAGCACACTTAAATTCTCTGAACTGGGACAACACTGAAACTTCTTTTTCCTAAGCATACATTTATCTTCATCTTTTTTCTTATTATTATTTTTAGATGTTAGCTTTACAAAGACTTCAGTCTTTGAGGTTCATAAAGATCTTGGCTGTTGTCATGTTCTGTGATTTTGACAGCGAAAGATCTGCTTGCCATTGTAAAAAGCATATTTTTTTTGTTAAAAAGAGACAGACAAACACGATACTTAGAATTGCGTTCCCCTCAATTTCTGCCAAAATAACAGCTATTCACAAGACAGCAATTGTGTGTAGTGAATGTCCTCAACAAGTAAGGTGGTTTTTCATTTCCTTTTATGTCACATTACATTTTCCTCTTTATATTTTCCTTTAAATATTTAGACAGAGCAGAGAGTTTTAAACGTGTCATTGACACAAATAAATGTTTAAGCAGTCATTCTACCTTGGGTTCAGCTCTTGTCAGATCTGGTAAGTTAAATATCACTGGATCTGGTCAGTAATTGGATGGAAGACCTCTGAGGAAAACTCGAGTGCTGAAGTAAGTGGCACTAGTTATTCAACAGGTGTTTTTCTTAACCTCAGACTCATCCTGAAAAATGTCCTCAGCATGTTATTATGTGTGATAGCTGAACAAGGCATTTAGATTCAATGTGTTATTTCTGGTAGGCTCCAGAAAAAGATTCCTAACGATTTTCTTTGAAGCCCGCTTAGCCCATTTCCAAGTTAGTTCAGCCTACTACTATGTCAAGCTATCTTTGAAGCTTTGAAATCAATTCTTAATAGTTTTCCTTTTAAAAATTACAAATCTAGCAATCTATTATTTAAATAGTAACTGGTACATGTCTACATTTCTTTGCCTTTTCTGTCTGCATTACCAACCCTTCCTGTTAGTGTCTCATTACATTTCAGGGTATTCAGCTTCCAGTTCAGCTCTTGTATACCAAATCAAAGACATTTCCTTTTGCCTCTTCAGAACCAACGTTGGCACTTCCAAGCCCAGATACACTCCTTCAACAGCTGCTGATCACTCACTGCTTTGCCACGGCTCCTTCGTGATGAGCAGCAGTGGAGCTGCTCTATGGGATCACCCCCGAACCTCACGGGTGCTGCAGGCTGTGGAGCAGGTTGTGCCAAGGACCGAGGACCTAAGAGAAGAGCGGCTGCTTCGCTTACAAACCCAGGACTCCATGCACATGGCCCTGCAGTCAGCCTGCAGTTCAAATATAAGATCTCCGGGCTTCTGGTACCCTACGACACACCAAGGAGTTATGTACTAGCCCCTGGGATGTCATTTTTCTCGTGGTCCAGCAAGGAGGCTGGACACTGGAGCTCCCAATCCCCAGGCTTGCTGCACAGTGAAGGTTTACAAGAGGTCTGGGGGAACCTCAGCTGTGGACGGCATGGCAAGGTTCATCCAAACACATCTGCCTAAGTTGATGTTTCTGCAGTGTATTTCAACACTTGAGAAATCACTTCTTTCTGGCGTTTGGTATTTATATTCTTTTCCTCTTCAAGCTTTCCAGGTAGAAATGTAAATTGCAAGTACCAGCTTAGCAACTCACTCCAATAATATAAATCTTGAAATCACAATTTGAATGAAGGATATTTGAAGTACTTTTGTTTTGTTATAAATTTATAGATGTCAACTAGATCAGGGCTTCATTTCTAAAGGGGTTTTGCAGTTTACCTGAAAATACAATCATTCACTTGAAAGAGATTATTACATTAGCTTGAGAAAAACCACAGAGGTTTAACAAAACACCTCAAATGCACGTTATTTATTGATACAAGAAAACCGTTCAGTGGCACAGTTTAGGTTCCTAAATGTCTATGTCGCTTTTTCTTCTTAGTTTTCTTATTTACAGTCAATAGAAAATTATGACAGAACCAAGACAGAACCTACACAACCCAGTTTTGAAGGCTTCATCCACTGCTACAAAAACATGACATTTTCAAAGACCATTAACAACCTGGATTTTTAAAAGACTGACGGCTGTCATATGCTTAAGGCTCAGTTTGAGACTATGCAACATACACAGAGAGAAGGGATGACAGTTTTCCAGATTCGTGGTTTATCTAGCATTTCTATAGTAATTCAGATTTTCTACTACGGTGGTACATCTCCAAATCAGAGTAACACTCAGCAAATCAGAAAATACAGCGCCCCCACCATGTCAACCCAATCTGAGGATCAAATTCCAATTCTAGATGCTAAGGAGACACTATTGCAACTTTAGGAAGGCTTACTTTCACATATATTGTGCATCAAAGATTTGAATCTGTGTACCTCTAGCAAAAGTGACAGAAACAGCGGTGTCAGTATCCAGAGAAGTTATGTTGAATCAATTATAAACAGACTGAAAAGAAATCCAAGTTATTGTTAAGCTGAATAGCCCAGTTCCCTCTGATCCCTTCATTTCTCATTAACATCTGCCTAAGTATATCTTCCTTTAAAGTGGAGTTTATTTCCTCAACATAAAAATAAATTTGAATAAAAACATCAAGATGTATGTCAGATTTCAGAGCAAGGAAAAATCCATGTTGTTTAAAAAACAAGGCTTTTGAACCTGTAAGCACGTTAACTCTGGATGTCAAAGGCATCATAGACATGGTCTTTAGCAAGGAATAGAATCTTTCCAAATTTGATTAAATAGATAATGGATTACCAAAGATCTATAGCACTCAACTGAACAGCTACTGTCTGCTGAAACGTAAGTGTTTGGGACTGACAAATGTCAATAAATAATACAGCTCAGGAGTGGGTGGTAAGCAAGACTAGATCCATCTGGCCTGTTGATGAGGAAGAAAGAGCGCTGTAAAATTCACAGCATGAACAGGAACACATATGCAAGGGTGCATAATGGATGAGGAAATGGAAGCATACAGCTTCCTCGGCCTCATGCCCTTCTGCTAACTTCAGATCTGCAGTTACGTGTGCTCCAGCCCTGCACAGCACTGCCTGTATTTGTGTTCTGTATCATTTCCCACAAGGACACAAGGATGACTTGGATCAGAGGAAGTTACACCCATGAGAAAATGCACTGAAATTAAATAGTACCAGTAAACAAAACAAGAATTTGCTATCATTTGTATCCAGGTAGCCACAAATCTGCCTTCCCCACTTGGTCTGTTCTATTAACATCTTCCTTTTTCTAATGCAGGGGGGAGATTGCCCACACAGCTGACACAGCTACTTACTGCTTGGCCTCTACGATAGTCTGGAAACTGAATCCCTCTCTCTACAGAACACTAATCTGCTACACCTTTAGAAGATGATTTTGCATTGAGCTCGGGAAGTAAGTACTTTTTATATGCTTTGATGAACCATCAACCATTTTAGACGCTATTCAAACTCACCAACAGATTTCAAAACGAAACAAAATCTACCTCTCATCACCTGCACAACAGGATATAACAGATGTCACAGACAAACCAAATAATAGTAGTTTTCATGGTTGAATTTCAACAATAACCTCTGTGCTCCACTTTATGGACTCTGCCATAAAGTCCAATAAGCATGAAAGAAACACCTACCCCAGGAGTCCAGTGTAAACTTTGTTTATAAAAGTCTAGTGACACACAAGCAGGAAACCATCCAAATACATGTCTTTTACATTAAAATCCACCCAAGGGTTAGGATATATCTAATCTTGAACTCCATGAATACACTATTTGCTGTAGCTAAGAAGGAGGCGAGGAGATAACTGCTGGAGAAAGAACAAAATGATGGCTCTTCTGGGAAGAGCAAAGAGTATTGTGCCCATATTGTACAGTATTATTTCAACTCTCATGGATAATATTTCCTGGCAGGAATGGTGTCCTGGTGGTGCTTCCATCACTGCCCACTTGCAGCCAGTGCACACACTGGAACCCCCCTCTTACAGAACAACAGCATTTGGCAGCTCCTTCCAAAGCCCTCTCTAGATGAAAGTCCAATGAAGATCCTTTTCTCCGGCTCATTGCACAGGAGTTGTGCATGGCTCTTCTGTGTAATTTTCTCCTGCAATGTGTACTCAAGGTTAAAACGCTGTCCTCTCTCCTCGGTGATATCTGTCACTGACCTATCAAAGCATACGCATTAGAGAGTTTGGCATGTAGATAGTCAAGCGATGCCCATTATGACCTCGGTGCATTCCCTTCAAACATCTGAAAAAAAGGGAAGGAAAAGAGCCTCTTCTCTTTTCTATCTGGGGGAGGAGGGAGTTAAGTGGCTCCTTGGGTACAGTAGCCTTCACATTATTGCAATTATTATAGACCCTAGAGCCTTCGGCTGAGACTGGAATCCCTTTATGATAACAGTGAAAGACATAAAGCGAGAGAGGAGCCTTATCTCAAAAATGCATAAACACAGAAAAAGGCTGGTAAGAAAACATCTTTATTCCCGTTTCCATAACAAGGAAAGGAGGCTCAGAGAATAACCGAGCTTTCCCCCCAAATCACAGTGAAATCTGTGGCAAAGCCAGGAGGGAGGACGCAGGCCTCTGCCAACTGCTGGTCTGATGCCTTCGCTTCAGAACCACTCATCTATGACACAGAGCTCATCTTCCAGAGACTGCAGCTCTTTTGCATTGCGCAGAGCCTTTGAAGAGACCTTGTAGACCAGTTAATCAGCATTCACAAAGCTAATTGGATACACAGGCCTTTCTGGGATAATGGCAGTTTGTTAGTTTCTCTGTGTTTGTTACAAAGCAACAGAAGAGAAGAAAAACGCAAGATTTGGACAGTGCAAATATCAGCTGTAGGGAGCATTCAGGCCAGACGTCTGGCATGACCTCTAACTCCTCTCTTTTACATGGCCTGCATTTCCAGAGGAAAATGTCCATTTGACTACATATTCACCTAGGCTAATGTTTGAATACTGACTGTGTTTTAAACACCACCACACAAAAGAACATTAAAGCTCAAACATGACTTAGAGCACAGTTTAACAACAATCTTTTGGGAACCATCTAGTTTCAGCTAAAAGGGAGTAGGATTAAATGCAATTAAGGGCTCCCAATTTTGTAATAAAGACATCTGAAAAAAAAACACAAGGCAAGTGGGCAGGAAGCAATCATCTTTCTGTCTAGAAACAGTGAAATAATGACAGTCTTATTGTTCTTAGGGTCATCAAGGCCAAAATGTGCAAAATGACCTTCATTAAGTCACACTTTGTACTTTTGCTAGGGGACTGTTGCTACTGCATCTGCTCCATTCAATTTGGCTTGTTTGAGTAACAAAGCTCCCAGTGATCATCTAAACCTCATTTGAAGCACCTGTGAACAATTCATTATATTAATATAACAGCAGGGGAGGAGTACAGATACTAATAAATAGGTTGTTGAGCAGCTTTTGCTGCCAAGGTTGCTTTACCCAGCAAGGAAATGTCCCCTCCACCCAAAAGCTGGGGGGACTGCACTGAGAAACTGGGATCTGTTGTACCACAACCTGTCAGAGCCCACATCTGGCAGTAGAGAAGCATGTAAATTAATGTCTCCTTTCCAAACAGTTGATAAACTCGTGTTCAATACTTTGGAGAGACTCCGGCATGATTTGAAACAATTTGTTCTCAGTTAAAATAGAACAAATGTTCTCCAGCTAAAGGTGGCTATGAAAGGCATTTGGTAACGATTTGTACCAGCTGGGCCCTTCATTACTTAGAATAGATCTGTGTAAATCAGCACATAAAAATAAGCAAGTGGTCAATGCTTTTAATTGCATTTGGATGTAGTGTAGTAATAGCAAATATCTGAACTTTTGCATTTTTCCTCCCATTCTGCAGTTTCAGAAAACAGATTTTTTTTTTGTAGTAGAAGAGAGGCAAAAAGATTTTGCTGTTAACATTATTTAGTCTAGTTTCATTTAGTCACATTTTGCAAATGTCAGTGAAAAGCAAAGGTCAGCTGGGAAAAAAAACAGTACACTATGGATCAGTATAATTACAGAATGCAGAGTAGCACAGGGTTATAGAATAAGTTCACAGGGAAAACATCTTCAGTATTGGATGTGCATGCGGCAAAATACTGCTTATGGACCAGCATATCTAACACCTTCCAGTAGTACAGAAATATATATTACTTTTGTCACTATAAAACCTTTTTCTGAGGAAACAGAGGAGAATGTCATGTTTTCAATTCATTGCCTTTTTTTTTTTTCACACTTGGGCAGCTTAGAAACAGCCCTCCTTTTGACAACCAGCTTGCAGGCCAGAACTTTCTAGTTATGCTCCTGCTGCAGTGCACTTTTCTCCCATTGCACAAAGGGGGCGTAGGAAATGACAAAGTCCCCATGGAAGATCTAGGCTGTAATCTTCACTGTAAAGGACCCTGGGAAAATACAGTAAGGTTTAACTTTTAAAAGTGGTTAAAGTTGCCAAAATCAGCATGCCTTAAAGTACCTAAAAACCAAGCTCCTCTCTTACTGACTTGTATCCCCATTATTCTGTCGGGTATGGGAGTGTTTCCACACTATAAGCTTTGGTGAGTCAGCGTTGGGAAAGCACACTGAGAAACTCCAAAGGAGCGTGCAGTTAATAATTAGATAGTATCTTGCCCTTACAGATCTGGTGGCAAGCTGGTTACTATTATTATTATTCTGGAAGGCACGCAAAATCCACACAGAAGCATCTCTAGACAGTTGAACTGGTATAGACATTGCCCTATTTTCATCCCTTAATGTGAAGAACAGAAAATTAAAAAAGGAAAGACATTACATATATCAACAGCCAGGAGGGAGAACATTTTAAACACAGAAGTTAATACGATCAATATAATTTCATATCAATATAACAGAGTAAAAAAAATCACTCTTGAAACATCACAGCCTCACATTTTCTAAGTCACCATAGACATGGATTAAAAGATTAAGTTCTTTCAGCCAATTTTCTCTTTATGAGACCTTTTTATTCTGTAAATATATTTGTTGGTTTCTCAACACCCAATTAAACATGTACAGAAAAGCCATAAAGATATTGGATTTATATTTTTGACTTCTGATGAATTACTTTAAATTTACAAGCCATTAGTAACCAAAATCTATTATTATCTCTTTGCTGAAATTGATCCCACAAAAATTGGTAATTGTCACACTGCTTGTGGGTTATCAAATATAAAGAAACACTTGCACATATACTATGAAATCCTTTTCAGCAACATGAAATTGAAGAATAGACAAAACTGCTTTACAAATAACCACAAGATCATTTTTAGCATTTTTGTTTACAGGACAACCATTTGAAACCCTTCTTTGAGCTGAAAAAAATCACATGACACAAGCAAGTTGAGGGATTTTCAGTAATTGTATCTTTCACATCTATCTTCTGCATAGATAGCTATGAAATAAATGCAGTGTGTGAGCAAGTATAAAAATGTACTTGAAGTACTTCTGTTAGATAGAATCTCATCCCCTTGAAATTGCCTTTCCCATGAAAGATGCCCATTGACAACCAGCAGTTTAACTAGCTTGGAATATATATAGTCAGCTACCACTCAGCCTTAAACTGTTATCTGATTTGTCCCATAAAGCAAAATATATGAGGTACATGATACAGCATGGGGATAATGTACAATAAACATAACTTACACTGCAGGAAAACGAGTTCCTGTTGGATCATCTCACAACAGAATCAGCTGTGTAAGAATCTGCCCAATCTGATCAAACTGTTTTCTTGTTTATATTACTTTATCCCGTAAGCATAACTAAAAATAGTCTTTTTGGTGAGATAGTTCTGTACTAGCTTTTAAATGACTAATGCTAGTGAAGCCTGCTAATTTTTTCCCCCCTTTCTAAAATTAAATGGGCAATACTTCCTGCAGTTGAAAGGGTCATCCTAATCTTTTCCCAGTTTTTCCACCTGAATCCTTACAGAGCATGTGATCAGTGATTTTTTTTCAGGTTCCTTTTTAGGACATGAGAAGCTATGGTTCATAAAGAATGGAATCTGAATATACTTGAAAGACTTTCAAAAATCACAAGGTTAGAAGCTATAAAAAGCCTTCTGAATAAGAGCTTGCTAAATATGTTTACATTTCTGTAACAGGAATTAATAACTTATGTCTCTAGTAAAAGATCAAGTGGAAAACAAGGAGTCTTATCCATAGCGCTGGATTTATTACGTATTTTCACACATATTAATAACCACTTTAGATATTCTGTATCCCTTTAAGTATCTGGAAAGACAGTCTTCCCATAGCTTGCATTCTCAAATACTGGCTACAAACCCAAAGGCAGAGGTTCTGGCCTAACTTTCTTCACCCATGCACGTGCTTTCTAAACGCTCACATTGAGGAATTTGATGTTACTCTTCTTTTTTAAACACATAACCCTCAGGCCACGCACCACGAACAAGTACAGGGTTTTCTTTGTTGCATCAGGCCCCGCAGGCCCAGTAGAAGTTTCTCCTGTTAGATACTGAGAAAACACAGGTCGGGAGGGCCTGTGCTCCAAGGAGCCCATCGATCACATACGGAGGCAGCAAAATCTTTGGCTGAAGGGGTCCCTGGAACACGTATTTTGATAGCCACAAGTTTATACCCAGGCCCCAGCACGGCTCGTGCATGGGCACACAGCACAAACTCTTCCAACCGCAGCTTTTGCATGCCCGGGCATATGCACAATAAATTCATCACCGGTTTTAAAAACAAGCAAGTCAAAAACAACTTTGGGTTTGTTCTGGCCCCATTCCTGATTTACACACTTAAGAGGCTTCTAGGCCTCCTGGTTTGTTAGCAATATGCAGACTTGACTTTGAAGAGTGGAAAATAAAAAAAAAAGGCCATAGCAGGTTGGACCAATTTTGGCCATAAATGGGTTTGTAGGAAAGAGTAAGAGTAGTGTATATAGTAATTACCCTAAGTTCCTCAAACTTCCCCTTGTAGTCACAAGTTCACTGCAAACCCAGTAGGAAGCTTTGTCTGTTCCTGTCACCCATCTCCCTCCAGTTTTCTTGAGCTGCGTATTTTTAATTATTTCTTAATTAGACTATAAATACTTTATAAAAACATAGTAAAGCACAGCCTCTGAGCCACTTCCTGGTGACAGTGCATTTTAAACATATATATTAACCTAATGTTTTAATTTCAAAAAGAATGCAAATTAAATTAATCTTTCAACAGAAGCAGTAACTCGTCACTTCCCTCAGTGCTTGTGTCTTGAACACACAAAATGTGCTCACTGTTTAAAAAGACATATTTTAAACATAAAGTAAGCAAAGCTGCTCGTTAACCTTAGAACAAGCCCTGTTGTCTTTTGGGATTCCAGATCTGTTCTTGACAGAGGGATATCATCAACACAACTTCATCATTTTCCAGCCAGTGCTCTTGCTCCGAGCTTTACAAGCCACTGGAAACGTTACACCTTTTGGTGTCTGCTTCCCTACTGTTGGGAGCCCACTTTCAGCTAATGAAAAACATATTTCTTGACTTCTTTGCTTTGTTAAAAGCTTGTTTTAACCACAAGCTACCCTTGCTACCTGGGCAGTGTCCCCTCATGTCCCCAGGGAGGATGGCTGGGAGGTGTCCCTCATCCACAGGGATCCTTACAGGCCTGGACAAGGGAATCTGTGCCAATTGCTCGCGAACCTTGCTGCTGTTGGAAATAAACTGGCATGCCTGGTTGTGGAAACATCCTCATGAGAGCAGAGGGGAGCTGGGGAAATGGGGGTGCAGGGTGTGGTGGGAAGGGTCACGCGTCTTCATCAGCCAGAAACGAAAGGAAATGGAAGCAGGGGTGACATTACAGGATTGTAGTTTCCTTTAGCATCATAAAAATAACATATTCAGCATTAAAATAACATTCTTTCACAGGCCCTATTTACCTCTGAGACCAGAGTCTCTTCCTCCTGACAGTTAAATTATGGAGGAATATCTTCCAGGACTTATCTTTGATTTTAACTAAACAGTTATTTGCTCTTTGGGACACCTCTGAACCATTTTAACCAATACTGCCTAAAAAAGTTGGCTGGGACATCTGATACTCGGTGTCAGCTCTGTGAGGAGAGCACAAAAGCAACCAGTTATTCTCAGAGGTTTTCTGTGTCTCAAGTCCTTAAAAATAATTTTAACTTTGGAGCTTAAATCAACACCATGGGGGGCACACAGTGTTCCTCTTAATACAGCAGCCCAAGGCTGCCAGAGGCATTACCATCGCTGCACTGAAGCTTGCTGTGAGGTGGAAATACTACCCTGGAGTTCATGACTTTGTAGCTGTAAGAAAAGATATAACCATCAGATCTTATTATTAGCATCACATGCACAACTCACTAGAAAGGGAAAATCCAATACAGGACTCTGGGAACCAATAAATCCCAGAAAAGTTTTTTGTGGAGGAGGAAAAAAAAAAAAAAAAAGCAAAACCCAAACAAATAGAAGGGGCAGGCTTAACTTTCCAGCTGTGTAGTACAAACACCCCACACAAAACTGGGAATTTACAACCTTAAGCTCATTGTGTGACTGGCACGTTAATGGAAAAAGTCCTGTCAGGTTTGCCCTCCTGCCCAGTTTGCACCCTCACCAGCACAAGTCAGGTCATTAAAAATGCTGCATTTATGGGAGGCAGGGGACAAATCAGTTTGCCTAAAATGTTTTTGGTTGTTTTTTGCTTCATAGCAATAGAATAGGATAGCTTCATAGCATAGATTTCATAGATCTAGGATGAAACTTCTGATCAAAATCCATGAAAGAGACTGAGATAAGAGAAACCCAGGTTTAAGTTCATTCCCTCCCTCGTTTGAGCCCAAGTGTTCACTCTCATTCCCTCCCCTTTAGCTCCATGAATATTAATTCTTACAAAGCGGAAGAGCTTGAAACAGAAGAGATCAAAAGCAACAGAATAAATCTGTAGCCCCGTGGCCGAGCCCTTCTCAGCAGGGTAAGGCTCCCGCTCCCAGTCAGGGCCCATCCTCACCACCAGCTCCCAGCCCCTGGGAGGGCTGCGAATAGCACAGAACTGCTTGATCTAGGTTATTGCGCATGCTATTCATCTAGTTTTGTATTATTATTAATAAACATTTCCATTTTTAGAGCTGCATGTCTGCACTTGACACTTACCTCCCCATGCTGCAAGCCTTTGTAGGAACGTTTAAAGGGTTCATTGCCCTTCCCCTTAATGACAGCTCATTGGAAGGAAACCCCATTAATGGTTCAGTGGTGCTCATTGTACGCAGGACAGCAACGCAAACATTGGCTCGGGTTACTTTTATGTTCGCTTTATGCACCGAGCAGTAGTGTTGCCAGCAAAGTGATCAGGCAGGATTTCACACACAATTACGGTCTGCGGATGAAGTTTGATGACTTGCAGAAAATATCAGGAGACTGATCTACTACCGAAGAAATAAGGCCTGATTCTAACAACTTTTAGGAAAGAAACAAAGCATTCACTTTCCAGGACACACTTATTTTAATATAACCCAGAGCTCTGAGTGACACTATAAACATTTCATTTGCTAAAATATTAATACAAATATCTATGCACGGGGAAGATACAGTTGGGCGGTGGTTTTATCTCTTGACGGAGGAAAAAGCCAATTAAAAAAAAATATATTACTTCCCTCAGAGGTTAGCTACAAGGAACTCATAGGTCACATAAAAGTGCAATGATAAAAAATGCAGGTGCTGTGAAACATTTATAAAGTGAAAGTATGAGGGAGTATGTAGTTCGGAATCTGAAATGACATTTTGGCATGGAACAGATCTCCCAGGGGGCAGCTCTGAAACTTCCAGAAACTCTTAAAATGACATCTTTCAAAATGAACAATCATCAAATACGCCAAAGTCGTTACCTCAGAGTGCTTTGCTGATAATTCGGTCTGGGAATACACTAAAAATAAGGTGCCCGGTTTGGCAGCCCGCAGGACCGCTCTCGCAGCCCCACGTGAGCAAGGCCTGCGCTGCCTGCCAGGGGTGAGCACCGCCACAGGCCGCGCTACCTCAGGTTTATTTCACAGAGCTGAAGGAACGGGACAGGGACCCACATCCACAGAGGTGAGGGAAAGGCACCGTGTCAAGGGATGCCGTGGGTGGATGCCCGGGCACTGCCCCAAGGTGGGACAAAGCTGTGGTCGCCCTTCGGGTCAGCCCAAAATGGCCCCAAAGAGGCGTCGTCGCTCGGTGGCATCTCTGCCCCGCGGCTGCTGGGACAACACGCGCTTGCTTTGCGGGGTTGGTGGCACAAAGAGCGTTCTCAAAATGCTGAGCTTGTATTACTGAGCCTGTTTAGTTCAGAGAGGAAATGAAAGGGCAGGAAATGAGTGGTACAATGCAGGCATATAGCCATTTATTTAATAACTTCTGTGGAATTCAGAAAAAAAAAAAACTTGAAAGGAAATTCCATTTTTTGTGCAATGCATAATTAACCTATGGACCTCTTTGCCACAGTCCCTGATAAGCATTAAAGTATAGCAGGATAATATGAGTTTGCTACTGTTCTTACATTTGCTAGGGCTCTTTTCTTACCTAAAAATGGGAATCCTGAGGTGCTAACCACAACCTGACAGAAGCCTGGCACTTACAGGCATGGTATTTCACAGTGAGTTTCTTCTTTCTGAGTTAAAGTTACTAACCACTGACAAAACTGGAATAGAATAGATGGTCCATTGCTTCCACCCACCACTGATCTGCCTTTAAATGCAATGATGCTTCTGCTTAACTGCAGTGCTTAACTACCACAGACACAAGCACAAGTCTGCTTTCTGCCCCCAGAAGAAAGGCTTACTAAAACTAAGACCTCGCCACACAGACCAGAGTAATGCGTAGCACAAAATCTACCACCGTGAACTTGCAGAAACACTTCTGACCGTCACCTCTGCCCGGGCTGTGTAAATCTGCGAGAAGCCAAGCTGGGTTGCTGCAGCAGCCTCAGTCCTTTCTCCACCACCAGCGGGGCCACCCATGCCAACCTGCCAGCACAGCCGCACACCTGATCACACAGTTTGGTTCCACCACAGGAATCTGGGTGACTTCAAGCATGTGTGAGCAGCAGGGCTTCTTCCCCTCTGTATGCACTTGCATAAATCCAGGTTAGCAAACAATCAAACCCTTGCTCTTGGGTCTCCCACACCACAGCTAGGACAAGGAAAAAACCCAAAACCTCACATGGAAACCCAACATAGTCTCATGCAACTTTAATTCCACCCCATTCTGTGCTGGATACACCTCCTCATTTCGTGGTCGTGGGCCAGTTACACCATGAGTGGCCACAAGGGCTGTTCGTGCAGCAAGCAGCTGGCAAGAGCACTTCATTTGCCCGGCCACGGCACAATCCCACGCCACACTTACTGCACGCCATTCATGGCCAGCTGTGAAGAGAGACTGCTCCTTTATTTACAGACTGTTCTGGGCACTCAGCATTATGGAGTGCAGCTTCCCACAAGTGTTTATTAACCTCCATAGAAGAGAATGTGTTATCCCCTTTTATAGATGAGGAGCCGATAAAAAGGTCGGCCTGGGCATTCAAAATCAGTGACTGGCTCTTAAGTGTGCAGTCCAAAGCACAGAGGTGCTAGAATCTACAAAGGAAAGGTCGCAAATATTTTAGGATACTTATTACAAAACAAACAAAAAAACATTTTCCCCCTTCACCTCCATCTCCAAAGGCTCTCTCCTCTCTGTGCTGCTCACAAAATCTTCCCACTCCGCAAAGTCAGCTGGAGGCAGACACTCACCACAGATCCATCAGTCTGGCCATTAAAAGACAGGATATGGGAACACCTCGCTTTCAATTGCTCCTATCATTGCATCTATAGAAGGAAAATGCACTTCACCAATTGCACAATGGCAGGACCAGGGCGCAGACTTCCTGTTGAGTAAATGTTTTCTCTGCAATTATATAATACAGCTTTGTATCAGAAAGGCAACTTCATAGAAAGAAAGAGAATTGGTGCCCATGCAGTAATTTAATTCAGAGGGGCTAAATTCAGCAACCAGAGCAAATGATGACTTTATTAGGTGCTATTCCAGATATTTGTGTGCTTTTAGTGTACCCTGATGTGTAATTGTTCAGCTGGTGAAATAGCGACATAGCTGCAGACATCAGTGAAGCTGTAACAGTCCAGCTAAGGAGGATGTCCAGAGCCATATACGTATTTTCCCCTTTCTTGCTTTCATAATTTCAGCATTAATTTTGTTCCAGAAATTCAACCCTTGAACAGCAAAAAAGACAGCGACGCAAGCTGCTCCTTTTTGCACATCAACCTCTCCTTCCACTAATTGCATGACTTTGCCCTAAGCAAATTTTAAAAATGGGACTTTGTTCATTTTCTCTGTGTTCTTAATTCCAGATGGAAAACACTCAAAATACACTGCATAGGACAAGTTGGCTCCCAGTCCCTTTTCAACCTTAGGTAGCTCCACGGGACTTACAGTGGTGTAACATGGAGCAGAAGCTGGCCGAACGCTGGCAGGACTGAAATCCTGCTGGCTCAGGAACACAACAAAATGCACATGAAAGGCTCTGAGCTCCTTCAGCTTATATAGCTCTACGCACAAATCACACATAACTAGGTTGACTTAACTTCGCTCTAAAATTCAATGACGGTAATGAACTTTTACATTTCCTCTGCTATTACCGACTTGCATGTAATAATCCCCATAATATTATCTCGAATTCCTATGATACTACAATATTAATGGAAATGTAAAACTAAACTGCTAAAACTTAAAACCGATTAATAAAATATCCCGTCAAACAGATTCATTTCACTTCCTAAAGCAAAGAACTTCACTTGATCTCAGAGCATTAGCGATTTGAAATGCTAAAACATTTTTCTTTCAGTTTTAAAAGATTTTTCCACAGGCAATAGCTTGTTTGTCACAACTCACACTGCAGCCTTTCCACACAAAACAGAATCCCGCTCTGCATCCTTGCTAACTAAATAGTAACAGATTATCCAGTGAGTTAATTGGGTTTTGATCTAACTAAATAGTAACAGATTATCCAGTGAATTAATTGGGTTTTGGAAACGGTTTCGAAAGAGATGCTCTCTCAGGTTTTCTGTCCTGTTTGGGATACAGTTACCAGTCTTGACAGTCAAAATCAGGATCCCTGCAAGGAAGAACAGCATGAGCATATCTTCAGTCACATCTCCTTTAATAGCCTGGAAATGAGACTAAAAAAGCCAAACTGAGAAGAGTTCCATACTAAAGCCCTGGAGGTGAAATTTCTTGGGTCTGAAAATCTAAGTTCAAGGTAAATTTGTGCTGACCTTATCGCAGGTGCCTTGCCATGGAAATCCATACCTGGGCTTAACAGAAAAGCCAATCCGAAGAGGAAAAACAACCCAGCACATCCTCACGACTGCCAGAAAAACACAAACATACTTTTCCTGCTTCTCCTCTGGTTCCGACCAAGTTGAGCACTCGGAGTTCTCCATGGGGACGCCGACACGCAGACACTTCGCAGGACCAGCAGCGTGCGATCCCAGACCAGGTGCCTTCATGCTGGGTGCCCGTCAGGCCCAGCACTCCCCTCTCCCATGCACCCAGCTGTGCTGCAAGCTGCCGAGGAGCACACAGAGCAGTGCAAATTAGCCTGGCAGTGACAGGCATCTCATCTCATCTCATCTCATCTCATCTCATCTCATCTCATCTCATCTCATCTCACAGGCTGGAGAAGTGTGCTTCGCAAATGAGGGAAGAGAGAGCTTGGGGCATAGATGCTGCAAACGCACCCCACTGAACTCCGCTCCTTCAATTAATCCCACCGAAATCACCGTTCTGCACATATGTACATTCTTGCAAAACAGCAAATCTCGTCTGTGCCATCGGAGAGGGTTGTTAGGGCTTCCAGCTTCAATACAGCACCGCCACCCACGGAACAGACGGGTCCGTACATGAGATGCATTCGGGCCACCCAGACTCAAAGATATCGCTGGGCCAGGAGCCTCCAGCAGTCGTACCACAGGGCAACGAGCAGAGATGAGCTCTGTCCTCAGTCACCTGCCGTCGTATCAGTCCAGATGAGCTGGCTGGCCTTTCCTGAGGTCACTTCATGCTCACGGCACCGCTCAGAGGCAGCAGGACTCACCTGGCTGCCTTGGGCCAGTGAGATCCATTTCGGTGTCCACATAAGAGCAAGAACCACTCGCACTGCCACAAAGGACAGCTTCCATTTAAAGATGTGCAACATAAACCTACTCACAGGGCTTTCTTTGCTTTCACCAGAAGCTTCCTTGTTCTGAAAGCTCCACTATTACGGGACTATTAAAAGGTTTAGTGATTTAAATAGAGCTCCTGATTTAAGCCAGATGCTTTCTCTCCCCACCAAGTACCAGACCCACAGGCTGCTAACACAAACACGAGAAATCCTCTCGGAAATCTTTTAAGGCTGATAGCACTCAATTTAGCACTTTTATTTTAGCCAGAAATTCCTCTGGAAATACTCAAGATTTCCACAACCTTAAAAACTAACCCACTTATTAAGTTCTAAATAACATTTATTTTAGCTAACAGCAGTATTTTAAAAATCCCTGCCTCTATAATCCTATTAACTCCTAATGCCAGCAAGTTCAGCAACAGAAAAAAAAAAGCTTCCTCTTGCCACATATTGACACCGACTGATCTAAATGGCTAAAATGCAATACTAGGATTATTACTGCATAAGAGAAAGATGCTTAAGAAGGGACTCATAGCAAAACCCACACTCACAGAACAATCAGCGAGTGGCACAGAGCTAAGCCATGCAGGCAAGCACCTCTTCTAATTTCATTGTATTTATAGGTCAGCCAGCTTTATTTTGAAGCACAAGAGATTCTCTGGGAAAATTCATTACTGCCACTTGCTCTGATTTTCTTTCTCAATATAATTAAGCTTTGCTAATTGTCTATCATGATTAAAATCATGCCAATAACAACCTTGTTTCCCCATTTGGCTGTGCTCCAGACTCTTCAGAGCTCTTGTCTGAGGGCAGTTCATCCTGCGGCAGTTGTGAAAGGTCTTCTCCCAAACACACGAGGTGAGCTGTTGGCCTGTTTGCCAATAAATTCATGGAAACAGGATTCTACTCATGGATTTTGCAAGGCAAAAAATACAAATAGGCAAAAAGAAAAGATGAGACCGACGACTGTAGTTTAAGTGAAAGGTGAGATTTGATGAGGATGCAGAATTAATTCTTGAGGGTCAGAAAAGTGACCTCTAACGACAGACACAGATAGGGAGGCGTTGAAATGAATGATTACTTCAGGGCTTTATTATCCTCCCTGCAATAGGAAGCCCATGTAAGGCATGAAAATGCAGCCAGAAAACACAAAAGGGGAGAAAAGAGGTGTGGGGGAAAATGGAAGGAAGGGAGGAAGGAAGGGAGGAAAGGACGGAGGAAGGGAGGAAGGGAGGAGAATCAGTGCTGCTCTTCTAGCACAAAGTGCTATTTTTCAGCCTCACCCTCTCAGTTGAAGGCCAAGCAGAGGTGCAGAGGGCAAGTCCTGGAGCTCTCCTTTGAAGTGCCCCACACACAAGGACACAGAAGCAGCCCTGACAGGAGGAGCAGGACACAGCTGGGGGGCCAAAACCATCGTTGGCTTCTTCCCACCTTCCCTTTACTGCCTACCCCTTAGGAACTTCCCATGATAAACAGAGACAGAGGTGGCGTTTAGCAGTGCTCATCAGCAAACTTCTGACAAAACAGATTTCCAGGGAAAAACTGATTTATTGACACTAACATGCTTTAACCTTCAGTGCTCCAGCTTCCCAAAAGCTCATTTGCTGTCTTGCTGGGGAATCAACACTTCCAGTGTCCACTGCCATGGGCAGTCCCAGAGCCAGGGACAGCAGTGCAGGGGTGCTGGACTCACCACCAGAACCCCAAAATTTTGGGGCTCGGTGCTTCCCAGTACAGGATGCTGGGAGAGAAGTGAGCTTCTCTCACTGCCGTGAGCTTCAAACAAGTGCCTGTGCCCCCATATAACTCGAGTCCTGATTCCAGAAGCCAAATAACCAGATCGCTTTGTGCCTCACCTTTTGGCAGTGTAACATGTGGACCTGGACTTTTCCAGCTCATTCACAGTTAAGTCCGTGCACTTCTGCTACATAACACATTCCAGGCCTCATTTCCCCCTGGGGGGGGAGGAAAAATAAAGGCACTGCCTTTCTTTTCTCTTCTGACTAATCTACATGGTAACCTCGTTGGGCCAGGACCTATTTCTTGTTACGTGTTCGTACAGTGCCTGGCACAAAGGCAACCTAATCTCAGGCCCCTTTTTAATGCAAATGTAATAGAGAACTGGGCTGTTTGAACAGAAAGGGTAATTTTGGTTCCCCCTCGGTAATGGACTTTTTCTCTGGGAACAGATAATTGGGCTGTTTTGTCATTATTCTTTTTAAGTGAGGTTAAGGTGCGAGCGGAGGTAAAGTGAAATATGTATTGTGGGCTAATCAGCAATTCACATCAAAATGTGCTGGGGCAGAGCTCACCCGGCACTTGCTGAACTCACTGGATGGGTTGTACTAACACAATTAAAGGAAGGATTTGTGGATCGTTATGCTCGCATGTCTTCTTTTACTGCAGAACAGAGAAGGGTCTGAAGACTGGAATCATGTCCATAACAATTATGGGTCTAGACAGGGACATGCCTGGAGGCATCAGCTGTGGTTAGAGCAGCTTAAGGAACTGCCTCCTCTGGAGGAAGCAGTCGGTGAGGCGGGGATGCTCATGCTCCTACCACAAGGTGCAGCAGAAGAGGCTTCAGCCCAGCGGCAGTCTGAGCGGAGACATTTCACGGGGCTTTGCAGAGGGCCAGGAGGGTGGACACGACCAGGCAGTGCCCCTCAGCTGAGGGGGCAGTCGCTGTTAGAACCGCTGGCAGCTGGTTGTGCTTTCTTGCTCCGGAGCCACTGGGGTCTGGGGAGATGCAACCTGGTAAATTTGGCCCAAGGAACAGAAGATTTGGTCCTTTATCCCTACATGTTACCAGTTATGGGAAGCCTGCTTCTCCTCGCAAAGGGAAACGGGTTTTTCATGGTGCAAGGGTTCAGAATTTAGAGAAAAAAATAAATATTCTTCATCAACTTTGCTGTCAAAATGCATTTCAAATTCACCAACCTCTATCTTGGTGATATTTGTTTCAGTCCGAGAGAAAGCAAAGGGCTGCCAATCTTCCATCATTTCTTAGCATGAAGGTCAGCTTATCAGAAAATAACATCAGCGGCAGACATTTAAAATACATTTATTCCAAGGTTTCTCCCACCCTTTCCCATGAATAGTAGATTTAAAACTTCTACCAGATAGTCCAGCTTTTCCAAACCAATAATGGGCTATTCTGGTCAGTCTTTTAATGCAATGCACCTGGTTTGCTTCCGAGTGCAAGTCAGAGTGCTGATATGAATCACGAAGCCGTATATGAAATACACTTTGGCTCTATTAGAAACTTTCTTCCACTGCAATATCCACGTGACCAAGATTTAAATCAAAGGGGTCCTCTCCACCGGCATGCAGGAAGAAAAATCCTTGGCTCCAGCACTTAAACCTTTCCTTAGCAAGACGGATCCAAATTCTGACAACCCCCTAGAGACACTGTAAAGAAAACCTGCTCATTCCAGCTGTGACCCAAGTCTCAGAATTCCTTTTACACTTAGATTTTAATCCTCTAATTACATGATTTGTAAGCTACTGAATTCTCTGTTCATGAGAAATTATCTGGGATAGCTTGCAGAAAGAAAAAGGTGGTATGTTCTTACAATGTTTAAATTCTCACACAAGCAAGAAATTTTGGACCAAACCTAAAAAGCCAATCTGAGTAAGAAAATAATTAGCGTACACTCATTCCTTTAAATGTCAGGAAAAATTGTCCAATATGTTTGAAACTTCAATGCCTTTTTTTTTTTTTTTTTCCCAACCTCTTAGGCATCAATGGCTTTTTAACAGGACTTAGTATGCGATTTTCTTAAGGCAATTTTCAGTGTTTCTTTCACCCTTGGAAATAATGTACTGGCTTAATCTTTCCCTGCTGACATCATAAGGATGATTTCTCCACTTAAAAAGGTCTTCGAAACAAAAGGAATGAAAAAAAAGACTACATTTACAGTTTCTCTGCTGAGCAGACAAGCCATACTTTAGGATCATTCAATGACAGCCTGTGGGACAATTGTCCATGCAAATGATTACACACTGCAATATATGTCCCAGCAATCCCTAAATAAATTCTTACATTACAGTCCAGGCTGCTGTAGAGAATCCAACTGCCTCTCATTTGTGACTCGGGAGAGCTGGGTTATGCCTCGCCTTGCCACTGCCCTCTGGCACGCTGCCCTGCAAAAATCTCTTTGCCTGTCTCTGTTTCTCCACTTGTAGGACGGGGATCGGGATATCCTCACAAAACACCCTCCTATAGAGGGATCAATGTATGATTGTTGTTTCATCCTTTCAAATGGCTCTCTTGGAAAGCAAAGAATTTCAGTCTTCATTAAGAGCACAACAGTTGGTGTGTCTGCAGCATTTTTAAAGGCGCTTTCACATCAAGCTCCGAGGATGTGTAAAAGAAAATACCTCTGAAACAAATTCTGTTTGTTTTTCATCCATTGTCTGTATATACTGACATGCAGTTCATCTTATCTTCAAGGGGGAAAAAAAAAAGTTAGCACTTAAGCACTTATTTCTGCTGCAAAACCATCCATACAAATAAAAGAGAGACAGAGAGAGACAAAGTGCTCTGTATGGGCACTTTCCGCTGACAGAAAATGTTCCTACCCCAATAAACTGGAGCACGCACTGGGAGGACAGCACTACTCTTGATTTTCATCTTTTAAAGAAAATGAAGAAGAATGAATAGCTATGCCTCACTTACTCTTGAAGCAAATCAAAAGGAATATTCTGGTATCTATTTTTTATCCTCCTGTTCTCGTTAATGAAAACAAAAGACCTAAATATTTGATTACTTCCCCACCATGTCAAAGATAATAGTTCATGTCCTTTCTAGTTTGACAGAAAGGAGACTTGTTAGATCTGAGTCCTTTCATCTGAAACACTCGCACAGGTTTCCACTGGTCTAACCTATTAAAATAAAGTTGAGCCCTGAAAAGCTTGGTTTCTTTTTTCTTTTTTTTTTTTTCCCTTTTGGAACTGCACTGCAAGCAATGATTAGATTGCATTTCCCAATAAATCTATAGGGATCAGTGAACCAAAATAGCTACTCCCTTTCAAACCCATCAATTACCAGGCTTCCTTTGCTAATGATGTTACCATTTCGTGATTTGCCTTAAAACTCACCCTGTTCCATTCCGAGCCCTTAAAAAACAAAAATTATCCATGCTAAAGGCTGTGTAAAATGCATTTGGGATGTTCATGTTTATGAATTTGTGTTTTAGTTATTTCAGCAGCACTCGCAGTTTTAATTGGGGAGAATCTCAGACATGCAGGATCTTTAGAAAAGGTGGTTGAAGTGAAAACACGTCTCAGCAAGACAGCAGCATGTCAGTACAGAAAAAATCTAAGTGACCAGGAACTGATTTGAACTAATAAGGACATGAAATAATAAGGGAGGATAATTTTAAGAAATTTATAGGTATAGATAGGGAATTGTATTTCAGAAAATCACATGTAGCATACAATTACCAGAAAGTCATGGGAAGAATGACCTTACTCTACTGGGGTCATTCAAATTATTCTAATAGCAACTTCCTGCTTGTGAGTACTGGCCATAAATATGGGTATTTTGACTTGTTAGTTGCATTTTTCTTTCCTTGATGTACTGAATAGTACATTTTATTACCATGCAGTTCCTATTTCATTGCCACCACTTGCACTCCAACTGCATTCCAGTTCAGCTGTTGACCCAAGAAATCATCAGGAATCATCAGGAATCATCTTTGTACCCAGCTGTACCCCAACTCTTCCACCATCCCATATAGAACCCTCATTTTTCCACTTAAAATTGATTTGTTCTACACAATTCTCAAAAATCAACGCACAGTACGATGCATGTATTTATTTAAACAGAACTTTTATTTCCAGTCATTACTGGTGCAGCAGCATTTTTCTTGCTGATGTTTTAAGTAGTCTGAAGAGAAAAACAGGCAGAGAGAGAAGAAGATAAAAAAGTCGATTAAATGACTCCAGTCTTTCAGGGGAGTTGTGCCAGCCTGTCGCTGGATGGATCAGGTGGAGAGTTCTTTCCAAATGGTTGTGTAACCACAAAAAAAAAAAAAAAAGGGAAATAAATCAGGGCATGATTAGTCTCTGTAGCCAGAACTGGGTAAGAGAACAAATCAAATTTAACACTAGGAAAGCAATAATGGAAAGCGCCTGTCTCCCCGACAGTTCCCTTGAGACAAACAATCCGACAGCGCTGAGTTGAGCCAAGGCAGCCTCCTCTGAGGTATCAGGAAAGCTGCTTGTCCATGCTGAGAACTTCGCAGAAAAAAATACCAGCCGTAGCCTGTCCCTTGTTAGCATTATGGATCCCTATCTTTAACAAAGATAAGCAATTTAACAACATGCTATACTCCAGAAACTTATTAGTCACCCTCTGAGATGCTCAATTAACAGTTTCACAAGGCAAAGGAGCTAAAAGGAGCCAAAAACTCTCAAGTGCCTTTGAAACAGTTTATGCTACGTAAAGATCACATTATTTTTTTTCCTTAGTGTTTTCCCTTGAGCTGATGGTGTAGCAGTCTCTAACACTTCCCGCTGGACGTGCTCCCTCTGCCCATGGTGGTGCTGAGCGCTGCCCACCAGGCGCTGCCTTCCACGAGCCAAGAAGTAACCACAGGGATGGAGCCAAAACACTGAAGGCAGACAGATCGTTCCTACAAGAAAACCCACTTGATAACTACTAAAGCTTTTGTTCCACATGATGAAAACCAGCACCGGTATGGGTTACACGGCTCAAAGAGAAGCCTGCTAATAGCGCACTCGCAAACCTTAATTCATCCATTTTGCTAACAGCATTTATCTCAATTTAATTTTAGAAGAGTAACATGGCCCTGGCTAAGGCACTAGCAAATATTCAGGATAACTCACACAGACATAAACATTCACCAGATTATCAAATGCCTATGTGAAGTCAGAACTAACCATGTAACAAAGTGACCAAAGAAACTCATCTTGTATTTAGCAAACCAAACATCTTTGGTTGCACATCTGCCTGCTTCGGCCCCCCCAAGGCCAGCTCAGTGGCTTCCCCAGACCGGTGGGAAGCTATGAAACGTGCTGCCTCCATCACGTTACCTGACACGAGTGGCACAGCCCTGACACAGAGTTTAAGGGGCAGATGCAGCCCCGAGAGGTGAGCTGGGACTGCAGCCTTCCACCTCGCCTCACCTTGCCAGCCAGCAGGGCTGCACTTCATCCCTGCCTTCTGCCAGCCAGGAAGAAATGAGATGGTGAGAAATTTATTAGGCTTTATAATCATGCATAACAATCTGCTGTACATCACGACTTAAACTGGAAAATATGCCTGACAGCAGAATTTCACCCTCGTTAGAGAAAATGAGGAAAGGTGATTGTGTGTGATCCTTGCCCCGTGCCTCCATGGTGAGACAGAAAGAAGACACGGCAACAGCGCTTCTTATTAATTACACGTTCTCTGTTTGAATAGATGGGGGTATGGAGATCTGTTTGCTTCTTCCTCTGTTCACTGGTAGAGTACAAAAAAAACCCCACTTTTATTAATTGGACAACAATACTTAAGGCTATAAGACACTTAAACTCCTAAACTCCACAGAGGAATCTGGAGCTAAAAATGAGGTACTTAACTTTCCAATATGGATGAAGGAGAACCAACAGTGAATTTTAAGATAACTGAAATTATTAGAGCAAAAAAACACAGCTGTCAGGGAGGTATGTGCCTTGTGTCTGATCCTTCTCTACACAAGAGGCTCTACCCCATTGGACATTCCCTGCTTTGGGTCTATTGCCTGCATCATTTCCATTAAAACTAGGTAAGCAAGGAGAGGGGACTCTGTGTGTTCAAAAGCAGCTAGAGAAAGTGTCCCTTGCTCTCCCTGTGCTCCCTGGTGACCAAAGCACTTAGGAAAAGCCAAACTGTACCTAGAGGAACTTCTCCATGTTGTGCAAGAGGCCATGCCTACACCAGGGCACCCTGTAGCAAATTCCAGATAAATGAAACTCAAACATCCTGTGCTCCATCACCCCCGACAAACTTCTAGTTACTCCTGGAAGCACCAACAGGGCTTGGTCCCCAAGACATCTCTCATGCCCACAGTCCAGCTCGAGAGCCAACTCTCCTTGCAAGCGAGTCTGTGAACTAGCTTGCCCATCATCAGCTGCTTGCTCCTTGGCTCCCTTCATCCCCTTCTCAGCCCTTCGGAGAATGATCTGAGATCATGGAGTTATGAAGTAACGCATCTGAGGGTTTACATTTACACTTGTCTCTGGTTTAGCAGAGTGTTTGAGTACTTCAAGTTTTTCTCTATTAACTATGAGCACTAGAAAATTAAAACCCAAGCAAGCTGCGAGATTGAGACCTGGTACTCAGAGAAAGCAATGACACCGGAGAGTTGGCAAACTCATTTAAACATCGACGTGATGCTGCTACACTGAACTGCACTGAACGTGCCTAGCAGTGCCTGGATTTCTCCAAGAACTTACACTCCACTGTCACGAGATCTCAGATACCTACAGCTCTTGAGGTTAGTGCTCTAAAACCTAAAACAACCTAAAGCGTTACGGGTGGGTGCCACGGAGTAGCCACAAGATGTTTGTCAGTGATCCCACTTACCTTACTCCTGCAGTACTCTGACTTTGCTCAGTGAGTAATGCCAGAGTAAGGACTGCCCCTTCACAGCACCAGCGCGGGTCAGTCGTGGCACTCGGCATATAAATTAGCTGCACTCGGCTGTAATGTTTTCCTTCCTCTGCTGCACTGCTCCGCAATTAATTACTGCCATTACAGCACCTACACGGAGTGCGCGTGACAACTCGCCTCGCGTAACAGTGTGAAGAAAGAGCAAGTCCTTCTGAATTCAGGGAAAAATCTCTGAAGTGTAAATAGATAATCAAATTCAGACGAGATTAAAATTAGCAGACTATCAACCAAGTGACACTATTAATTAATGTCCACAACAAGCAGGGACAGAAAGGGCTCTGAAAAGACCAAATGTAATTTAATTAAACAAATGGGAACATATGAAAGAAACCATAGCAGATAACTACATGAAAAGACAAATAAAGATTTCACCAATAACTGATGTTACATTATTCACTGTATAAAATAAACTTAGTGTTATTCTCTATTTACATAGTAAAATGTAGTTGGAAAACCTTGGGATTTTAGCTGTAACCATGTGCAATAGTGATACTTGCCCTTTGCATTAATAAATGAAGTTTTGTTCTCTTGTAGCATGTAACGTTAGACCATGTGAGTGCAGAATATACATATGTACCCACAGCAATCTTGTGATGCAAGGGAATACTATTATTCTGATTTTATGGATAGAGTTTTACAACCTCATTAGTCTTGAGGCAACAAAGCTTTGTTGGTAGGGTTTGGCTTGACATTACAGAGCGTGAAAAATCACATCCCACAATCTACATGACTGAAATAGGCAAAGTTTCTGATGTAAATGCAATGAGGTTGACATCAGCTTTGCTTCTACTTATTCAATACAGCCAGCTACACTGGCAAAATGCCTCTTCTACTGCTTCTCCACTGGGGATTCAGCCCACCAGGCTAGTCGGGAGGGATATGGTGGCACAGATAAGCCTCAATTCATGAGGGAAGGAAGGGACTTGCCAAGGGACATGGGTGCTTGTGCCACAGCAGGGAACCAGCTCGCACAAGAAGAGCCCATCCTGGATGCAGGGGCGGAGCAGGCACAGCAGATGCCACCAGCTGAGCCAGAGCCCAAATGCATACTGGCTCCTCAAGGAACAAAACTAGGACAGAAAGAAAAGAAACTCATACAAACCACAACCTTTAAAAACTATAATCCTGCCAGTACTGAAGCTTCTTCCAACGTAAAAATTTCACCTTAAAAAATCACAGTCCAGAACAGTTGTATTATAACAAGATGTTCTTTTCTCTATTGAGATAGGCAAAATTCTTTTAAAAGACAATGCCACCAAATGGTTTGCCATTAAAATCTATCATCACAGCACTGCATAATGTGGCAGTTTCCTAATTGCCACTGTTTCCTATATCGTTTTGCTAATCAATCCATTTGATTTTACTTCCTTTCAATCACTCCACACAGGAATCATGGAGTGGTGTGTGTTTCTAATGAGATCCTGCAAGGACCCTGTGTAATTGACCCCAAGCTATACAACATTTTTATCAACAAGCCAGAAGAAAATACGAAAACATTATTTGATAAAAATGTCAAATGACTGACAAAGATTAGAAGAGCGGTAAATAATGAAGTGGAGAAGGTATTGATTCAAAGCAAGCTGATAAGATCGACACCAGCAAACATTATGTGCTCCACAGTACAGATATTAAATGTGTCCTAAATCCTAATTAGGATTTAGGGTAAACTGAATCCTAGGAGCAAAGAACACAGGAAGCTTTTACAGGTTGGAGAACTCTGTTTTGGAAAGCAGAAGCTAAAAACCAGAAAGAACTGGAAATCGTGATGAGGAGCTGCCTTTGTAGCAAAGGGGCTGATGCATCCCCCGACCGTGTTAACAGAATAAAGCCACACAGGAACAGAAAGATTGTACCACCCTGTTAATGTGCGTTGGTACAACCACAGCACTACAGAGCAGTGCTGTCCCCATGGTGGATCTTGCATTAAACAGCCACAAGAGTGATTAAAAGAAGAGTAAACGTGCTAAGCGCATCATGTATATAGCTTGATCTATGCAGTGTATCAGAGAGAAGAAGAGGGCACGAGCTATCACAGCTCACTAATACCTACCTGGGATAAGCAGCTCAATAGCTGAAGCATCTTTATGAAACAAACAGAGCTGCGACACAATCCAATAGCCGGGAACTAAGCCAGGCAAGTTCTGACTTGAAATGAGATGCTCGCTTTTAATAGTGAAAGTAATTAACAACTGGAAACGATTTATCGGGAGTTAAGCTGCGTTCTTCAACACCGAAAAGCTGCATTTGACAAGTGGATGCTTTCTGAAGGACACGGCCCAGCTCAGCTGGATTAACTGGGGCAGCCTTGCAGCAGGTGCTGGGCAGGAGGTCGGGGCTGGTCCCCGCTGGCTGCACGAGCCCCGGGGCTCCGGGTCAGCCCCTGCGCCTTCACCTCTGGCCGTGAGGGCTTCCTTCGGGTCGCTGAGTTTAACATCTACTCTCCTTTCATTTAGAGTATGCAATTTAAACCTATAACCGCTGCTTTAATTTAATGGTAATTAAACCTGAGCCAGCCTTGGTGTTTTCTCGCTATTTCTCGCTAGCGACGCGCTATTGCAGAGGAGGAGTTGAACGCAGTCTGCTGGAGCTGCACGGGAGGGGACAGGGACACCAGCACAGCCGACTCTCCCATGGGACAGTCACAGCCTGCAGTGTAGAGGGATGTGTCATCAGAAACCTTTTTCAGCACAAGGGACCACCAGAGCATGGGGCAACTTAGGAGCAAAGATCCCAGGAGTTCATCAAGCCCTGCCATGCAGGGGACAATTCTGCCCCCTGAGGTACGCTTCCCTCAGGCTCCCATCCCGTGGCAGTGCAGGATTGCCCTCGTCTTCATCCATTTTTTCTCCTCAGTGACACCATTTGGCCAACACTCCCCTTTCTGAAAAAGTTTTTCCCCCTCTGTCCCTTGGCCCCAAGTCTGAGCCCATTCAAGCCTCGTGCAGGCTTTGGGAAGCACCCGCAGTCCTTCTGGCACAGCAAAATAAACCAGCCTGACACAGCCCACACCGGTTCTGAAAGCGTCTCGTTCATTGGTACTGCACGGAAAAGTGCAGACTTATTGAAAATAAACACAATTTTAAAGGTTTTCACCGAAAGCTCGTTCAACTGGTCAACAAATGGTGCGATCTTGCAAATATTATTTACAGGCAGGGAGTGCAGAGCGCAATATATCCTCGCTGAATAATGCACTCCAAGCAAGCACCCATTAGTGGTGATGATTACGCACCAGAGCACCTCATTAAGCCTTTGACTCTGGTATCCATCTCATCAAGACAATTGCGCACCGTTGTCGTGCTCCGCCGCTATGACACAACCTGCCACGCTAGGAAAGGGGCAACTTCTGAAAACTGCAAAGGCACTGCTGCCAGCAGCAGTGAGAAACGGGAAAGGCTCCATATGTTTAAGTGACTCCAAGAGGGAATGTTTAAAAACAGAATCCAATTACTGCAGTCCCGAAAGGCTGATGCTTCCTGTGCTGGGGACACAGACACACACACACAAACACACACACACCATATCCCAACATAAGCAAAGTCTATTTGTTCCTCTTTGTGTACAGGCACACATCTCACTGTGTGTAACGAGAGTTACATGCCTGCACTCAGGGGAGTCTTCAGCGAATGGCAAGAAGAAATACCTTTAATCTTAATAAACTTTAGAATAGAACAGCATAGAATAGCATAGCATAGAACAGAACAGAACAGAACAGAAGACTTTCCTATGCATTACATCAAATTAAATGAAATAAAATTGCACTCTTTGACCAAAACCAACAGAAATACAACCTGGAAATCTTTAAACAAAAGGCTGACATATTTTTTCATACAACACCCAGACTGGCTGCAAAACTTAGGCCTGAGAGCCATGCATTGTAGAAGTGTTTTTTAAAAGCTTTGTCGTGTTATGAGCACACAGCCAAGTATTCTGTACTTTTCATTTGCAAAGCACCTTCCAATCATTAGTTAAGGTAGCTAACAACTACCAAAAAGCAGAAAACAAAACCTGTATGCATATGATGATCTGGAAAATCATATCTAACAGTTATGCTTTAAAACCCCTTCTGGTTAAAGCAGAAGGCATAAAAGACTTTGCTCATTACACATTATCACGCACATGACTAATAAAAGACTCAAGAAGAGTCTATAGAGAATGGAGTATGAGATTTACTCAACCACCGTGTTCAATAGTGATGACACAATCCATAACCTCGTCACTGAAATAACTACGAGTGCCTTCAAGCAGTAGCTAAGTTGCAACCAGCACCACCAAGCACCACTTCAGATGACAATACACATAAGCAAATGACAATACACCTAAGCAACATGTTTTTCAAATGAAAAACATTATATTGCTGTCTTTGGATTTTGGTGTGGTCTTGAAATACAATTTGGGCTTTATATAAATATAAGTGTGCTTAAAAATGAAAACTAATGCTTGTGGTAGCACTTCTATGTCAAGTGCTATGGATCTACCAACTATCAACCAACAGGAGTGATAAAGAAGAAGGAGCCTCAAACAAGCCATGCTCTTTGGTTCCATTCCTGTTATTAGCAGAGAAACTGCAATTATTATTTCAATGCTGTAAACACACACAGCTCTTGGAAACTATCTGAGGCCTGAGTGGAGAGGACTTTGCTGAGCGTTGCTTTGGTGAAAGCAGCTCTCCTTTCATTAAGCTATCAGCAGGGAGGTCAGTAATAAAAAACTTCCTGAGGAATACTTCACATTTTCAAGTGGAATACTTTAAATCTTCTAAAATGAAATTCATTTTCCTGAAGTACTCATGGGAGTTTATATGGAGATGAAGAACATGAGTGTCACTTCTATGCCTCAACCATTTGATCACGCAGAATGCACAAGCCTTGATGCTGGGCAGGTTTTAGTCGCCAAAGTGACAACCTTCTTGCCACAAGCCTTGGTGGCTTCTCCAGCAACCGCTTCCCACAAGTCAGCACCTCTTCTGCTGATCTGCTTTTTGTGGGGCCCATGAAAGATTTTTTCTTTGAAACGATGCTGGCGACATAGGAGGGCCATCTCAGAAGTTTCAGGAACATAATAAAAGCCTGTGTGCTCTGAAATAAAATTAGGATACTAATGTGACTTTGGCTTTCTCAGCAGAGTGGAGCCTTGTTGGTTTATTGCACACAATTCAGTGAGAGCCATACCTTTCACAGGGTGCAAAAGTGTGTTGTTTCTTTTTTTAATAACAGCTACAGAAAATCAATAGATTTCATGAGTTCAATTAATCCCCACAGCTGCTGTGCTAGAGGCAGATGGAAACAAAGACATTTTCCTTCTCTAACCTTTGGGACTAATCTACCCCACTGTTGTCTGTAGACAGGCGTAGCCTTTGAGTACTTTAGACTGTGGTTCCCATTAAAGCAGGTTTTCCTGTAATTTGTGATTTTTAAGGGTAAGCCCTTACAATTTATCAAGGTAAGCCAGTGCTACGCCATGTTCTGAACTAACAGACTTATGCAGTCATTTATATTTAGATGTGCTGGATAGCCCTTCAACACAAAGGCACTAGGATTTAGGTTTGGATAATGGATCAGGGTCTGCCCCCTCTTAGCCTTGCTGAGTTACCTGGAGATTCATGCTACAAGACCTACCTACTGCTGGTGCTTATCATTAAGTAATTAGAGGAGCACTGCCTACATGAAAACCCCATTTCAGATTTTTTTTCCTAGGGCACTGTATTTTCAGGAGGCTGGAGGCTGGGCAACTTTCCAGGGGAGCCCTCATCCCATGTTCAGTGGCTGTGGAGCACCAGGTATCACCGACACACATCAGATTTCTCATCTTTTTCGGGGGCAACTATATATGGTTTGATTCCAGTTTAACCCTTTTCACCTGTATGATTGAAACCTGCCAGATCCCTCTTTTTGCGACATATTTTCTTGTCCAAACTCTGACCTGGCTTTGACAACCAACTGCTTGACAGGGCCTGGACACCCGCGAAGCAGCCCAAGCACACAGGGGACCTTACTGAAATGTGCGACATGCAGCCCACATCTTCCCCAGAAAGAAGGTTAGTGCTTTATTTCTCCTTCTGAACAGCCAGTTTGGGTCCCCTAATGGGCTATAAAGCTGGTCCTGACTAATTGCTCTGTGGTAAAAACAGTGACCTCAAGTAGATCACTGTCCTTTATCGCTGCCTGATTTTATACCCAGAGAGTTATCCTGGTGTAAAAAGATGCCTTTTCACATCACAAACAAAATACAAGCTTTTGTGTTTCCAATTCTCACGTGGCATTTTTTTGCCAGTGGCAAATTTGAGCTAAATTTGAAATGTTTATTGAGTGATTCACCTTTTGCACAGCCCAGAGCAGCTGCCTTGTGACAATGTTTTTTCCCCCAAAAAAGCAATTTCTACATGAGCACGCAGCACACCATTACAAGGGAATGCAGGGGACCTACTGAAGGGCTGCAATGGCCAAAGAGAAAGTGATGTGCCTCGGGTCAGCGCTACAGCCCTGCACAGCGGTCTGTGTCCCGCCATCAGCTTCAGACGTATGAGGGTTTTGCAGCAATACAAGATCATTTGGCTCTACTCCATCTATCACAAGGGGGAAAAAAAGAAAAAAAAAAGGTCAATACTGGAATCTCTGAAGGGCTGGTATGTTACAGGCTGGGTTTCTGTCCTGTCTTATCTGTTGCCACATCTCACAGCATGGCAGGCACCTGCTGAAGGAGGAACAGGAGCTTCTTCTACACTCTCCTGTTGGAGACTGTGGATCAGTTTGTATTTCTCAACATGACGATTGTGGCTGCCAAACCTGATAATGAAAAATTGAAAGTCAAATAACCCCTATTAGTCTGTCAAAGGTTGATGGAGCTGGTATTCTATTTTCCCATTGTGAACGACGACCATTGTTATGAGCTGACAGGCAAATCTCCGCAGAAATATGGACTCTTTGTGGGAGCTATTTATAGCAATATATGACAATGCAGTGCTGTAATATGCATACTAAAGCATTGCTCAGGATGTGCAAAGCCCTGCGGTACAATCTCTGGATTGTAAGGCAAAATTCCATTCAGATAAGAACATTTGAGAGGCCTAAACAGATGAGATATGGAGAAGTGAGGAGGAATGATTTGGGTTTTGCTATAGCATGGCACCAACAGCGTGAGCATGTACAACAGTCCTTTGGGGATGAGTAGGGACCACATTTATCAATAGCACAAGAGCAAAACCCATCAGTTTGGAGTTTATTTTGTTCTGCTTCTCTTTCTTTTCTTTTTTTGTTGGATTCATTTTGTGACCAGTTAAAAAGCAAACCTGGTCTGTGCCTGGATGCCAGAAGAAGAGGGAGGTGCTGCTCATGATGCTCAGCTTTTTTAACTTTTATTTCCCATTTTTACCTCCTTATTCTCAGGAGCTGGTAACTAGAAGCATCTTCATTTGATGACAGAAGGCATCATGGTAATGCTACATGGTTTGTAGATTGAACGCTGTAAATCAGGGGTCACTGCTACTACAGGGGCTGTGTGGGATTTTGACCACTGTCTTCAGTGCTGCCACATAGCCTAAATGTTTTTGAACCCTATGGTGACACACTTGTGTATCAGTGAAGAGCAGTAAAACCCAGTATGAGTTAATGGGACAGGAACTCCTCAAAGACAGCCTCAGTTCGTGGTAGCGGTGTAGGCAGTAGGAATGCAGTCAAATTCTTTGTTTCCCTATTGGAGACATCAGTTTTGCAAAACTTCTACAGTCTGCACTAGCTTACTTGATACAAAAGTCCTGAGCATACAGATAACACACTTATGGGCACTATATAGATATCTGTGCTAGATAGTGTTACTGTGAAGAGATAAGATACTAACACACGCACCTATAAAGAAAAGAAGCTGAGACCCACAAAACAGTATGAGCACAGAGAGCGGCTTAAGGCTCACCAACTTCTCTGGCTCTTGTTACCACACCTTTTAACCAAAAACAAAACAAAAATAACCACAAAGCTCAGCGACAATCTTTAAAATCCTTGAGCACGGAGGTCACCAAATTCCACACAAGTCAGCAGTGCCACACGCACTCCTTGCCGCTGTCCACACCAGCTTGCCTTTGCTCCAGACTCACCAGTTACAGTTTTTTCCCTTTCTTGCCTTGTTTTCTGGTTACCGAAAGACTACTGTATATAGGAGGTGATCTGCATTGTGCATGGGTTTACAATTATGGCATACAGTTGCTCGCTTTGTCAAGAGAAGAGAAGGTGAATGTTAGTCTCTTAAACTGCATACAAGTGTTTATGAACTTCCTCCTGAAGGGAGGAAAGAAAATTGTGCATTTATGTGATGACCGTGAGTTCTACTGGCTCTGAAAACCACCTCGCCTCTTCTAATAAACCTCCTTCATTTTGAAGCAGAGTTTTCAAAGCTGTTTGATGCTTGTTCTAGTCAGATGGAAGCAGCTGGGGCCTCACCACCAATTTCAAGGAGAGAAAAGCTGGCCAGCAAAAGCCAATTGAAAACCCCTTCCTGAAACACCTTCTGCATTTGCTTTGCTGTTGTTTTTGCTAAACTTCAGATTGCTTCAAGTAGGAGCTGCCTCTGTCCTGAATACCAAAGCTCTCTTCATGTTCAACCTTTCTAGTACAATAAAAATGGATTAATAATTTACTTCAAGCAATCAAAAGATTTCCAATAATAATGAGGAAGTGCTTCAGACTGAGACAGTGAAGGATAATTTTGATCACATTAAATCATAAAACAAGATCACATATGTATGTGCTATGAATACATATGAGGATTACTGTTCTAAGATGATATGAAGCACTAAAATGTATCTGAACAAAACAGCAATGTGAAAATATATTCCAGGGCACAACAACAAAATCACAATTATTCAACACGATTTCCTATTCAGAAAGTTTTCAAACTTATCAGGCTCAACCTTTCCTTCAAAATAACTGGAATGTTTCCAATGACACTCGAGGTCCTGCCCCTCAGTACCGGTTATTGCTTAAAAAGCTGATGCAAACATCTCCCATTTTGTTTTCTTTACTTTTTCTGTTTGGTTCCTCGTGACAACTATGAAATAGAAGTAAAACTGTTGTCCACAGTTAACTCAAAGTTATCTGCTGATTTCCAAAGACTTTGTATCGGCCCCTTGATTTTGGCTGTCACTTTTGTAGGGGTAGCTGCTTCGTGACCCTCCCTCTGAAATATCAAGCTGGTTACAGGTTCAGGAATTACCCAAGATCTATTTTTCAGAAAAGAAATATATATACATGTATATATATATATATATAACCATCAGATTTGCACTAGTCAACCATATTTGACAGCTAATTGGATCAAACACTTAAAGGAAACAAGTTATAGATGATTTAAAACAATTAAAATCTTATTTCAGTAAGATTTCAGTGGCAGAGCTAGCCTTAAAAGCAGGGATTTCAGCTCTAAGCCAGGATGAATAATTAGCTGACTCAGACACGTATTTATGGGGACAATAGCACTGCACTAGGCAGAGAGACACTAAAATAATGACAAGTGAATTAAAAAACCTGCGTTACCGATGTGAGGAGATGACAGCTGATGCCTCTGTTGTCACATAAGAGGAGGGGTTTGCTATTATTTGGGCCCCCGGAACCTTTTATGAAGCTGTTACGCTGATGACTGACTCAGAAGGCGGTGTTGTAGTTGATTAGGGGTACTCAAAATATTTTGTTCAATCGTGCCACACATTTTTTCACCAGAAAGGAAAGACAAGGGGGGAAGGTAGGAGCTGAACTGGCTGTGAGACATCATTCTCCGCAGCTATGGCAAACGCAGACAATAAAAAAAATGCAATTCAGTACCAATTCCCTATCAGACAATACTGTATGTGCCCTAGCCCATAACTACGTCAGCCTGGCAGAGCCAAGTGTGGGGCTGCAGCAACCTTGTGCCCACGGGAAGGTCCCCTTCTCCTTAACGATGATGGGACCATGAGCTTTGTGTCCTCATTGCCACCCCAAGAGACCCTCATCGTGCTCTGCTGGGAGGCCTCGAGGCTCTGCAGGGCCACAGGAGAGCCCCTCAGGGTGCTGAATGGTCTGGGGACGGCAGCTGCAGCGTACAAAGGGACAATGTCAACACTTTGCTCTAAACCTGTTTCTCAAGGCCTTCTGCAAATACCACTGCAGCATTCACGTTGGTTCAGGGGCTGATCTGCTGAACTTGCAAGCCATCAGTAGAGGAGCCCACTCACAAATCTTTGTGTGGAATAAGAACTGCCGACTTAGTTCCTTAGGTACGTTAAATAAGAGAGTTTTAACTTTAAGTCGAGAGAAAAGCTCAGAAAGTTAAATACAAAACACAAGAGATTATGCAGAAATTGATCCTTGAAAATTCTTGCACTTATGCAATACCAGAAGGTTTCATCTTCTCCGAGGCTGGAGGTCTTAGCTCATTAAATGCCAATACTTTGGCTATTACTCCAGTTTGTGTTGTGGTTCAGAGCCTATAAATCTGACATGGTTATAGGTGAACAGCTGCACTGGGGAGGCTGCAATAAAAAAAATACACAGCAGGGCACTGGATCTTCAGTATGGAGGGAAGTTGTTGTTCTTTACACCAATCTCAGGAGATTAACCAATGGAAAAGCGTGTCAGACAGCAGGATTTCACGGTCCAGAAATCCAAAAATAAGATAAAACTCCAAAATCGAATTACCACTCCTGCCAATAAGCTATTACTGTGCAGTTATTAAATACACTCAGACATTCACATGACCACGTTGCACTGTAAATCACACTTGCAGACAGTTCATTTAATGAGCAGTGTTTGAGTAGACAATCTGTTTTGGACTAAATTAAATATATAACTCCACTTGCTCCAAAATGTGCTCACACATAAACTTTGCTGCAATCGTCACTTAAGGAAAAGAAAAAGTGAAGAAAAACAAAGCATCGCCGAGTGCCATTTTTCTGTTCTAAAAAGTAGCAATCAGGAACTGAAGCTTAATTTAATTTAATAATTTACCTTTAAAGAACTTGCTGTAAAGCTGGATGATAGCCCAGAAGAAAATACATAGCATTTAGCCCGAAGTTTTTAGTAATTAAAATATTACACCACTGATTCAATTTACTTATGTTACAGTAAATGTTTTCCACCTTGAAATACACTTTGTGGATGTAAATATCACGCCCAGCCTCCTGCTAGCTGCTCCTACCTCGCAGCACCGCTCCGTGCCCTGCCTTTGGCACTTTGCTGGAGTCTGCTCCTGTCGCTGTGCCCAGCCTTGGTGGCCCCTGCTGAAATGAGATGGGGACGGGAGAGCTCAGCGAGAACCCAAGGACAGTGACTTGCCCCAAAACCGGACAGTGACACATTTTAACGGTGCTGGGGACACCCAACAGCGATGGGGATAACGTGACTGCTACAGCTGTAACGTGCATTTTGTACCCGGAGCGGATTTAAAGGGGATATGCAATTTCATGCCGCAGGGGCTGAGCCAGACTCCAGTAGGATTTGGGTGCTGGAGAAGATGCCTGTGTCTTATCAGGGATCTGCTGCCTGGGGGCTTTTTTTTTTTTTTTCCTTGTAAGCATCTGGTGGCCCCTTGGCCCCATCCGCAATGGGAAGTTTTAAATCCCACCATCACGGTGCAGTAACGTGAAATAAGGCTGTCCTGACCGAGGCCCTGTTTCCACTGAAGGTCATAAGACCCTACAGCTACGAAACAGAAGCATGAGCAGTCCCCATGCAGGCCCAGAAACCATCAAGGACACCGCTTCTGGGCCTGATAAATCAAGTTAAAGAGCATCTAAGAATGCTCAGCCAGATGGATCACTTGAATGGCTAAACAGTCTAATACGTCTTTTTGAGAAAAGATATTGGCTTGTGCAATGAAACAGATAATTGACTATTCCGTGGAAACCGTTAGGGCTTTACCTCTGGGATCGACAGGAACCCATCTCTCTTACTACAGAGGTAAGTCTGCGAGTCTTTGGGTTTGATTTTATTCTCTCCAAGCATCCCTTCCTTCCAGGAGGAAGATTCGGAATAGAAGCCAAGCCCGGGCTGGTCTTCATCAATCCACCCGCGCGTGTACTGCGATAATCTGCAATTGAGCGCAAGTGCAGCAGCCTCGTAAATCAATGCAAACAGCAGAAGCTCATAAAATAGTCACCGATGGAGGATAGCCCGTAGTGAGCCAAGGTGTGTCGGTTTGAAAGGAGCTCTCCAAACCTCCACCATCGATTGCAGTAAGCCTTCCCTTGTCTCCCTTAACGTGAATCCAGTGTTTGCTCTCTGATCTGCTGCTACAAGGACAGAACTGATTTTTTCCTGTGTTGGGTAGAGGTGGATGAGAGGAGAGAGTGTCGCCCACACCCCTTTCTGGCTTTGTTGTCTTACAAACATGACATCAGCTCCACCATCTATGAAATTTGGCCATTTACCACTATTCTCCGCCAAACAGCTGCTGTTGCAAATGGAGCTGCGACAGCAACAGAGAAGGTGGTGGTGATGAAGGCACAAAGGTGGCAATGCAACAGCAGATGAGTAAAAGCTGTTACCTCATGGCATGGAAGAACACAGCTTCCTGAAGCCAATAAAGCTGCGGGAGGGGTGGAAACATTGTGCAGTGGCAGCTCAGAGTCAACTGTTGTATGAGGATGTTCGGTGAAGCCCTCTGTGGGTACAGCTGGTGAGAGACAGGGACAGTCACCACTGCCAAATGGAGCAAGAGACTGGAAAGCTTCTACTGGACATGGATTTTTAAAAATATTACAAATTAATGAAATCCAGGTCATGGAGCTGTAATTCCAGCATGGAGCTCCTCCAAATGCACGGGTGTCTTAGCATTTTATTTCCCCGGTTTCTCAGGACACACGCTCCTTCATGGAATTATCATGCTGTCATTCAAGTCGCTGGTTATTTGTTCTGTATGTAAATAAAGGGAATGCATTTAAAGGGCTGCGCTAATGTATTCAAATATTTGTAGGTACTCCACAGCAAATCTCAAGACTGGAAGATTTTGCATAAATGCTTGAGTCTGTAACAGCTAGGAGGGAATTCCAACTCCCTGACTGAGTAAATTACACAAGAAATCGCAGAATGATTAAACCAAGCACATTAATATTCACAATAAGTTTTGTCTGTTAACACATAGATTGAATTCAAGGATTGCATCCTTCTTAGTATTTGTATGGCAGGAGGGGAAGCCAGCCACAATCAGGGTATAATAGTAACAGTGATACATATAATTTTGTTTTTATACAGCACCATAAACCAGATGGGATTGGGCTGCTTATTGTATTTATTTACAGTTTTCATACAAGTTTGGAATAACAGTTGATCAGCTGAGAATTTTACTATCCAAATATTCCTACTCTCTACATTTTGGTAAGTTAGAGAGACATTCTGAAAGCCCTTGAGTCATTTGGGTCTTCTGCAAATTGCTTGTACATTTGTCTACCAAGAAGAGAACCACCTTCATCAGTAAAGGTGTTAATAATACATACACATATTATTAACTGAACTTATTTTCATTTCTTGCCCTGGAGTCATCATTAGTGAAGATTAAACATGCATAAATCAATCTCTCTTGAATTAGTGAACATCATCAAATGTCACCTTGTTGACACCAATATATATATATATGTGTGTATTTTGTTGATTCTAAAAATTGGGTGATGTTGAAAGACAGGCACGATTATCCCACCACCCACCCATTTTTAGCCAGGCCACTGGGTTGCACCTAGCCACCGATCCCATCATTCTCTCTTTATCTTTAAACCAGGAGAAATCAAGGTCAGGTCTTGAATGACAGACTTTTGCCCGCATCTTCTACAAAGACACCTTAATTTTACCAAAAAAATCCAGTGTGGTTTGCAAATCCCACACGGAGAGGCCCAAACCATGTCTTCAGCTACTTACATACTCTGCTGTGCCATTCACTGAGAAGTCACAGACATGTAATAGAGAGGAGATTAGCTATCAATATTGCAAATAAAAACTAATTAAGAGAGAATGGTTTAATGATAGAAGATCATATTTCAATGTTGCCAGTTCCTGCTATTTTATCATGAGTCTCTTGGAGTTTATTTAAAAGCCTTGCTCCTGAAATAAGGTGATTACATTAGAATCCCACTTTCATTAACCAGGAGTAATTTCAGTTGCAAAGAAAAGCTTAAAGATATTAGCTAAGTATACCTTCAAGGCTCGGAAATGAAAACATTCAACATTTATTAATCTCAGCAATTTTTGAGGGCCTGCTCACATTACTGAATGGTTAGGGTTGGCTACACTGAGACAGCAAATGCACCAGATCCATCCCAAATACCAGCAGGCTCTTCATCTTTTCACAGAGGGGAACACTGATGCTGTTTATTCATAGCTGCTAAGTTTAGCACAGCTCCAAGCGTGAAGTATTAAGAAACGTAGTTATGTTGATTTGCATTTCTGC